>NC_082710.1:19798731-20117169 GCF_030144855.1 Hypanus sabinus | reverse complement strand
GCCCCCCAGCATGCCCTTGGGTGTGTTGGTTTTTAATGCAAGTGATGCAGTTAACTGTATGTTTCAACGTACCGACACGTGACAAATAGATCTTGAGAATTAAAATTAAATCCGGCCTTCACTTAATCAGGATCAAAACCAAAATGGAGAAGAACAAAACCTTGATAATGATTGGATGCTCATGTCTACTAGTTCAGTGACAGTGCTGGGAGTATTTAAGTATGACTTAAATATAAAATAATCTACTGGTTCTTAATATTAGTCTGTTCTATTTGGTGATATATTATCTTACTAATATTGATGTAATTTACTCACAGATTATTGCAGGTTCTCAATGTCTGAGAAATAAATGCAGTTGACACGTAACAAATGCTTGAATATGTCAGCTGGTGTCATAATAATTGCAAATCCCACAAGGGCATGAAATAGATTAGTCAATATACTATTTGTAAGTGAATGAAACTTGTTCCTTGAAATATGTCCTGAATAATTTAAAAACAAATCTGAAATAGATTAAAAGTTCATGAATGTAAATAAAATATATATCACAAAACATTGAGATGTCTAATTTCAATGAAGTTGCAAATTTGCCTGTTATATATTACATTATAACCTCGTGACTTCCCAAACATACAAGGCAATGAATAATGGTGAACTAATGAAATAAATAATGCTGTAAAGTCAGCTACTTTGCAGACTGTGGACTGGGGAAAAGTCTAGCAATTCTCAGGGCAATGCTACATGAATTTTATTATTGAAAATCATGGTAATCAATAAAAAATACTTATTAAGTGTGCATGGAGAATGCAAAGAAATAAGGAGAAGTAATTTACATACAGTGGCCATTTCATAAGATACCTGATAAAGTAGCCAGTGAGTGTATGTTCATGGTCTTCTGCTGCTGTAGCCCATCCACTTCAAGGTTTGACATGTTGCGTTTTCAGAGATGCTCTTCTGCACACCACTGTTGTAAAATGTCGTTATTTGAATTACTGCAGCTTTCCAGTCAGCTTGAACCAGTCTGGCCATTCCTCTTTCAGCTCCTCCAATAACAAGATATTTTCAGCCACTGAATTGGCACCCACTGTTTTTGTTTTGGCTTTGTTTCTTCCACCATTCTCTGTAAATTCTATTGACTGTTATGCATGAAAATCCCAGGCCATCAGCAGCTCCCAGGGACTCAAATCATTCTACCGTCAAAGTCACTTAGATCACATTTCCTCTCCATTCTGATGTTTGGCCTGAACAACAACTGAACCTCTTGACCATGTCTGCATGTTTTAATGTACTGAGTTGCAGCCACCTGATTGGTTGATTAGATATTTTCATTAACAAGCAAATGGCCACTGGGAGTATTACACTAATATTTGTTGCTGCTCCCAAATTACTTGTGGAGGGTTCAAAGTAAATTTATTATCAACCCTGAGATTCATTTTCTTGCAGCCATTCACAGTAAATCCTTAATACAATAATAATCATAATAGAATCAGCGGGAAGTGTTAAAAGGAAAGCAACAGACTATGATTGAGGCCAATGTGAACTTTTTTTGGAATATACAACCACACAGGTTAACACCAGTTTGCTTAAGAGTGACATTTTAATCATGCACAAATGCTCTTTTGTTTTATTTTAGCTTGTACAGTCTTAGGATAGAAGCTTAATGTTATCAGAAGATGCTGATTGAACAACATCCCTTCCAATTTATTCTATTCTCAGTACAGAACAGGCCCTTCAGCCCAATGAGCCCTCCTGTCCAACAATCCTCCTCTTTAACAATTACAGGCCAATTTTCAATTAACTCACTAACCGTTCAGACTTTGGACTATGGGAGGAAACCCATACATCCTGAGTGGTTCACAGGGAAGACGTAAAACTCCTTACAGACTTTGTCAAAATTGAACTCCAATTCTGACGATGTTGGGAATTTGAGGAGGATGAGATATCCAAATGAAAAAGCTGTAGAATAATGAAACAAATTATTGGCCTGAAAAAGTGGTAGGAAGAGAGTCTGGAAACTAGGCAAGCATTCCCTTTGATCCTTTGATACTGGATCTCAGCTACCTACTGCATTTGGTAATATTTTGGACGATAGGACAGAAAACAGTTTGGAAAAGAATCTAAAAAAAAACACATTTTGAATAGCATGAATGTAAACATAAAAATACAAAATAATATATTTTACAATCATCCACTTTGAACTCAGAAGGTGGTGCTTTAGAATGTTTCCAAGGTGGGTGATGGAGGCAAGAATCCAAAGGTATGGAAAATCCACCTACTTTGATCATTAAAGTGTCTTAGACATTATAAAATTAATCATTAAGACAAATCAATATTCTTCCTTTTCATGCCCCGTGCAGCATCAGGTGGAAACCGTGTAATTTCTTTAGCATTTTTGTCTGTTTTTTAAAAAATGAGGCCAAGTTCCTAGCTTGATGCTCAACACAGCATGGGTGGAAATGTGCAGGGAGCTGGCCGAATTCGAACTTGGGACCACATGCCTCAAAGTGCAGTTCGGGTGCCACTACCCCACCGGCTGACATCAAGACTAACCAAACGACGGTCTTTACATTCACAAAAACCAAAAGTAAGGGGTTAGAAGTTTTCCACAGCTAATTTGGACCATGCCTCTGGTGGTGGAATAACCACTGGAGATTCTGCAGGTACTTGAAATTCAGAGTAACGCATACAAAATGCTGGCGGAATTCAGCAGCTCAGGCCACATCCACAGAGAAGGACGAACACCCAATGTTCTGGCGAGATGCTGCCAAACTCCTCCAGCATTTTGTCTGCGTTACTCCGTTGTAGTGCGCAAAGCTCTCAACACAACTTAGTCCGAATACCATCCGGTGTGCAAGAGTTAAATGTCAAGGAAAGATTACAAAAACTAAGTTTTACTCCCTAGGACTTAGAAAGTTGAGGGATGATATGATTGAAATTTTCAATTATTAAAAGGAGCTGACAGCAACGGATAGAATTAAGCTATTTCCCTTGGTTGGAGTCTGTGGAGCTAGAGGGCATAATTTAAAAATTAGAACTAAACCTTTCAGTTATCAAACATTTATGCTAGGTTTCCAGGTTCCTTTTGCAAACAGTAATTGATGCTATATCAATTGTTAATTTTATATCTAAGTTTTATAGATTCTTAGTAACTAAATGTATTTAGCAACATGGAATAAATGCTATTATATCGAGTATGGTCACAAATCCTCGGCAATCACATTGAAAGAAGAATGAGCGATAGGGACTAAATGAATTTCACTCTCTTTATATCATCTGGATGTTCACTATCTATCTGTGTGAGGGGTAAAAGGTCATTCTGTTGGGTAGGAGAGTCATATGATGTGCCAGTGTTGTAACATTGACACGGGCAAGAATGCATAGATTGTAGCGGAGGTTTACTTGTTCTGTCTGACAAAAACTTATTAGTTTCAGATTTGGATTAATTTGTTTATTATACATACATTAAAACATACTGTGAAATGCGTCATTTGCATTAACAACCAACACAACCCAAGTATGCGCTTTGGGCAGCCTGCAAATGTTGCCATGCATTCTGGCGCTAACATAGCATGTCCACAATGCTTGGCAGAAGAACACAAAACATGATAAGCAACAGAAGCAAAGCAAGCTCCTTTCAAGTGTCCCATCAACCCACTCACAAGACAGTCCTCCAGAGGACTTGTAGGCAACAGTCTCTGTTCCCCAGTGCACCCTCAAACTCATTGACCCAGGCCTTCAACCTCCAATCAATTTTCAGGCTTCAATCTTCAGTATTGACCCCAGGACTACCAAATTCCAGGCCTGGAATCTAGACTCACAGATACACGTACATGGGGGGGGTGTCCCTTAGGCCCTCTGCCTCTTCACCGCAATGACACAATAATGTCATGCTTTAATGCATTTATGAAGATATTACTATTTGGTAACAAAGTCAAGATCTAACATAGGGTTGGTGAATAATATTGATGACTATCAAATGGCAGACTTTAAATGAGTTTGTAATGTAAATTTTTTTCTGGAGTTTTGCAATGACTACTCACATGGCCATTTGTTTGTCCGAGACTCCTTGTGTACCAATGAGAGTGCATTACATTGTAGGTCACAGTGATGAGGGAGAGCTGTGTGGACCTGTCGCAGGATTGCTGCATGCTGTGTGTCTGCATCATTGTTTAAGTAGGATGTGGCCAACATGACTGCCTCATAGAACATAGAACATTACATCACAGTCCAGGCCCTTTTGGATTACAATGTTATGTCAACCTTTTAACCTACTCTAAGATCAATCTAACTCATCCCTCCATCATAGCCCTCCATTTTTCTATCATCTATGTGCCTATCTAAGGGTTTCCTAACTGACCCTCATTAATCGGCTTCCACCACCATCTCTGGCAGTGTTCCACTCTCCCACCACTCTATGTGTAAAAAATGTACCTCTGACATCCTCCCCTATACTTTCCTCCAATTACCTTAACATTATACCCCTTTCTATTAGCCTTTTCTGTCCTGGGAAAAAGTTCCTAGATATCCACTTGATCTATACCTCATTATCTCTCATTCTTGTTCGCTCCAACGAGAAACGCCCTAGCTCGCTAAATCTATCCACACCAGACATGCCCTCCATTTCAGCAGCGTTCTGGTAAATCTCCTCCTCACTCTCTCTGAAGTTTCATGTCCTTCATAAAATGAGGCAACCAGAATTGAACACAGTATGCTAAGTGCAATCTAACCAGTCATGGCTCTTGACCTCAATCCCCCAACTAATGAAGTCAAACAGACTCTACGCCTTCTTTACAGCCCTATCAACTTACTTTGAAGGATCTGTGGATGTGGACCTCAAGATTCCTCCACACTGCTGAGAATTCTGCCAATAACCCTGCATTCTGCCTTCAACTTTGGAGCTTTTGCATGCATGACCAAGCTGGAGAGTCATTTCGCTTGTTTACCAGTTGAGTGGATATGTCCTCCAAAGAGAACAAAATCCAGATGGCATCCCGACAGCCAAAATGATGTGGTATGTGAGTGCAAAAAAAAAACATATTCCTGGGCCAGAAGCATATGACATGCTGACAAATGTCATGAGAATGTTTTGTTCAAAGGTATTATGCAGAAACCTAAAGATCAGTTTAATCCTAAACCCGAAAGCTATAAATTTGTGTCAAAGCACCCGAGGCAGGGTGGGACAATTAATAAGTACATCGTTTCATTAATGAACTTAGCCTTGCATAACAACCTTTCTACTTCTTTGACTGGTCCTCAGACAATAGGTTTGTGTGCAAATGGGTAGATGAACCAATTCAGTCAAAGCTGTTCAGCACACAAAACCTGCAAGTCAGAACTGCTGTGTAGAGGGAAATGGTATATAGAATGCAAGAGAATCCCATCCATTACAAAAGGCTGATGTAACTGTCATACAGTAAAGTTGAAGGTTAAAATTGAATGTCTGAAACATATGGTTTAACCAGCTCAATCAGCTGTTGGAGTTGCTATGTCCTTTGTCCACCACAATCATGGCCATTTCAAACACACTCCTGTTGCAATTGCCTCTCCCTAAAAGAAATCCTACTTCAGTGGCCTGCAGTTCCAAGACAAAGCTGAACAATAAAAGTGGTTATTTAAGCTGAAACGAAGGCTTCATTTAGCAATGAGAAAATGGTACTGCAGAGTATTCATGGTATAAATAGTAAAGACACAGACAAGTATATTTTTTGGGGTGGGGGTAGAGCTATTCACTCACAGCTGGTGCATTCCCTTTGGTAGTAAGTCTGGCAAAGTTAACTATGTAGAATTGATGTAAAGCACCAACAAGTTGAAAATAAAAGTCAGTCACAAGCACAAAAAAAAGTCTGCACGTCCTGGAAATCTCAGGCAATACACACAAAGTGCTGGGGGAGCTCAGCAGGTCAGGCAGCATCGATGGAAATGAGCGAACGGTCGAAGCTTCAGGTCGAGTCCAATTCATCAGTCGCTTTGTTCTGGATGATACTGAGGTCCTGGGTAACTGTCCTCATCTGCACAAGCTCAGAGTGTGCCATTGTAGTGGGTGCAAAGCCTTACAGGATTGGATTCACTCACATGAGAATATACATGCCTTGGTCTCCTCTTGCCAACACAGTATTTATGCATCTGGCCCAGTTGTTTTGGTCAATTTTCTCCAAAGTGTTGAAAATGCCATTGAATGCCAAGATTAAGTAGTCAGATCCCCTTCTGTCAGTCAAGGTTGTTGCTTGATCTTTCAAGGTGTGAAACCAAGAAAATGGCTCTGTTTAAGACCATTCAGGTCAATAAACCTTAGGCTCTGTTGGATCCATCCCAGATTATTGAGAGATGCAAGAGAGGGGGATTGGTTGAGACTGGACAGCGAACTTTGTATTCTCTTTAGTCACAATTAAGTTTACAGATTTTTGGACAATTGTCACTGTTGGTTAAGAAAGGCAATAGAGCCAAACCTCGGAAGTTTGAGCAAGTGAGTCTTACATCAGTGGTAGGGGAATCAATAGAAAATAATTTTAGGAGTATGTTCTACTCATATCCAGAAAAGCATAGAATTATTAGGGATAATCAGTGAGGCTTTGTGCAGAAGGCATGGCTTATTGAATTGAATGAATTATTTTGAAGAATTGATAAAGATGACAGAAGAGGCTTGGACAGTGGAGGTTGTATGCATTGACTTTAGTTAAGCTTTCAATGAGGTCATTCATGGCAGGCTGATCCAGTAAATGAAGGTACATGAAATTGGAATTGGTTTATTATTATCTCATGTACTGAGATACAGCAAAAAGCTTAACTATCATATTGTTCATACAGTTCAAATCATTATAGACTACATTGAAGTGGGACAAGGTAAACCAATTAGAGGATGCAAAATAAAGTGTAACTGCTACGAGAAAGTGCAGTGCAGGTAAACAATAAGGTGTGAGGTCATAACAAGATTGATTGTGACATCAAGAGTCCAACTTATCATACCAGGGAACCATTGAATAGTTGTAACAGTAGGGTAGAAGCTGTCCTTGAGCCTTACATTGTGTGCTTTTGAATCTCCTGCCTGATGGAAGTGGGTAGTGTAGAGAATGTCCATTTGGTTGGGTCAAATCATGCCATTGGCACCATTTGTACATTGGGGGTTTGATATTTTTCAATGGGTTCCATGGTTTTATTTGTTTCATGGCTGTCTGTGGAAAGATGAATCTCAGGGTTGTATACTGCATACATACTTTGATAATAAATGTACTTTGACTTTGACTTTAATTATGTTGGCTGCATAAGTCATCATCAGGGCTCCTGGTCTCAGCCCGAAAAATCAACTCTTTATTCCTCTCCATCGATGCTGCCCGACCTGCGGGGTGCCTCCGGCATTTTATGTGTGTTATTTCTGTTGCAAAGTGGCTTATCGTAATAACTTCTCAAAAGAAAACATTACTTTTTGAGCTGATATCTTACCGCCATAGCTTCGTATTTGTTGTCCGAAACAAAGGTGAAGTGGCGAGGAAAATAACTGCAGAATCAAATTCCCTCCAAGCACAGCTTTTCAAGATTCTACAACTTCTGCAGAACAGTTGCATGTCTTCAGCTACATATGTTGAACCTCTTTTTTGGCTTTGGTATGTTGATTAAAAGGTTTATATGTGTTGGATGAAAAGGAACCCTTTTCAGGTAAGGCATGCTGCTTTGCGGTGAGTAAATAGATGACTGTTCTTTTGAACCAAGGTCAGGTTATCCCCCGAAATGAATTACTTGTGATTTTTTTTTATTGAATTGACGTCAGCAGTTTTGCTTATCATAGTAAAAACTACATTTAAACCAAAATGCCATTACTATGCAGAGGATATTCTAGATGATGGAACACAGGTGTAGCTAGCTGATTTACAGTTGCAGTGTCTAACATTAAGCAAAGATTTTTTAGAAATAGTTATTAATGATGACATGAAAAGTAATTGCTAATTTTCTGGTTGAATTGTCACATAATTTTTCCAAATCTTAAGGCTAATTCATCCTTTTCCTGGACCCATTTCTCAAGTCCAAGGCAGACATGTCTTTGGACCGTGTGCAGGTAATTGAAGCTGTCGGTTACAATCTACTGACTTCATTCTTCAGAAACTCTAACTGCACCACTCCGCAAATAGATTTTTCTTTCTTGCTTATTTTTATTTCCTCAAATTTCTTAGGTCACCCAAACAAAAGGAATTTAATATAAATCATTTAGCAACTGATGTTTACTTAAATCTTAAACATCCTTTAAATGTACTTCCTGTTTTAAATCCGTTTTGGCCATGCCGATATACTCCAGCAATTTATTGAAATCCATGACCCAAGACTGAAATATTAGTTATTTCACAGAGAGCAGTAGATAAAAACTTCAGATTATATTTTCAGTAATTAGAAAATATACCCTGTGGTTTGAGTGAAACATAACTGACATACCAGACCTGTCAGCGTCAGTATTGTGGGAGAGTTATCTGCAGAAGTACATGGGAAAGCTTTCCGTCACACTCTCCGGCTATTAAGAAATGGGCAAAAAATGATAGCTGTGATTGTCACAGACACGTAGAAAGCAATAAAAATGAACAGGGATTTGAAACAGTTCAGCGTAAAGTTTGTTTGTACCGAACATATAATGATGGTAACCCTAATCCTAATACTTTGTCGAGCACCTTCGCTGAAAAGCAGGTTTTTCTTGTGGTCACCCATTTTAATTCTTCTTCTCATTCCTATTCAGACATGGTGGTCCATGCTGCCATGACGAGACCACTCTCAGGTCGGAGAAGCAACACCTCATATTCCATCTAGGTAGCCTCAAGCCTGATGGCATGATCGTTAATTTCTCTAACTTCTGCTAATTACTCTCCTCTCTCCTTTCTCTCTATTTCCATTTCTCATTCTGGCTCTCCTCTTACCACTTCTCTTCTCCTAAGTACCTGTCCATCACCTTCCCCGATGCCCCTCCTCCTTCCTTTCTCCCATGGTCCATTCCCCACTCCCGTCAGATTCTTTCTGCCATTGCAGAGTTTGCCTAATGGACCCTTTGCCAGTCTGTGTATCAATTTCTAACCTTCAATGTTATTATTTTTTCAGCCTCCAAGCAGTTCCTTTCCTAGAATTCATCAAGTGTTTTAGTTTAGTTTTGACAAATCAATAACATGCAGAATTTTCTGTTTGTTTCCAAAAAGAAATTATTTTCTTCCAGCTTAAAGTTGGCAATCACCTATTTTCCTGTGGCCTTTAGAACTCTTCTTCAGTCAAGAGCTGGACAGCCCTGCGACTAGTGTGACAAAACAAAAGACCTTCCGGCCATTTTTCTGCTGACTACGTTAAGATAGCTCCAGTTAGAATGATTTTCT
Source organism: Hypanus sabinus (assembly GCF_030144855.1). Lineage (NCBI taxonomy): Eukaryota > Metazoa > Chordata > Chondrichthyes > Myliobatiformes > Dasyatidae > Hypanus > Hypanus sabinus. The sequence continues at coordinate 20,107,834 of NC_082710.1, read as the reverse complement.
GTCTCCCATTTACTTCTGTGCAGCAGAACAGAAGGAAATTCAAGCAAAGAAAGAGATTTCAGACAATGTTATTCCTTTGGACTGTAATGTCTTATATTTTTATTTCAGCTGGCGCCTATCTTCTTTAGCATCTTTCTAAATATTTTTTATTTTGAGTTGATGAATGAAGTAAGTAGCCTTATCCCCACTATCCAGGCCATGCTTTCTTCAAGAAGGAGGCGCAGGAGCCTTAGGTCCCACACTACTGGGTTCAGGAACATTTATTACCCTTCAACCAACAGGCTCCTGAACCAGCGTGGGCATCTTCACTCACCATAACATTGAACATAACCTTTGGACTCTCAAGGAATTTACAACTCATCCTCTCAATACAATTTATTTATTTATTATTATAATTACTTGTTTCCTTTTGTATTTGCACAATTTGTCAGCCTTTCTTTGTGTGTATTTTTTGATTGACTCTGTAGTACTCCTTTGTTCTAAGTGAATGCCTGCAAGAAAATGAATCTCAGGGTAGTATTTGGAGACATGTACTGTATGTACTTGGATAATGATTTTACTTTGAACTTAGTGCAGAACTTCTTCCCACAATACTTTCAAAGATTGTATTTCTTAATAATTGCACCGATTTACATTCGAGATGAATAGAGTTCATATTATATTTATCTCTGTGATTTTGCCAGAATAACAAATTATCCTAATAAAATACTGATAAAATGGAATACTTCAGTTGTCAGCAAAAGCATGGTGTTGAACTTTAGTGATGTAATGTAACCTTGTGGAGAATTTCAATGCATGAAGCAATGTCTGAGGAAATTCTACAAAGAGGAAAATTTACCTTAATAAACCATCACTAGAAATGAGACTGAAAACATGAGCTAGGGGATTGATACTTTCAAAAAAGAAAAGATTTGAGAAAATCTCCAAGCATCATCTATCCATATTGCCATATTGCTGAGGCTATGAAGGCTGCCTCATCTGTTGTGCTCCGTGCCCACTAATGATGCCAAGACTTTGGGCCTACTCAGGGCTGCTCTGGGGCTCAGACCTAAAGACTCATTTTGGTTTGGAATGGTGTTGCTTGCTTCCATTGTTAGCATGATTTGTGTTTTTTTCTCTCTTACTCTGCACATTGGGTATTGGTCTTATATTTTTAAATTGGATTATTTCTGGTTTCTTGCTTTGAGGCTGCCTGTAAGCAAACAAATCGCAAGGTTGCATAACTTATACATTCTTTGATAATAAACGTATTCTGAAATTTTGAAACAATTATACTGAGATCTGGCACTGACAGGAAGTATTATGCAATGAATCTCAGTGGAAGTGTGTCATGATGACAATATTAAGTATTGATACCTGCAATCAGTGACCACTTTAATAGCTATAGCTGTAATATAGTGGCCACCTGCTTGTTGATATAAATATCTAATCACCCAATCATGTGGCAGTAACTCAATGCATAAAAGTGTGCAGATATTCTTCAGAGGTTCTGTTCAAACATTAGAATGAGGAAGAAATGTGTTCTGAGTGACTTTGACTATGGAATGATTGTTGGTGCCAGACGGGGTGGTTTGAATACCTCAGAAACTGCTGGTCTCCCGGGATTTTCATGTACAACAGTCTTCAGAGTTTACAGAGAATGGTGCAAAAAACAAAGAGCATCCAGTGAGTGGCACTTCTGAGGGTGAAAACACCTTGTTAATGAGAAAGGTCAGAGGAGAACAGCCAGACTGCTTCAAGCTGACAGGAAGGTGAACAATAGTAACTTGTTACAACAGTGGTGTGCAGAAGAGCATCTCTGAACACACAGTACATCAAACCTTGAAGTGGATGGTTGAAAGGAGCAGAAGACACAAACATACACTCACTGGTCACAAATGGCCATGGAGTGTATACTTTAATGCATGGTTGAAAAGAATATGGCTACGAGTCTTGATAAATAATCAGAATCAGGGTTAATATAACTGGTATATCTGAAATTTGCTAACTTTGCAGCTGCAGGACAATGATAACTATAGAAATAAACTGAATTACAGCAAGTATATATTTATAAATTAAAACAATTAAGTTAAAATAAGTAGTGCAAAAAACAGAAATAAATAGAAAATAAAGTGAGGGAGTATTCATGGGTTCAGTGTTTATTTAGAAATCGATGGCGGAGGGGAAGAAGCTGTTCTTGGATTGTTGAATGCGTGCCTCAAGGCTTCTGTACCTCCCTTCTGAAGGTAATGGTGAAAGAGAGCAAGGCCTGGGCGGTGGGGGGTCCTTAATGAAGGACACCACCTTCATGAGGCACAGCTCCCTGAAGCTGTCTTCGATGCGACAGAGGCTTGTACCCATGATGGAGATGACTAATTTTACAACTTTCTGCAACATACTTTGATCCTGTAGCCATTCTCCATACCAGACGGTGATGCGGCCAGTCAGAGTGCTCTCCACGGTTCATCCGTAGATGTTTTTAAGTATTTTAGGTGACAAATCTAAATAATAAGGGCAGCATTCAAACTGCTATGGGAATTACACATGTCACAGTCAATATCAGACAAAACCAAGCCTGGTTTTTATTTGCCCTTTACTTTCTCTTTGTTTTCTGCAGTTAAGAGGATTAGGGAGGGTACTATCTCTCAAACATTCATCATTACTGCTTTGAGCTGACTGTTACGAGGTGTGCAGGAGTATGTGTGGAATGCCTCCTTAACATTAAGGTAGCTGAGTTAGAAAACTTAATGGAACAGGAGAGGGTGGGGGTTGGAGGAATCAAATACACATTACCCCAATTGAACATCAGATATTTATACTTAACTATGATTTGCATGCGCCATTTGACCTAAGTTTTGCAGCACATTTAAACAATATTGAGAATATTAAAAGCCAGATGTATTACACTGACATCTAAGTATTGAATGGCATTTACACTCTGTGGCCACTTTATTAGGTACCTCCTGTACCTAATAAAGTGACCATCAAGAGTATGTTTGTGGTCTTTGCCTGCTGTAGCCCATCCACTTCAAAGTCTAATCAGAGAAGATCTGCTGCACACCACTGTTGTAATGTGTGGTTATTTGAGTTACTGTTGCCTTCCTGTCAGCTTGAACTAGTCTGGCCATTCTCCACTGATGTCTCTCATTAACATGGCATTTTTGGCCACAGAACTGCATCTCTCTGGTGTGTTCTGCTTTTATACTATTCTCTATAAACTCCAAAGACTGTTGTGTGTAAAAATCTCAGGAGATCAGCAGTTTCTGAGATAGTCAAACCACCCTGCCTGACACCAACAATCAGTCCTCAAAGTCACTTAGATCACATTTCTTCCCCATTCTGATGTTCAGTCTGAACAACAACTGAACCTCTTGACCATGTCTGCATGTTTTTATGCATTAAGTTGCTGCCACATGATTGGCTGATTAGATATTTGCATTAACAAGTGCAAAGTGACCACTGTGTGTATCTCTCCTTTTTCCTTCACATATTCAGCTGCAATATGTTAAGAAGGCAGCGGAGCAAATAGTAATTACCGATTCTGTGATTATTTCAGCCAACTATATGCACAGTGAATTGAATATATAGTTACATATATATATATAGTTATATATAGTTCTCTCCAGTTACAGCTGGAGAGAATGTGGGCTGCCAGGTTGAGTCAGAGAAGTTAGATCACTCTTAAATCATACTGTAAGTGTTGTTGCTTTAGGCTAACTCTAGATCATTGTTGCCTTTAGTGTACAAGCGATGATCTGCTAGTTACCCCTCTGCATCCGGAAAATGTCTTTCTTTAATCTTTATTTCCCATTTACCAATCTCACTAGCGGTGTGGTTTCCAAATGAAAGCACTTTTGCAGATGCCGGTCGAAATGTGCTGTCAGCACTCAATTATGACAATTGAGTAAGTTTCTCATTGACAGAGATAGCATATGTATCTGCACCTGGAGCGGAAGATTGCCTCATAGTAAAGGGATGAGACAGTTCACAAATAACACAATTGCTGCATAATCACCAATTCCAACATGGTAGTCTAAATGTATTACCATCACCTCGTCCTACCCAGTCTAAATCAGATTCCGATTCAGATGTATTTATCACATGTATACTGAAATATACAGTGAAAGGCGTCAATGATGTTAACAACCAACACACCTAAGGACGTGCTGGGAGCAGCCGGGATGTATTCTGGAGCCAACATATCAAGCCCACGATGTTTAGCAGAACAACACAAGCAATAACAGCAACAGAACAACAGCAAAACAAGCCCCTTTGCCACCCACCCTCCCCTTGCCCCTCACGCACACACACAGACTTCCAACCCCAGGACAGACAGCTTCAGGCCTCCAGCCCTTGGCCCCACACTCTCAGACTCACAGACATCGGGTGTCCAACTTTAGATTTTGCCAACCGCTATTGGGGCCTAGACTCCATAACTCACAGAATAGGGGTTTCATCTTTGAACTTCGACCTGGTCTCGCTTGGGCCTCCAACCCTTGTGGAGTCACCAGCCCTCATGACTCCTCTGGGACTCTACCTCCAGGTTTGCTAACTTTGGTCAGCTTTGATATCCTGGGATATGTGACGAGACCAGCAGAATACAAGCCAATGGGACATCAGCAACGGATGGTAGATGTTTTAGGCTGCAATACTCCTTCCAGCTGAGAGTGCAGAGGAAAGATAGCCGGTATAAAGAGATGAGCAGGGAGGGGTTAAGACAGAGGTTGGACAGTGATAGGTGGAACTAGGTAAGTTGAGGGATGGTGGGCTGGAGTTTAGAGACACAAGTTGGTAAGTGACATGTAAAATAGATATGGGGGAAAAAAAGGAACAGAGCAGAGCCAGGTGGTGGGAGGAGAGGGGGATCTTCATATCAGGACTAGAAAGTAACGTGGAACAAGATAAGAGGGATAATTAGTAGATCCTGTCTTCTGCCCTATTGGGTTTCCTCACTTCCTGCCACAACCACCAGTGTGCCGACTACCTATGAAATGTCTTTCTTCAATCCTTCCTGAGCCACTTCACTTGTTGAGTGCCTGTCAACCTGTTCCATTCACAATTCACCTCTCCTTTGAAAGGTACAGGCTGATTTTAATTATTACATGCTTGCTTTAATTAGTGATTCACAACAATTTTCCCAAGCTAAGGCGCCTAGCCCAGGGGATCCCAGCTGGGGTCCACAAACCCCTCTGTTAATGGTAAGGTTCATTAGAAATATCTTAGTTGTGACCATTTTTTAACCTCTAACCAATCAACAATGAGGTTTAAATGCCTGGGGCTAAGATATTCTAAGTGAACTGGCATCAACTAGTTAACATGCTGTTGGCGTTACCTTGAACAAAATTGTATAGTCCAACATTGCTGTAGTTTCCATGATCCATTATATTTAGCCAAGTGGGACCACATTAAATAAAACCCAAAGAAAGGGGACATGATGGAATTGTCCATTATTAGGAAAATGTTGATAAATCAAGTGAAATTACTGCTTTTGGTCAATGAATCATCCACAAAAGGACATGCAGTAAATTTTTTGTTCATCACTAAATGAACTAAAGCATACAGTCAGTGCCACTTTATTAGGCACAGGATGTATCTAATACAGTGGCCACTAAGTATAGATATGTATGTTTGTGGTCTTCTGCTGCTGTGGCCTATTCACTTCAAGATTCGATCTACTTTGCATTCAGAGATGCTCTTCTACACACCACTGTTTTAACACATATTTATTTGAGTTACTGTCGCCTCCCTGTCTGCTTGAACCAGTCTGGCCGTTCTCATCTGACCTCTCCTTTTAACAAGGCGTTTCTGCCCACAGAACACAAAACTGCCATTCAGGGGATATTTCTTTTTTCATTTTTCACACCGTTCTCTGTAAACTCCAGTGCAGGTGTTCCCAAACTTTATAATACCATGGACCAATGCCATTAAGAAATGTGTTTGTGGCCCAAGGTTGGGAACCATTGCTTTAGAGACTGTTGTGCATGAAAATCCCAGGAGATCAGCAGATTCTGAGATACTCAAACCACACTGTCTCAAACCAATAATCATTTCACGGTCAAAGTCACTTACATAACATTTCTTCCTCATTCTAATATTTGGTCTGAAACTGAAATGTATTAAATATTTCAGTAATATTTGAGTAATATTGTACCTATATTGTTTGATTAAGCATTCTTTGTTTGTTCACATAATTCATTATGGTTTATATGTAAGAATATGTGAACGGCATACATTATTGTGCCGCCATGTCACACGTGAGCACCTCACTAAAAAAACAGGATAGAAAAACTAAGTAGGCAAGTACAGTCCACAATCCCTTATTCGAAATTCTGAAATCCAAAAAGCTCGGGAAACCGAAGCTCTTTTCGCCAACAGCTGACGTCACTCAGCTGTGACGTGGCAGCACTAGCAGAGGCTGCCAGACATCAGTTGTGGCTCAGCGTTCGTACTGGTTACACGTGCATTTGCTGTTCGCTGATATTTTGGGTTCACTGTTGACTTTGTGTTTAATTTCACTGTAAAAATGTCAAAAGGAGCTACAGGTACCCCTATGGGTAACAATGAGAAAAAGAGAAGGAAGCATCAATCATTATCAATAACACAGAAAATGGAGTTATTGCAGAAGCTTGATCATGGTGCGTCTTCTCGGTGTCTTACTGAAGAATATAGTTTCGGAACTACCACTGTAAATGATTTAAAGAAATAGAAAGACAAGTTACTGATGTTTTATAGTGTCAGTGACATTCTACATTTATTCCAATAAGTCATTTACCATGTGTTTGATTCAGTTCATTTGAAGCTGTATATTTTTATGTTTTATTGAATGTTTTTGTTGGAAATATTTTTTTCCTGTCATTATTCCCTAAACAATACAGTATAACAACTATTTATATAGCATTTGCATTGTATTATGTATTATAAGTAATCTAGAGATTATTTAAAGTATACGGGAGGATGTGCATAGGGCTGGAGCTCTACTGGGTCCTAAAGTCCACCCACACTGAGATAGGCTAAACAAAGGATGTGAGCATATGTGTTTTTTGGTATCCGTGGGTGTCCAGGAACCAATAAGGAGGGATTTTGAAATCTGAAAAATTCTGAATTCCAAAATGCAACTGGCCCAAGGATTTTGAATAAAGGATTTTATACCTGTATTCCATTAAGAATTAGTATTGGAAAAAAGATAACTCCTGTGGGAATGACATTCATAACAGTGAAATACAACAACCAACAAGCCACATTGGACTTGTATGTGGAAAAAACAGGAGGGCCAGCATCGTGGAGTCGTGACTGGTTGAGGCAACTACAATCTTAATGGAGATCCATCCACTATTTACTTGCCACATCCCCTGCAATAGAAGCAAATGAAAGTGAATTAAGAAAGGAGCTGGATGATGACAGAGCAATGTTTAAGGTTGTCAGTGGAAAAATCAAACATATTAAAAAAAGTTAAATGAAAATGTCACACCGAAGTTCTACAAAGACCATACAGTTCCTTATACCATCTGTGATATAGGAGCCAGTGAGCTAAATTGCATGGAGGCTGAAGGAACTCTTTCTTTCCAAGGTCATGCCACATACTATGAGTGATGGAATTATACACCCCATAGCATTCCCTTCCCACTGCAGAAAAAAAAATATGCACTGATTGACAGAGATGCATTGAGTCAGGTTTGGTGTGTAAAAGATTTCAACCAATACCTATATGGAAGAGAGTTTACCTTCATTATTGATTATCAGCCACTGGCATGCATTTTCAATAAAATATCAAGCTATATGCAAGATCATTTGGAAGCGGTTGTTGAGAACAGACTTCAAAGGCTGAACGCAGAGGAAGACCTGTACTCAAGGGCTAACAGTGCATGGATGAATATTGATTGAATAAAGGTTTTCCTTTGCCTGAAGGAACTCATTCATTTTTGGATTCCTCCTGGAACTTACTCGCCGAGCTCACTCTTAGATGACAGGCCGAATCTTCGCAAACTTCTATAACAGTGAGGTGCTGCCATGCAATATAATGTAATTCTTTGTAATAGCACTTTCGTGCTAGAACCAGGACAGACCCTCTGAAATGATAGAATCAAAGAATTTAAAGTTTCTGACCCTCTCCACCTTTGATCCTTTGATTAGGACAGGATCATGGACCTATGGTTCCTCCACCTGAGTTCAATACTCATCTCCTTGGCCTTGCTGACATTGAGTAGGAGGTTGTTGCTGTGACACCACTCAGCCAGATTATCAGTCTCCCTTCTACACACTGATTTGTCACACTCTTTAGTTCCTCCAAACTTAAATATGACGTTATCAAACAAGATTAAGAAATCCTCTACAGCGATTAAATCTTTAGGCCTGAATGGGACAATTTAAATTTTATTATGCTGTGGATGTCTGTATGGTAATTGTATTATATAACATACTGTATATATATGCAAGATGACCAGAGAGCATTATGTTACATATTTGATTTGAGATACATTCTATATTGAGTTGGAGTTTATAGCTAAGCAGGGAGGAGTGTGGTGCATTTAATATTTCAATAATATTTGAGAAATATTATAAATACATTGTTTGATTAAGCGCTCTCTGCTTGTTTACATTCGTTATAGGTTATGTGTAAGAAATGCATGAATGGAACACGTCACCGCATCATATATGAGCCCCTCACTAAAAAAATTACTTGAGTATCTCCAGGTTCCACCAGAAAAAGTGAGATCTCTCAGTAGCCACCTAGTTTAATTCCACTTCCCATTCCCATTCTGATATGTCTATCCATGGCCTCCTCTACTGTCGTGATGAGCCCACACTCAGATTGGAGGAACAACACCTTATAATCTGTCTGGGTGGCCTTCAACTTGATGGCATGAACATCGATTCCTCGAACTTTTTGGTGATGCCCACCCCCTTCTCTCCTTCACCATTCCCCATCCCCTTTCTCCTCTCTCACATCTTCTTGCCTGCTTATCGCCTCCCTCTAGTGTTCCTCCCCCCTCTTCTTCCTTCCATGGCCTTCTGCCCTCTTCGCTCAGACTCCCCTTCCACCAATCAACTTGCCAGCTCTTTACTTCACCCCTTCCCCTCCTGTTTTCACCTATCCCTCCACTCCCCCCATCTTTTAACTCTACTCCTCATCTTTCTTTTCTCCAGCCCTGCTGCAGGGTCTCAGCCCAAAACATCCTGTACTCTTTTCCATAAATGCTACCTGGTCTGTTGAGTTCCTCTGGATTTTGTGTGTGTTGCTTGGATTTCCAGCATCTGGTGATTTTCTCTTGTTTGTGATCTCCAAGGTCCTGCTTTTTTTCTCTCTCATCATAGTTTCTATTGTTACATGAACAACTGAGCCTCTTGTCACACACGCAGAATATTGGAGGAACCCACCAGGTCAGACAGCATCGATGGAAAGGAATAATTAGTTGACATTCCAGGCCGAGATGATGAAGGATCTTGGCCCAAAACATCGACTGTTGATTCCTCTTCATAAATGCTGCCTGACCTGCTGAGTTCCTCTAACATTTTTCATTTGTTACTCTGGATTTCCAACATTAGCAGAATCTCTTGTGTTCTGATGATATTTCCATGCTTGTTATGCATTGAATTGCTGCCACATGATTAGCTGATTAGATATTTGCATTAACAAGCAGGTGCAGAAGTGCAGCTAATAAAGTGGCCACTGTGTTTATATCTGTAGAAATATTACCATTTTTTTAGGGTAAGGAATATCCTGCCAGGAACAGTAAAAGAACTAGAGAGCAGTAAAGCTTATTAAAGGGAAATGGACTCATACTTGAAAGAAATTAAAGGTCATAAAGAGGAAAGGAAAGCATGAGAACTAGGTTTCGTCTGACAACAAAGGCAAAACCATGGCCAACTTTATCATTGCTTTGCAATGAAATTATTCTGTCCAGTGAAATATAGCACATCAATTGCTCCAGAATCTAAGATACGTCAGAAGCTTTATGATTGTTTTTAATATAATTGGATGCCAATGCATTCATTTTGATGTTTAATTTCAGTTTGTCACTGTTCAATTTTGAGTCAAGGCCAGATATGGCCATGGAAGCAAATATTTTTAGCTTGCCTTTTCATTCCTCAAATTGCATTTTTTTTTATAATGGAAATACTGGAAGAAATAAGTTATGCTGTGATTAAGCCTTCTTCCCAATGGTTGTAACAGTTTCTCCTGCATCATGTTTTTCCAATTTTATCCTCCAGCACCAATCTTTCTTGGAAATGTGGAAACTAATGTAAAACTGGATGACCAATATTCACCAATATAAAATGTATTAACAGTTTCAATTGTTCACCAGATAACTGGCTCATGTATACTGAGCTGATTGAATCTAATTATTTGGATCAAATGAAATAGCTAATGAGAAGCAAGTACCAGTTTTGCTGAGTGCATTGGGTTTAAAAGTACACAGTTTTTTTTTAGAAATTTAACTCATCCAGCCAAACCAGCCGAAATGAGCTTTGTTGATATTGTGAAAGTAATGCAGGAACAGTTAGAACCGAAACCATTTTTGAGTACCGATCGCTTTAGGTTTCATATGTGGAATCAAAAAGGAGGTGAATCCATTTCAGCGTATGTGGCTGAATTAAAGAGATTATCTGAGCATTGTCAGCTCAATGATTGGCTTAATGAACATTTGCTTGTGGAATCTTACAAGTAAGCATACCAAAATAGCTCCTAACTGAAGCACAACTTACATTTAAAAGAACAGTTGAAGTAGCTTTATCAGTTATAACCACATACACAGACACAATTGAATTAAATTGTGTCAGGAATGAAAGGGAGCATGATCAAAATTTTAACATCTAAACAAAACCGGTCTGTCTGAACAAACTGTGTTACCACTGTGGGAGCGGCTCACATACACCAGACCAATACAGATTTAAAGGCAAGACTTGTAGAAGATGCCATAAAGTAGGGACACACAAAGAACATGTTGGGCAGACAAAAATAAATGGACTACACAGGGAAGAGAACATTCTAAAAAGTCAAATTGCAGTTTTAAAAAGATTACTTATCAACATTCGGTTGCTGAAAAATCTCATAATGATGAGAGTGACACAGGACTGAGTAGGCTTGAGACCTACAGTTTGAAAAATAACAAAAAACAGGCAAACATGAGGAAATCTGCAGATGCTGGAAATTCAAGCAACACACACAAGATGCTGGAGGAACACAGCAGGCCAGGCAGCATCTATAGGAGAAGTGCTGTCGATGTTTCGGGCCGAAGACTAACTGAAAGAAAAGATAGTAAGAGATTTGAAAGTAGGAGGGTGAAGGGGAAATTCAAAATGATAGGAGAAGACCAAGGGGGGTGGGGTGAAGCTGAGAGACAGAAAGGTGATTGGCAAAAGGGATACAGAGCTGGAGAAGGGAAAGGATCATGGGACGGGAGGCCTAGGGAGAAAGAAAGGGGGAGGGGAGCACCAGGGGGAGATGGAGAACAGGCAGAGTGATGAGCAGAGAGAGAAAGTAAAAAAAGGGAGGAGAAAAAAAAACTAAATATATCAGGGATGGGGTTAGAAGGGAAGGAGGGGCACTAACGGAAGTTAGAGAAGTCAATGTTCATGCCATCAGGTTGGAGGCTACCCAGCTGTTATATAAAGTGTTGTTCCTCCAACCTGAGTGTGGCAATATGGCTTACATGAGAAATGAACAACAAATTAACTAAAATGGAATTGGACACTGGCTCGGCTGTTTCAGTTATTCCAAACATGAGTTTGAGTGGCATTTCAAAGATACTAAACTAAAGCCTGCAGAAATCCAACAAAATTTCAGCTGGAGAAAAGATAACTCACATGGGAATGACATTTGTAACAGTGAAATACAACAATCAACAGCCAACAAGGTAGAAGGAACAAAAGCCTCAGGAATAGATCAAGAACAGTTGCTACCCTTAATCATCGGGCTCTAGATCAAAAGAGGATAACTAGTCACTTGCCCCATCATTAAAATGTTCCCACAACCAATGATCTCTCTTTAAAGACTTCTTCATATTCTCATTATTTATTGCTATTTATTTATATATGCATTTGCTCAGTTTGTTGTTTCCTGCTCTGTGGTTAATCATTCATTGATCCTGTTACAGTTACTATTCTATAGATTTGCTGAGTATGCCCACAAGAAAACTGAATATGGTGTAAATGGCATATATACCATATATGGGCTGTATACGGTGACATGTATGTACTTTAGTAATCAAATTTACTTTGTACTTTTGAACTTTGAAAATTGGGCTCGTATGTGGTAAAAACAGAAGGGCCAGCATTGTGGAGCTGTGATTGGCTGAGACAACTACAGCTTAGTCAGTGATCCATCCACCATTTGCAAGCTATCCTGCCAACAATAAAGTCAACTGAAAGCAAATAAAGAAAGGTACAAAATGATGCCACAACAATGTTCTAGGGTGGCATTGGAAAACTCAAACATATCAAAGGTAAAATAGTGTTAAATGAAAATGCCACACCTACGTTTAGCAAAGCTCATTTGGTTTCTTATACCATCCGTGATGAAGTAGCCGGTGAGCTAAATCACACGGAGGCTGAAGGATTTCTTTGCAAGGTTGAGTGGAAAGCAGTGTGAGCTGGCTTTCAAAAAGGCAAAGGAAATGGTGATGTCAGGCACTGTACTCACACATTCTGATCCACATTGTCCAGTGAAGCTTAACATGCACTGTTCAGGATGCCAACACATCCAGTTGAAAGGTATCCTGAGCTATCAGGACCACTTCCTGCAGTCCCAGACTCAACGCCTACAACCGAGGAGGAGGAGCCAGAGCTTGAGATTGTTTCACAGCTGCAAGTCTCTCCTTCCAAGCAGAGTGACCGCCATTGCTCCCCCCCCCCGCCCCCGGCCTCCATCAGGAAAATGTTATTCCTCCAAAGTAAGAAATCCTCCACAGCGATGAAATCTTTTGGCCTGAATGGGACAATTTAAATTTTACAATGCTGTGGATATATCTGTATAGTGGTTGCTTTAGATAGTATATTGCGTGTATAAGATCATAAGACAATAAGGTATAGGAGCAGAATTGGGCTATTTGGCCCATCAATTCTGCTCTGCTAATTCATCATTGCTGGTCCGTTTTCCTCTAAGCCCCAATCTCCTGCCTCCTCCTCATAACCCGTGCTGCCCTGACCAACCAAGAATCTATCAGCTTCTGCCTTAGGTATACCCAACATCCTAGCCCCCACAGCCGCCTGTGGAGTTGATTTGCATATAGTTGAAATGCATTCTATATTGAGTTGAAGTTTATAGCTAAGCAGGGAGGAGTGTTGCGTATTTAATATTTCAGTAATATTTGAGTGATCTTGTCAGTATGTTGTTGATTAAGCATTCTATATTTGTTTAAATAATTCATTATGAATTATATGTAAAAATATGTGAATTGCATACATCATGATGCCACCATGTGATACGTATGCACCTCACTTAAAGAAAACATGAAATTGGACTTGCATGGACTTACTTTCTTGATTTTTATTAATTTCATGTTTTAGAACTACAAAACAACAATACCAGTTCACCATGCCCAGTGCTGTAGATGGTAATTGGAAAGGGTAACATTTCATTAAACTGCTCTAACTGACTTTGCTGATTCTCACAAAAGGATTGATACTTATCTTTAATTGCTATTGCCCACTAGGTGCACACACATCCATACATTGAGTCTCACTGACTGCAATGAAACTGAATGAGCAGGGCTGAGCACCGCAGGTGGCCAGTACTTCCTATCAAAGAGAAATCTCCGTCCTTGAGTTCTTCTTCCATTGATTCTCTTACTTTCCTGTCATCTTTTTGTTCTTTGCTTTTGATTGGAATAGGGAGGCTGTACGTCAGACAAGGGAATGAACAACACCTTCAGGCAGTGCATGGGTTGGGAATTGTGGGGAGAATTACAGTATGACAAGTTTACATCGATTCTAGTTATAAATCTGAGATGGGGAGCTTATAATAGGAAAATTTGACATGAAAATGTGACAAATGCTTGACAGCAGAGATAAGAATTTGTAGATAGGAAGCGCAGGCAGACATTATGGGGATCTCTGGATTGTCCGCTGTCACTTCGATATGAGATTTACAGACACAGTGGAGCAGCAGTATAAACAGCCTCTTCAATCGAATTTCTGTGGATCTTAGACAAAGATATGAGGAAAATATCAAGAGGAACTAGGCAGAAATTCAGCCACCATTATATATATCCATAAAATTAAACTTGCCACCTTCCATCATGGATTGTTGCTTGTGAATGGATTGATGTATTAACAGCATAGTCCAAAGAAGACTTGGAACATGTTTTTACTCACAAGAAAAGAACACGTCTAAGCAGTCATCCATTTATTCAGCAACATTTTAAAATTTGCTCTCCCCTTAAATATTTTATCCATTAATTGACAACCTCTCCTTCTGCTGATCTTTCAGCTACAACTCATGAAGAGTGGGGAATTGGGCTGCAGGAATGGGATACAGCAGATGACGCAGGCCTGGTCTATGTACAGCATGTTCAAGTGCTCACCCCTATAGTGGAGGTGCATGTGAAATGTACCTAAATCTCATGCAATGTGAAATGGTGTCTCCTCATATATATAGTATGATAAGACTTAGGAACAGATTAGCCCATTTGGCCTATCGAGCTTGCTCTGCCATTCCATCATGACTGATTTACAGTATTATCCCTCTTAACCCCATTCTCCTACCTTCTCCCTGTAATCTTTCACACCCTTGCTCATCAGCCTCCACTTCAAATATGCCTAGTGACCAGGCCTCCATAGTGGTGAGTGGTGATGAATTTCACAGATTCACTACATTCTGGCTGAAGAAATTCTGTCTCAGCTGTATTCTAAAGGGATGTCCTTTCTTACTGAGGTTGTGCCCTCTGATCCTAGGCTCCCTCACTCGAGTAAACATCCTCTCCACATCCATTCTATCTAGACCATTCAACGTTCAATAGGTTTAAATGCGATTCCCTCCCTCTTCCTTCTAAACTCCAGTGAGTTCATGCCCAGAGCTATCAAGCACTCCTAACCCTTGCATTCCAGGGATTATGCCATGACCCTCCTCTGGACCCTCTCCTATGCCAGCACATCCTTTCTTAGATAGGTGGTCCAGCCACTCACAATGCAGTCGCGTGAATTGTTAACAGTCTGCAGTACACACCCTTTATTCTGAAGCGTCTGGCACCTCATAGAGATTATTATTATAGCATTTGACAATGCTCCAATTTTGGCTTACTGTTCATTTCCACGTACACTGCACTTACACAACAACTGATGCGTTTTGACTCTGGAGAGGTAAATAAGTTTAAGGAAATTCTGAAACACCTCCTGAGACGCCATGGAGCAATGACTCTGACCGCAGGACCTCATTAACGCGCAGCCGGGGAAGATGAAAATGGTATCACTGATTTCCTGAGAGTGCAGAGTCATTAAATATGCACAGACAATGCAGATCTAAAAAAAATATGCCTGGCAATGTGAAAAATGGAAAGCTAAATGTAGACTGTAGTATGGAATGAGACACTGATTACAGGAAAGTTATATACAAAGGAGAGGTGGGCAGAGGGGAGGAAAACCCTGAGCATGGCAATGTCAGTACTTAGCCGGAAAATTAGAAAAAGTAGCAGCTCAAGATTGGATTGGACCTGAACTTGAAGGCAGAGTACAGGGTTAACAGCAGAATTCTTAAAAGTGAGGAGGATCTGTGCCCATACATCCCTCACAGTTGCTGCACAAATGGATAGGGAGGTCAAGAAGGCATATCAAACGTTGGCCTCATTAGTCCGGGTGACTGAGTTGAAGGACCATGAGGTAATATTGCAGTGTAGCGATGTGCTACACACAGTGCTGAAATAACGACATGCAGTCGGTAGGTTGTTTCGAGAGTAGTTTATTCAAACTTTGCGGTGCTGGTATTTAATCCCTAGCGCCTGCCCTCTCCAGGCGGAAATGACGTCAGAGGTGCATTACTAAAGTCTCTCCCCGCGCGCTGGCTATTTGTGAGCCGGTTCGCCTGCGTAGAAAGTGGGTCGCCACATAACCCCCCCCACTCCGAGAACCGGTGATACACCTCCTAATCCCAATCTGGAACAGCCTCTGTTTGGGAGGTCGGCCTCTGCGCCGCGGTGCTTGAACCTCGACCGGCTGCGCCAAGTCCACATGGGCTGGTTTGAGTCGGTCCACCGTGAAAACCTCCTCTCTCCCCCCAATGTCCAGAAAGTACGTGGACCTGTTGTTGTTGATCACCTTGAACAGCACCTCGTACGGCTGCTGTAGCGGTGCCCGGTGTCTGCTCCTTCGTACAAACACAAACTTACAGTTCTGCAGGTCTTTGGGTACATGGGTCGGAGTCCATCCGTGCTGTGAAGTTGGTACGGGGGCCAGGTTTCCAAGCCTTTCACTTAGTCTGTCCAGGACTGTTGCGGGTTCTTCCTCTTGCCCCCTTGGGGCTGGTATGAATTCTCCTGGGACGGCCAGGGGTGCGCCATACACCAACTCGGCTGATGAGGTGTGCAGATCCTCTTTGGGCGCTGTACGAATTCCAAGCAGGACCCAAGGAAGCTCGTCCATCCAGTTAGGTCCTCTCAGACAGGCCATGAGAGCCGACTTCAAGTGACGGTGGAAGCGTTCCACTAGTCCATTCGACTGTGGTTGGTAGGCAGTAGTGCGGTGTAGTTGTGTACCCAACAGGCTGACCACAGCCGACCACAGGCTGGAGGTGAACTGGACGCCTCTGTCGGAGGTAATGTGGGCCGGTATCCCGAAACGTGCTACCCAGGTTGTGATCAGTGCTCAGGCGCAGGAATCGGCAGATCTGTCGGTGAGTGGGACCGCCTCTGGCCACCTCGTGAACCAGTCTACTATAGTTAGGAGGTACCGTGCTCCTCGGGACACTGGTAGGGGGCCTACGACATCCACATGAATGTGGTCGAACCTCCGGTGGGTGGGTTCGAACTGTTGCGGTGGGGCTTCAGTGTGCTGCTGCACCTTGGCTGTTTGGCACTGTGTGCAAGTTCTGGCCCATTCACTGAGCTGCTTGCGAAGTCTGTTCCATGCGAACTTGCTGGAGACCAGCCAGATGGTTGTCCTGATAGATGGGTGCGCCAAACCGTGTATGGAGTCAAAAACTCACCGCCTCCAGGCTGCTGGGATGATGGGGCGAGGTTGGCCGGTAGCCACATCACACAGGGGGGTCCTCTCACCTGGGCCTACGAGAAAGTCCTGCAGCTGCAAACCTGAGACTGCGGTCCTGTAGCTGGGCATCTCGTCATCTGTCTGCTGTGCCTCCGCCAGTGCTGCATAGTCCACCCCCAGGGACAGGGCCTGGACAGCTGGTCTAGAGAGTGCGTCTGCCACGAGGTTGTCCTTTCCTGAGACATGCTGGATGTCCATCGTGTACTCGGAGATGTAGGACAGATGTCGCTGCCGGTGTTACGAACCCCCTAACTGGGTTACTTATGAGCAAAGATAGAGATGTCTGTTGGAGTCTGATGATACTATTTTTAACAGTATTTATTAGTAAAAATACACAATACACAAAATACACGTCGTCAATACTAAACCTAAAAGTGCAGGTATAATAATAATCAATAAGAAATAAGCTCTATCATTGTCTAGGGGATAATGAATTGTCTGATGGAAATATAAAGTTCGCTGCAGTTCACACAGGTTGCCGTCGTTTGGGTGTCGCTGGGTTGCAATTGTTGGAGAGAGAGAGAGAAAGAGAAAAACTTGCCGACTTTCCTTTATGATTTCAATCCGTCAGGTGTCTCGTTGTCGTGGCCATTGAAGTGTGACCTCTCCTTTAGCTAAACCGTTCTTCCATGATGAGCCCACCACCCAGGCAAGGGAGGACGCACACCAGCTCCCACCGGCTTTCGCTATAAAATGCTGTCACTGGATTTCTAGCGTTTCTCCTGGTGCGTCTGAGGGGTTGTTCCCCAGACCCTTCTTTTATCCTCACTCACGGGATCTCAGATGTCAATCAGGTTGGGATGGGTTGTCCCCTGAGGGTTTTCAATGAATAGTACAGTACTCAATACACAATTCCTACTCCAAGAGACAATGGCAGTAGTCAGTGGTTCCGTTCCGCTTATGTCAGGAGACATTCCAAACCTTGCGTATTCTGCGTCTCTCTCTCTCTCTTTCTCATTTCCTGGGTCTCAGACCCGAATTAATAGCAATCTTGCGATTCTCAAAAAGGAGGGGACGACTTTGTACCCTTCAGCCCCTCAGAGTTGCTCCACATTCGTAACACTGGTGGGCCGACCAGGGATCGGACACCTTCATGAATGCGAAGGTCAATAGTTTGTGGTCCGTGAACGCGGTGAACAGCCTGCCTTCTAAGAAGTACCTGAAATGCCGGATTGCCAGATACAGTGCCAACAGCTCCCGGTCGAAAGCACTGTACTTGAGTTCGGGTGGTTGTAGGTGCTTGCTGAAGAACGCCAGGGGTTGCCAGCGTCCCTCGATGAGCTGCTCCAGCAACCTACCGACTGCTGTGTCAGATGTGTCCACCGTGAGGGCGGTGGGAACGTGCGTTCTGGGGTGCACCAGCATCGCGGCATCTGCTAAGGCTTCCTTGGCTTTAATGAAAGCGGCCGCGGCCTCCTCATCCCAAGTAATGTCCGTGCCTTTACCCAACATCAGGGTGTACAAAGGGCGCCTGAGACGGGCTACTGAGGGTAGGAAACGGTGGTAGAAGTTCACCATACCAACGAACTCCTGCAGGCCTTTGACCGTGTTGGGCCGGGCAAAGTGGCGGATCGCGTCTACCTTGGCGGGCAGAGGTGTTGCCCTGTCTTTGGTAATCCTCTTGCCCAGGAAGTCGATGGTATCGAGACTGAACTGGCATTTGGCCGGGTTGATCGTGAGGCCGAAATCACTCAGGCGGGAGTAGAGCTGGCGGAGGTGGGACAGATGCTCCTGATGACTACTGCTGGCTATAAGGATGTCATCCAAATAGATGAACGCAAAGTCCGGGTCATGTCCCACTGTATCCATTAGCTGCTGGAACGTCTGTGTGGCATTCTTCAGGCCGAGCGGCATTCGGAGGAACTCGAACAGGCCGAACGGGGTGATGAGTGCTGTTTTGGGGATGCCTTCAGGGTGCACCGAGATTTGATGGTATCCCCAGACGAGGTCTACTTTGGAAAAGATTCTTGCCCCGTGCAGGTTTGCTGCAAAGTCCTGTATGTGCGGCATGGGGTAGCGGTCTGGAGTGGTAGCCTCGTTCAGTCTGCGGTAGTCGCCGCACGGTCTCCAGCCCACGGCTGCTTTGGGCACCATGTGCAGGGGGGAGGCCCATGGGCTGTCGGATCTCCGTATGATCCCCAATTCCTCCATCCTCTTGAACTCCTCCTTTGCCAGGCGGAGCTTTTCCGGGGGAAGCCGCCGAGCGCGGGCGTGGAGGGGTGGTCCCTGGGTCGGGATGTGGTGCTGTACGTCATGCCTGGGCATGGCCGCTGTGAACTGCGGTGCCAGAACCGATGGGAAATCCGCCAGGACCCTGGTGAAGTCGTTGTCTGACAGCATGATGGAGTCCAGGTGTGGGGCCGGCAACGTGGCTTCACCCAGGGAGAACGTCTGGAAAGTCTCGGCATGTACCAGTCTTTTCGCTTGCAAGTCGACCAGCAGGCTGTGAGCTCGCAAGAAGTCTGCCCCCAGGAGTGGTTGGGCCACGGCGGCCAATGTGAAGACCCATGTGAACCGGCTGGCACCGAACTGCAGCTGCACTGTGTGGGTGCTGTAGCTCCGTATTGTGCTGCCATTTGTGGCCCTCAGGGTGGGTCCTGGCTTCCAGTTGCGGGTGTCGTACCCCGCCGGGGGCGAGACGGTGATCTCCGCTCCGGTGTTGACAAAGAAGCGGCGTCCCTACTGTTTGTCCCAGATGTACAAGAGGCTGTCCTGGTGGCTAGCCGCCATAGTCATTAGTGGCCCTGGCCCTGGCCCTTGCAGGGCGGGCGACAACGGCGGGCTTTTGTGCCCCACCGCTGGTGGTAGAAACACCACTGTTCACTGGCCTCCTCACTCCTGCCTCTGTGTTGTGTGTGCCCTCCTGCCGGGCCTGGTCTGGTCCGCTGTCGGGCGCGTGGCCTGGTAATCTGACCGACGGACGCCACGCTCTCCCTCTTGGCTTTCCACAGCAAGTCTGCCTGGGCCGCCACCTTCTGGGGGTCACTGAAATCTGCGTCGGCCAGCAGCAGATGTATGTCCTCGGGCAGTTGCTCTAGGAACTCTTGCTCGAACATGAGGCAGGGCTTGTGTCCGTCAGCCAAGGCCAGCATCTCGTTCATCAATGCTGATGGCAGTCTGTCTCCCAAACCATCCAGGTGAAGCAGGCGGGCTCCCCGCTCACGCCGTGAGAGGCCAAAGGTCTCAATGAGCAGCGCTTTGAATGCTTCATATTTGCCTTCTTCCGGGGGCGACTGTATGAAATCCGCAACCTGGGCGGCCGTCTCCTGGTCAAGGGCGCTCACCACGTGATAGTAAAGCGTGGAATCAGAAGATATCTGCCGAATCTGGAACTGGGCTTCTGCTCGGCTAAACCACACGTGTGGTCGCAGCGTCCTGAAAGTCAGCAGTTTGAGCGAAACTGCGTGAACAGATGAAGAGTTGGTCATCTTTGGTCCAAATCTCGTTTGGACCGTTGGGGTCACCAATGTAGCGATGTGCTACACACAGTGCTGAAATAACGATACACAGTTGGTAAGTCGTTTCGAGACTAGTTTATTCAAACTTCGCGGTGCTGGCATTTAATCCTTAGCGCCCACCCTCTCTGGGCGGAAATGACGTCAGAGGTGCATTACCAAAGTCTCCCCCCGTACGCTGGCTATTTGTGAGCCGGTTCGCCTGCGCAGAAAGTGGGTCGCCACAGCAGCTCTGTAAAACTCTGGTGAGACCACACTTGGAGGATTGTATTCGGT
This sequence comes from Hypanus sabinus, assembly GCF_030144855.1. Lineage (NCBI taxonomy): Eukaryota > Metazoa > Chordata > Chondrichthyes > Myliobatiformes > Dasyatidae > Hypanus > Hypanus sabinus. Next base: position 20,086,928 of record NC_082710.1, on the reverse strand, counting down.
TCTGGTCCCCTCAGTATAGGAAGGGTGTGGAAGCCTTAGGAAGGGTGCAGAGGAGATCTACCAGGATGCTGCCTGGACTAGAGAGCATATTCTATAAGGATGGGTTGAGCAAGCTAGGGCTATTCTCTTTGGAGAGGAGGATGAGAGGTGATTTGATAGGGGTTGCTGCAAGATGATATGAGGCATAGATGCAATGGACAGCTAAAGACTTTGTTTTTCTCAGGAGGGAAATGGCAAAAATGAGGGGGCATAATTTTGAGATGATTGGAAAAAATTATTTGCTGTCAGAGATGGTGAAAGGGGGAGATAAATTAGGACCCAGTAAGAGGCTCTTAGTTAGGGGCATGGATGATTGATACATGGAGGAAAGAATTAGATTGACCTTAGAGTCGGTTAAAAAGTCATTGTAACATTGTTGGCGAAGGGCCTGTACTGTGCTGGAATGTTCTATATTCTGTAAGGCAGTCATGTTGTCTTCTTCCTATTTAACAGAGACACAGACACAAAGCATGCAACAATCCTGTGTTGGGTAAACATTACTCTCCCTTGTCATTATGGTTTTCTGTGCAATGTGCAATGCACTCTTGATGGTACACAAGGAGTCACAGACAAAACAGAATATCAGGTGAATGGTCACTGAAAATGTATATTATGAACTCATCTAAAGTTTGCAACTTGCTAGTGAACAATATTATTCAACAACCCCTGAGAACACTAGCCCGCTGGTGGTGTAGTGGCAAAGTGCCGGACTTCAGAGCAAAGGCTACCAAGTTCAAATCCAGCCAGCTCCCTTGCACGCTCCCAGCTCCCATGCTGTGTTGAGCGTCGAACTAGCAACTCAGCCTCGTAAAAAGAAGAAAGCCTGATTTTAAAAAGCGCTGTCACAACAGCGTCGGAGTTAAGGGCTGCATTATTAATGCAGCGGGAGCCATGATGGCTGGTGAGGTAGGGTTGTACTGTGCTGTAGTGTTCTGCACTCTATGTATAAAGTTGAACCTGTGGGTCCTCCACAGTATATATGGAGTGAATTTAATCTTCCTAATTGCTGAAAATGTCTACTTGAAGAGGACTGATTTGAAAATGTGCATGCACTGAATAACAACACAAAATGTTGGCAGAACTCAGCAGGCCAGACAGCATCTCTGGGAGGAAGTAGTGACGACGTTACAGGCCGAAACCCTTCATCAGGTTACCTCCTCCTAGAGATGCTGTCTGGCCTGCTGAGTTCTGCCAGCATTTTGTGTTTTTTATTTATTTCCAGCATCTGCAGATTCACTCGTGTGCATGCACTGAATATGCTTACGAGAGGATCTATTCTATTGTATTTAGTAATTTGGAAACTGTACACAAAAAAAGAAGAATTTTCCATCTGCTGAAGTATTACAGAGGAGTATCTCTACCCTCAGCCATTTACAATTGCACGGTTTTGCATGCCTGATGAATCAGAGCGAAGAGGTCACCCGGCGACAATGAAGCTATGTTAAAAGATCACCTAGCAGTGCAGAATAACTTGGGCGACCAAAAACGACGAGCAGATTCGGTCCAGACTGTTCAGCAGGGCAAAGTCTTACCTATGACCTTGGTTGTAAAAATACGACCTTGATGGAACTAGGAGTGAAGAACGGCATTCACTTATCAACTGGCAGAAATATGACAGCAGCCTATAACTTATGTGGAGTAATGAAAGCACCACTCCAGCAACATGATTAGCGCTAGGTATGTGCAATTGTTCTGGATTCTCGCTCTGGGCGCAGTGGCGGCCATATTGATAAGAAGGCACACTAGCAGCTGTACTTCATTAGGTGTTTGAGGAAATTGTGCACGTCACCAAAGCCTCTAGTAAGTTTCTACGGATACACCGTACTGTGGAGAGCTTCCTGACTGGCTGCATTACCATCTGGTAAAGAGGCTCCAGTGCACAGGATTGTAGGAAACTACAGAGTCAGCCATCTTCATCAGGGCTCAAGCATTCCTACCATCATGAATGTCTTCTAAGAGGCAATCCCCCAGGAAGGCCAGATACATTATTAAGGACCCTTACCACTCAGGACATGTTCTCTTCTCATTATTACCATTCGGGAGACTCTCAATCAATATTTAAGGAACACCTTCTTGCCCTCTGCCATTCAGATTTCTATGCAGTCCATGAACCCATGAGCACTAATTCACTATTCCACTTTTACAATATTTATTATTTTTGTTGTAGCTTATAGTAATTTTTTCGCATTGCGCTATACTGCCGGCACAGAGTAACAGATGTCAGTGATAATAAACCTGATTCTGATTCATTCACTACGTGCCTGTTCTTTAAGAAAAGAAAGTGCTAAAGGTGCCAGAAGCAGGGACATTAGCAAATAATTGTAATCTGAGCTCTGGAACACCTAAGAAGGGAAATGTTGCCAGTATGATTTTTCACAAAAGAAAACTTGTTCCATGGAAAATTGCACTGTAAGGGTTGGCACACTGAGGATGATCCCGATAGAGCAGAACCAGACTTGCTCAGTATTGACTCAACTGGTGGAACTTGCAGGAAGCAGCAAGATTTGTAGATAAAACAAATAAATGCCCAGGCAGCTGAAATGAATAATCGTCCAGAAACAGTTTATTTTTTCATGGGTTGAGATACGTACAGCAGAAAATCCGATTAGTTTGACAGGGAGTACAGACTGACGTGGGTGAAGTACTGGGGTGGTTGGTAGGTCAAACAATGATGCATTCTGTTATAATGGCCAACGATTACAATCGTTAATTGTTACAACTGCCTGCAGAAAGCAACCAATATTAGTGGAAAGGATTAGCCAAGTAATGAAAGACTATTGAGATGTAGCAGAAATTAATTTCTTCACAAAGTTGGTCTTGTCACCTGCACAGCCACACTATGGATGTTACCTCACCATCAACGTGCATAAGGATAAGTACTCTCATGGGTGGCGGAGGGGGGGGGGGGGTAGAGATACAACCCTACCAAAGGAGGTGCAAGGCACACCTTCTCTCCACTAGCCTGCAGATTACCCTTGGGTAAGATGTAGTATCTGCTTTGCCCCCACCCTGATCAGCCGTGAAGCCATAAGAGCAGGTGGTGGATGCTCGTATGTGTCGCTGGTGCAGATCACAAGTCCCAGACAATCTCTGAAGAGTATTGATAATGGCTGGGGTCACCTGTCTTGTAAATGCACTACCTAGAAGAAGGAAATGGCAAATCACTTCTGTAGAATTTGCCAAAAAACAATCATGGTCATAGACCATGATCACTCATGTCATACGACATGGTACATGATGATGATGAAGCATACTGTCAAGCGATAAGTTCTCCATTAAAGATATTCTAATCAGCAAGGACAAGATTCTGCAAGAATATTGCCTTTGTAACCAGAATGATACCTTTTATTGAGGATTTTATTCATATTCAAATAAAGTAATACTTAAATGAGGCAAAAGTACCTTGTCTAGCCTGAAATTGTCTTGCTCTCACTGAATGTGACAGGCAATTAGTTCACAATAAATGAAAATAAAAGAAAACAAATGCTGGAAATGTGAAATAAAAGTAGAAAACGTTAGAAATACTCTCCAACTGTGGAAAGAGAAACACAGATGGCACTTCTGCTTGAAGTCCCTTTGTCAGATCTCGATGGTCTCCAATGTTTCTGAGCAAAGACCTATCTTTTTGGAACAAGCTTAAGTATCATTCCAGGTTTTGAATAGATTTTTACAACATTGCTCATATTACTGTATTTATTGACTGCCTGGAAAGAATTAAAAATTAAATAGGAATATGGAACAACAGGGAACTTATATTTTGTGTCAATGCAATTTAAGCAACCCATCCCTATTAGTACATCATGTTGCAAGAGCAACAAAGCTCATGTATGATACTTCCAACTTTGCAGCAGGTACCTTTATCAGTTACAGCATTGCCTATCTATTTATTTATCTATCTATCTATCGAGGATCAATATGGAGTAGGCCTTTCTGGCCCTTAGAACCATGCCACCTAGCAATCCTCCAATTTAATGCTAGCCTACTCACAGGACAATTTATAATGACCAATTAACCTATCAACTGGTACTTCTTTGGACTGTGAGAGGAAACTGGGGTACCCGGAGGAAACCCACACGGTTATGGGAGAACATACAAACTCCATACAGACAGCGGCAGGAGCTAGAAGGAACTAATCGAGTTTGTGTCTCACCCCTCAAGTAGAGAGGACTCAATATTTACAATCCCATCATGCTTAGCACAAAGCATGTCTGACAGTTTAGAATATTACTCTCTGATTGCAGCCAAAACCAAAGCAGGGACCATTCACCATTCTTTTAGTATGCAACTTGCAGGCACATGGAATTTCAAGTCCTGCTTAGGGAATCATCTAGCATCATTCAAAAAAAAAATCAAGAACTTCTCTTTATTTCCTAGCAAGCATTTCCAATCCTCAGCCAACATTTTTAATGCTGTTATAGCATATGAAATGATTGTCTGGGAATTCATTTTTGGTGAGAAATGCACAGTATAACAGCATTAGTGTGTTGGACTTTACCTCCAAAATTCATTCCAAATGAAGTGAATTTCAAAAGCAGTTCATAACGTATTTATGTTACTCGATAACCTGTTAAATACTGCAGACCGTGAATGAATCTTTCTGAATTAAAAGTGCTGCCAAGCTGACATCAGAGTAATATTGCAGCTGTAGATATTTGTCCTCCAGGTTAAGTTGCTTTCCAGATTTCTTGCCTGAAGTACAATTAAATTTCAGAGTATTTGCAAGAGATGTGTAACTTGAGAAAACCCAATTGCCATAGCCCTCACTGCAGGATGGGATGATATTTCTGCTTTGCTGTGTTTTGATCCCAGTTCTGATTAAAATACCTTTCTGAGATAAGTACACAGTGTCATGCAAACTGATGAAAAAATCAGTCCTTCAACGTTTCTTTTAAACTCTGTAATTTTGGTTCTGCTCCCCTTCCACAAAATCCCCTTAAAGATAGCTTGAGGTACAGTGAGAAGTGTAAATATTAAACATTTTGCCACAAAGTTGCCATCAATAAACAAGAATTTAATCAATCACTAAGTCTCCAGACAGCTTTTTTTTTGACCCAATGGATAGGCTTTTCTTGTGCAAGATATTTCGAGCACTTGCAGTCCCTTCAAATGTCAGCACAGATTTCAATGGGAAACATATGATTGCTGATCGGAGACATATGAGGAATGACAAGAGCTGTATTAGAGCCTTCCTGCCAGTCAGGCAAGAGTTCTCAGATCCAGGTAATTGAGAAGAACAGTTGCCTGACTGGCAGTGTGTTTGCTCTACTCTGTTTTATTCCTGAAGTCCGTTTCTCATTCTTCCAACATTGTCTTGTCCTTTTTAGACAGCAAACATTTGTCATCAGAAATGGTTTCCTTTTTTTTAGATGGGATAGACAGAAGTAGCTCTGTAATGCAGGTCATTTTCCAATGTGGTGTCCAAGGTGCTGATGAACATTTGTGGTGCAATTGCCATTGGCAGCTATTTTGATGAATAAACTTGTTTTTGTGAGCTCTTCCCCTGCAAGTAGGCAGAGGAGGCAGTGCAGACATCATTTAACAGCAGATGGTTGGGAATGTTCACATCGATGATGATGTTGATTCATCTTCATTATCTATTTGGTCTAACGGCACCATCTGGTCAGGTCTGTAGTTCTTACCTCCCTGTAAGAAGCAAAGGATGGAAATACTGGAAGGGAAAGCTGTGAACTTATATGGTCAGCAAAGATTATGGGTAATTGAGAAGTGGATGTAGGAATGAAGACTAGATAGGAGGGTGTCAAATGCTTCCTTGGTTACAGAGTTCTGGTGGTCAAGGATCCATTATAGTTACAGTGGGTACTCTCATGTTTCTTCCAAAAGTGAGATGCAATCAACTGTGATTCAGTTCACTTTCAGTTTATTGTCATTTAGAAACCACAAATGCAATGCAGTTAAAAAATGAGACAACATTCCTCCAGAAAAGCACACGACAAAACAGACTACACCAGAAAATCCATGTGACATTTGGTAATCCACAAATCCAGAGTCTGGAGAGGCTGCTGCATATTAATATCATGCTACCGTCTTAGCGCGTTCCCCGGAAAGGAGCTCCAAATCCACCAGACAAAACAAGACTACCCGGACACACCAAGTCAAGAGACCAACTCTACCACCCAACAAACCAAAAACTAAAGCTACAAGACCTACACAAAACCACATAGTTACATATAGTTATAGTTAACATATAGTTACAACAGTGCAGACAATACCATAACTAATATAAAACAGACAATCGGCGCAGTAAAAATAGTCCAAAGATGTTAAAAGACTATAAGTTCGAAAGAAACCACCACACAGTTTCCACAAGTCCTCAGGGTCTTGATAGACTGATCAACCCACGCAGGTGGCAGAAGGGAATACCCCCGCTATGGACTTCCACGGTGCCGCCTGACTCAGCCTCGCAGACTCAACACAGAATGAAAGCTCTGCCGGACCCAGCCTCACAGACGCAGCACACAGTGAAAGCGCCTCAACTGCAGCGGACTCCGAGTCCGTCAAACCTCCGATCCTCCGACCATCCCCTCCGGCACAGCCTCTTTGAGCACCATCCTCTGCCGAGCGCACTACGACGCCCCTGCCAACGGCCAATGGCAATGCGACCCTGAGGACTGGGGGCCTGTCTTTCTCAGCAGAGACCTGGACCGCACAACAGCAGCAGCAACAAAGAAGGCCTTCCTGGAGATTTCCAGATGTTCCTCTGTACTCCCACGTCTGTTTTTCATCAGATTAGATCTCAAAAACTTTATTTGATTTGATTTGACGCAAATGGCACTTTTCATTGTATGTTTTAATGTGTGTGTGTGTGTGTGACAAATAAAGGTAATCCTTATCTTTATCCTTTCGAGGTGCTTGTCCAAAAGCAAGGAATGGATTGTGCTTGTGAGATTGCAGACAGTTTGGATGCTGTGCCTGCCTTGGTTGAATACCTGGCAGGATAAGTTAGCTGTAGGAAGTGAGCGTGAACATTGCGCCAGTGCCAGGCATCCGAGGACTCAGTGAATGTCAAATATAAGTCCAGTTTAAAAGGATTGTTGGTCATTTAAAGGTGGGGTGCAATGAATTTAAAAATATCTGAGGCTAATGGTGCTTTTTGTCACATATGACATTTGGTGATGTCTTCAATTATGTGAAGTAGTTAAAGCTGCTGCAGTGATGCATATTAAGTCCCTAGCACTTTCATCCTATACCAACCCCAATTTCTCTTTGTTCTGCCTTCATATTATGTGTTTGCAGAGGCTCCTTGCCTCCTGCTTACAGTGGAAATTACTTTCCCTTTAAATCTCCTGCTCCATGTTAATCCCTGGAGCTTTCTCTTCCTCACATTGCCATTTTCAATGTTCCTTAGTTAAGAATAACTTTCAGATTTCTGTCAGGGTCCATTGCTACTACACTGTACTTAAGGAGATGCAGAGAAGCTTAAGTGAAGTTAGTCAGTGCACGTATAAGAGTAAGCCAATGAACACCTTTGTTACTGTCCTGAAGAAGGGTCTCAGCCCAAAATGTCAACTGTCAATTTGATAGATGCTGCCTGGCCTGCTGAGTTCCTCCAGCATTTTGTTTGTGTTACCATAGTTTTCAGACAGTGAACATAGATGTTCAATCCTTGTAATGAATTCACAGCCAGCTCTAAGAGTAACAGAGTCACAGACAATAACTCAAAAACAGGCACTTCGACCCATCCTGCCCATGTTGACTTAATCTTATAGACAATAGACAATAGACAATAGGTGCAGAAGTAGACCATTCGGCACCTCAAGTCTGCACCGCCATTCTGAGATCATGGCTGATCATTCACTATCAATACCCAGTCCCTGCCTTGTCCCCATATCCCTTGATTCCCCTATCCATCAGATATCTATCCAGCTCCTTCTTGAAAGCATCCAGAGAATTGGCCTCCACCGTCTTCCGAGGCAGTGCATTCCACACCTCCACAACTCTCAGGGAGAAGAAGCTCTTCCTCAACTCTGTTTTAAATAACTGACCTCTTATTCTCAATCCATGCCCTCTGGTACTGGACTCTCCCAACATCTGGAACATATTTCCTGCCTCAATCCTATCAAATCCTTTAATTATCTTAAACGTTTCAATCAGATCCCCTCTCAATCTCCTCAATTCCAGCGTGTACAAGCCCAATCTCTCCAATCTCTCTGCGTAAGACAGCCCTGCCATCCCAGGAATCAACCTAGTGAATCTACGCTGCACTTCCTCAATTGCCAGTATGTCCTTCCTTAAACCTGGAGACCAAAACTGTACACAATATTCCAGGTGTGGTCTCACCAGGGCCCTGTACAAATGCAAAAGGACATCCTTGCTCTTGTACTCAATTCCCCTTGTAACAAAGGCCAACATTCCATTTGCCCTCTTCACTGCCTGTTGCACTTGCTCATTCACCTTCATTGACTGGTGAACTAGGACCCCTAGGTCTCTTTGCATTTCTCCCTTACCTAACTCTACACCGTTCAGACAATACTCTGTCCTCTTGTTCCTGCTTCCAAAGTGGATAACTTCACATTTATTCACATTGAATGACATCTGCCAAGTATCTGCCCACTCACCCAGCCTATCCAAGTCTCCCTGTATTCTCCTAACATCCTCTTCGCATGTCACACTGCCACCCAGTTTAGTATCGTCAGCAAACTTGCTGATATAGTTTTCAATGCCCTCATCTAAATCATTGACATAAATCGTAAAGAGCTGTGGTCCCAATACAGAGCCCTGTGGTACCCCACTAGTCACCTCCAGCCAGTCTGAGAAACACCCATTTACTGCTACCCTTTGCTTTCTATCTGCCAACTAGTTTTCTATCCATGTTGAAACCCTGCCCCCAATGCCATGAGCTCTGATTTTACTCACCAATCTCCTATGTGGCACCTTATCGAATGCCTTCTGAAAATCTAGGTACACGACATCTACTGGCTTACCCTCGTCTAACATCCTTGTTACACCCTCAAAAAACTCCAACAGATTAGTCAAGCATGATTTGCCCTTGGTAAATCCATGCTGGCTCGGCCTAATCCTATTTCTGCCATCTAGATGTGCCACTATTTCGTCCTTAATAATGGACTCAAGCATCTTCCCCACGACTGACGTTAGGCTAACAGGGCAATAGTTCTCCGTTTTCTCCTTCCCTCCCTTCTTGAAAAGTGGGATAACATTAGCCACTCTCCAACCTTCAGGAACTGATCCTGAATCTAAGGAACATTGGAAAATGATTACCAATGCATCCGCAATTTCCTGAGCCACCTCTTTTAGAACCCTCGGATGCAGACCATCTGGACCCGGGGATTTATTAGCCTTCAGTCCTACCAGTCTACTCATCACAGTTTCTTTCCTAATGTCAATCTGTCTCAATTCCTCTGATATCTTATGACCCTGGCCCATCCATACATCTGGGAGATTGCTTGTGTCCTCCCTGGTGAAGACAGATCTAAAGTATGCATTAAATTCTGTTGCCATTTCCCTGTTTCCCATAACAATTTCTCCCAATTCATTCTTCAAGGGGCCAACATTGTTCTTAACTATCTTCTTTCTCTTCACATAGCTAAAAAAGCTTTTGCTATCCCCTTTTATATTCCTGGCTAGACTGAGCTCATACCTGATTTTTTCTCTCCATATTGCTTTTTTAGTTAAGATCTGCTGTTCCTTAAAACTTTCCCAATCATCTGTATTCCCACTCATCTTAGCCCTGTCATACTTCTTTTTCTTTAATGCTATACAATCTCTGACTTCCTTTGTCAACCACTGTGGCCCCTTCCCCCTCTTTGAATCCTTCCTTCTCATTGGAATGAACTGCATTTGCATCTTTTGTATTATGCCCAAGAATATCTGCCACTGCTGATCCACTGTCTTTCCTGCCAGGGCATCCGCCCATTTAACTTTGGCCAGCTCTTCCCTCATGGCTCCGTAGTCTCCTTTATTTAATTGCAACACTGACACCTCTGATCTGCCCCTATCCCTCTCAAATTGTAGATAAAAACTTATCATGTTATGATCACTACGTCCTAATGGCTCCTTTACTTCAAGATCACTTATCAATTCCTGTTCATTACACATCACCAAGTCCAAAATAGCCTTGTTCCTGGTTGGCTCAAGCACAAGCTGTTCCAAAAATACATCCCTTAGACACTCCACAAACTCCCTATCCTGGGGTCCAGCACCTACCTGATTCTCCCAGTCCACCTGCATGTTGAAATCTCCCATAATGACTGCATTACCTTTAGCACATGCCAATGTTAACTCCTTAATCAACTTGTACCCAATATCCACGCTACTGTTTGGGGGCCTGTACACAACACCCATTAGGGTCTTTTTACCCTTACTGTTCCTCAGCTCAATCCACACAGACTCTACTTCCCCTGTTCCCAAGTCACCTCTTGCTAAGGACTGAATCTCATCCCTCACCAACAGGGCCACCCCACCCCCTCTTCCCATATTTCTGTCTCTACGATAGCACGCATACCCTGGTACACTCAATTCCCAGGCCTGATCCCCTTGCAGCCATGTCTCCGTTATCCCAACAATATCGTAGTTCCCCATTTTCATCTGAGCTTCCAGCTCATCTGTCTTATTTCTGACACTACGCGCATTCAAGTATAGAATTCTTAGCCCATTCCTCCTCTCTTTGCTTAAAACACTGTCTACTGTACCTAACCCAGCTCCTTGAACTTCCATCGGGCAAATTGCACCCTGAATTTTGATGACCTTCTCAAGATCACCCAAACCTTGTACACATTTAACCCCATGCACCTTCTGACCAACCCTCTGGATCGGGATCCCTGCCCCCTGCACATCTAGTTTAAACCTCCCCGAGCAGCACTGGCAAATACTCCTGCAAGAATGTTAGTACCCCTCCGGTTCAGATGTAGACCATCCCTTCGAAACAGATCCCAATGTCCCTGGAACAAAGACCAATTATCCAAAAACCTGAACCCTTCCTTCCTGCACCATGCTCTCAGCCTCGTATTAATGTGCATAATCATTCTATTCTTCGCCTCACTCGCACGTGGCACAGTGCCGAGATTGTCACCCTGGAGGTCCTGTCTTTCAGCTTCACTCCTAACTCCCTGAACTCTCTAAGCAGGACCCCCTCACTCACCTTACCTACATCATTGGTCCCTACATGGACCACTACATCTGGGTTCATGCCCTCACTCTCAAGAATAGCCTGCACCCGATCTGAGATGTCCCGGACCCTGGCACCAGGGAGGCAACATACCATCCGAGACTCCCGATCTGCCCCACAAAATCTCCTATCTGCCCCCCTAACTATAGAGTCCCCTAAAACTATCGCTCTCTTCTCTTCCCTCCTCCCCTTTCTAGTTGAGGGTTCAACCTCTGTGCCAGAGGCAGGACCACTACAACTCATTCCTGGAAGGTCATCCCCATCAACAGTATCCAGTACGGTATACTTATTGTTAATGGGAATGGCCGCAGGGGTGCTCTGCTCTCTCTGCCTGCTCCCCCTGCCTCTCTGGACCGTCACCCATCTGCCTACTTCTTGGTTTTTTGGTGTGACTACCTCCTGATAACTCCACCTCCCGAATGATCCGTAGTTCATCCAGCTCCTGCTCCAACCCCCTAACTCGGTCTGATAGGAGCTGCAGCTGGACGCACCTTTTGCAGGTGTGGTCATCAGGGACAACTGTGTTGACCCTGACCTCCCACATACTGCATACGGAGCACACCACTGCTCTGACTGTCTCCCCCATACCTGAACTGGATTAATAGAATAAGTCTAAAAAGCACCTAGCGACCTTACCTTCTTCCCCTCAGCGAGCAATCACACAGGCTTGCCGAAGTCCCCTTACGCCGAAGCCCACTTAGCCAAAGCCCAGGACTCTGCTTCCACGGACTCCGCTGCCCGCTCTGAAAAGAAGTCCTGCCTTTTAAAGTGCGCGCTCGACGCTGACGTCACTCGCGCCTGCGCAGTTCCCCCTCCTCCACAGGTATTGACCAGGTAGGCTTAAATCCTACCTACACGGTCGAATTCTCTGAGCTCCCAGCTGAATCACAAGCTGTAACTTGCTCCCGATTCAAATCTTCTGCCTAGTTCCAGCAATCTGCACCCATACCATATCCCTCCAAACCATTTCATCTATGTACTTGTTTAAACTTGTCTTAAATGTTACAATTGAAGCTGCATTTATCACGTTCACTGGCAGCTTATTTCACACCTGCACCATCCTCTGTGTGAGGGAGTTTTCCCTCAGTTTCCTCTTGAGTATTTCACATTTCAGTGATTCAATGGTTCCATTTAATACCTGAGAATATGTACAGTATGCAACCTGAAATTCTTACTCTTCGCAGACATGCATGAAAACAGAGGAGAACCCCAAAGAATGAATGACAGAAAAACGTCAGAACCCGAAAGCCCCCTCTTACCCCTCTCGCACACAAGCAGCAGAAAAGCATCAACCCTCCCCCACTTACTTCAGCAGGAAGCATTAGTGCTTACCATCCCTCCAGCAAGCAACAGTAAAGCCCCCAAAGAGAGACCATGAACTGTAGTCCAACAAAAACTATTGTTCACTTGACAATTCAACATGCCGTAGGCTCACTAACAAGGTTTCACCTTAAACCCATGACTTGTATTTCTAATCTTACACAAAATGAGGGGGGAGAAAGGAATAGAAGATAGTTAGAGGGAACAATTTGGAGAGTTCTTGACAACTTAGTCAAAGAAGTTGGTGGAAATTTTAGGGAGCCCTTTCCGAAGGGTACGACTATTCCAGATGAGTCCTCATCTTTGGAAAGGTCAGACGTTCAGCTCCTCGCTTGCTTGAGCAAACCCTCATAATCGCCTCATCCCTGTGCAGCACAGTGTTGCTAACAGTCCTTCTGCCTCACAAACCTGGTGTTCAGTTTTGACCTGCTGGTGTGGAGATTTGCATGTTCTCCCTGGGAGTGCTCAAATTTCCTGCGGGCGCTGAACTTCCCTCCCACGTTGCTTGGTTAAGTTGCCTCTGTAAGTTACCCCGACAAACAGACCTGGGGGGCGGGGGCTGTGGTGATGGGAATGTGGGAAGAATAAATCAGGATTAGTGTAGGGTTTCTATACATGATGCCTGATGGTTGACGTGAATTCAGCAGAGTGACGGCTATGTTTCTGTGCTGAGTAATTCCATGGCTCTCCCTTTGTTTGCCTTTAATGAAACAAAGTAGCCCAAATTTTTCATGAAAACATTTTCACTTGAAATATGATGCTGAATCATATCAAGTACGATTACAGCAAATTTCATGACTTAAGTGAATGATGATCAACCTGACTTCCTATGGAGGCAACAAAATAATTGCAGGTAATTTCTGTGGTATTTAGAAAGAAAATTAGATATTCTTAATTTAATGTGCATGGATGTATGTCCTGCTGTAAAATTCCTTTTGTTTTATGCAGAAGATTACTAATGGTTCATCCTTAGTAGTGTTCTTCCGGGATGGAGTGGAATTTCAAATTATATTTTATTATGTATTGTAGTTCTGTGTAAAGGCTTAGGCACATATATACTCGGGGTGATTGATTAGTTCGTGGCCTAAGGTAGAAGAACTCAGTTTTAAAAAACCTAGCACATTTATTTTTCAACATAGTCCCCTCCTTTCAACATTAGGCCAGCAACTTAATGAGTTATCAACTGATGAGTTACTAACTTCAAACTTTCTGCATAATCACTCAAAGAGTTGAAATGCATGTGCATGTAACGAGAGCTGTTTAACTCATCTCCTTCTACCTTAGGCCACAAACTTATCAATCACCCCTGCTGTGGAAACCTTCTGGAGGTCCAAGATCCATATTCTCCACGACCGCTGGACTAAGTGTGTAAATATAGGAGCGAACTATGTTGAAAAATAAATGTGCTAGGTTTTCTAAAATTGACTACTTCTAACTTAGGCCACGAACTTATCAATCACCCCTCGTATATACTGTATATAGCTAGGGTACCTATCTTGCAGAGCACTGTGGTAAATTTATATACTACACTGAACAGCTGCAGCTGGGGAAAAAAACACAAATTTAATGAAGTATGTGAGTGATGTTAAATCTGATCCTGATATGGGTCTCTATTGTGGACTGAGAGAGGGAAGGGGGCAGGAAGAAGCATGGTTTGGAAATGGGGAAGGGTGCGGGAAGCACCAGAGAGACATTCTGTAATGCTCAATAAACTAATGTTTGGAATCAAATGATTTTGCCTAGTGTCTCAGGGCTGGGTCTGCCCCCCCCCCACATCCAGACACCCCCTGCCCTGGCATGTGTTCTCTGCTCTCTGTCCCACAGCGCTTCACATTCGGCATTCCCAACATCCTTTGCTCACATTAGGTTTACAAGCTTTCTATCTGCTCTGTGTTGACAAATGCAGTACAGTGCAAAGGTCTTATATAGCTAAACCTTCCTCCCATATTGCAAAGAGGTGTAGATTGCTTGGTTAAATTGCCTCTATAAGTTACCCTACGATGCGGTTGAATAAACAACCTGGGAGGGCAGAGTGATGGGAATGTGGGAAGAATAAATTGGGATTAGTGTCGATTTGCATAAATAGTGCCTGATGGTTGAGATGAATTCAGTAGGGTGAAGGCCATGTTTCTGTCCCACAAGGATCTATCCAGCAGAGTAATGGGAGTAGCTCAGCTTATATTTGTGACAGGAGAATGCCTACAAGATCAACAGCAATCACCAAATAGGCACCACAGTGACTCAACTTTCTTAGAAACTGGCGCAGATTTGACATGTCATTTAAAACTTTGACAAGGTTCTGGTTGCATCAATGCCTAGGTTAGAAACACTGATGCCCAAGAGCAGAAAAGCCCACAGAAAGTAGTGGATACAGACCAGTCCATCACAGGCAAATCCTTCCTTACCAGTGAGCACAATACAAGAGGTCACCATCCATCATCAAGGACCCCCACCATCTAGTCCATGCTCCCTTCATGCTGTTGCTATTGTGAAGGAAGTACAGGAGCCTTAGGCCCCTCACCACCAGGTTCAAGAACAGTTATTACCCTTCGACCATTAGGCTGTTGAAGAAGCATAGATAACTTCACTCATCTCAATTCTAAACTGATTCCATAGTTTATGAACTAACTTTCAAGGACTCTACAACTGATGTTCTCAGTTTTCTTTACTTATCCATTTATTTATTTATCTATCTATCTATCTATCTATCTATCTATCTATCTATCTATCTATCTATCTATCTATCTATTTATTTATTTATTTATCTATCTATTTATCTATCTATTTATTTATTTATTTATTCATTCATTCATTCATTGATTTATTTAATTACTTTTTTATTTGCACAGCTTGTCGTCATTTGTCATTGACTGTTTGCCAGTCTTTGTGAGTAATTTTTCATTGATTCTATCGTATTTCTTTGTTCTACTGTGAATGTCTACAAGAAAGTTAATCTCAAGGTTGCATATGGCGGCATATACGTACTTAGATAATGAAATTACTTTGAATTTTGAACTTTGTAGAAAGTAAGGAGTCCAGAGCGGAAGGTGTTGGCAGCCGAAGGCATGTCCCGGAAAGACTGAACTCAGAGATGAACCAAAAAGCTGGAGGCTTTTTGATTCTCAATGTTGCACAGCATGGCGTGGTGGGTCAAGATCATGAAGCAAAGGAACTGCTGAAATAATCTGCTGTTCAATCCCATTTGCTGACTTTACTTCAGATTCCCTTTTTAATTATCATGCCAAAGTGATCATTTCTCAACAGATCAAGAATTCATTGCCTGTTGGTGATTGCATTCTGAAGCTGTACTGTTCTGGCTGTAAAAAATGATTCTTTATTCACTCCTAAATATGATATAATGGTGTTAATGCATATTGCCAAACTAGTAATCCAGAAGCATCGTTTAATCCAGAAATTTGAATTTAAATCTCACCACAACACTTGCAGAATATAAATTCATTAAATAGTTCAAAACTTAACATATGTCTAGATTGAGTAATGCCAATCATATTTTTTTATTGAGGCACATTCAATTCTTAAGGATCTTAGTAAGGCAAATCCAATGATGATATTACCTTTAGGCTGAGGTATGTAAAGCCTAGGGCCACAGCCTCAAACTAAAACTAAAGATCAACACTTCAGAACTGAGATGAGAAGAAATATCACTCAGTTGGTAATGAATCTCTGAGCTTCTCTGCTAAGTGGACATTGTTGAATATATTCTAGAGAGTGCTTGATAACTTAATGTATTTTAAGGAAAAAAAGGAAATGAGGCCAGTATGGGTGAGCGACACTGATGTGAAAAATTAGCCATGATCTTAATGAATGGCAGAACAGGCATGAAAGGCCAAATGGCTTTTTTCTTTCTTCCTTTTCTTATATTATTTCAAATTACTTTGGTCCTCTTTTTTAAAAATTGCTCCTTCCTCTTCTTTGAATTCCTCCAACAGTAAAAAATAGATTATCTTTATCTTTCCTCCCAAAAATTCTACCATGATTAAATCACCCCTTATCTTTTCATTAAAAGGGATTAAATTCCAGTTTAATTGTTCTCCCTCATCACAATGTAATCTTTTAAACTGGTGGGACCATTAGTTGGATCAGCACTGCATTTACTCCAAGGCCATCTTGATCTCCCTAAGATGCAGGGGCCAGATCTCTGTCCTTCAGATATGGTACAACCAAGGATTTTATAGTTAGCACAATATCCTCCCTTTATATTCCACTTCTCATGAGATAAAGCTGAGGTGCAGCATACAGAGAGGAGGTGCAGCAGCTAATGGACTGGTGCAGAGCCAACAACCTGTATCTGAATGTGAACAAAATAAAAGAGATGGTTGTTGATTTCAGGAGAGCATGGAGTTACCACTCTCTGCTGAAGATTGACAGCTCCTCCGTTGAGATCATTACGAGGACCAAATTCCTTGGTGTTCACCTGGTGGAGAATCTCACCTGGTCCCTCAACACCAGCTCCATAGCCAAGAAAGCCCAGCAACGTCTCTACTTTCTGCAGAGGCTGAGAGAAGTCTATCTCCCACCAACCACCCCCCATCCTCACCACATTCTACAGAGGCTGTATTGAGAGCATCCTGAGCAGCTGCATCACAGCCTGATTCAGGAATTGCACCATCTCGGATCGCAAGACCCTGCAGCGGATAGTGAGGTCAGTTGAGAAGATCATCATGGTATCTCTTCCCGCCATTACAGAAATTTACACTACATGCTACACCTGCAAAGCTAACAGCATTGTGAAGGACCCCACACACCTCTCATACAAACTCTTCTCCCTCCTGCCGTCTGGCAAAAGGTACTGAAGCATTCGGGCTCTCACGACCTGACTGTGAAACAGTTTCTTACCCCAAGCCATCAGACTCCTCAATACCCAGAGCCTAGACAGAGATCTACATCATTTATTATTATATTGAAATTTGTCCTATACTGTGCCTATCGTGTTGTTTATAATTTATTTATTTATTAATTATTGCACTGCCCTGCACTGTTTTGTTCACTTTATGTAGTCCTGCGGAGGCCTGTAGTCTAGTGTAGTTTTTGTATTGTTTTACATAGTCTAGCGTAACCTTGTGCTGTCTCACATAGTCTAGTTTAGTTTTTGATTTGTTTTACATAGTCTAGTGTAGTCTTAAGTTGTCTCACATAGTCTCGTGTAGTTTTGTGTTGTTTCATGTAGAACCATGGTCCTGGAGGAACGTTGATTCATTCTTACTGTGTACTGTACCAGCAGTTTATGGTCAAAATGACAATAAAAAGCAACTTGACTTGAACTTCCTATTAGCTATGGTAATTGCTTTCTGCATCTTTCCATGAATTCCCTGAGGTCTTCTGGATATATTTCCTAATGACTGGGGATCCATATCAAATTGGCCTTCAAAATATTAGCCTCATTATCTAGAACAGCATTGACTGTTTTTGGCTCATGGATCATTTCTTTTGCTTCTGACATACCAAAACATACCTCATAGATTACATGAGTGTCTTCATATATTTCTGCCGATTGCTGCTGATTTTTCTGCAATTTGGCACTCTTGGGTACTTTTCCTGCCATAAATGGTCTCTTACAATTGCAGTTGCTTGGTAAGTGTGCTGCATTTGGCCTGCCAATGGTTATCCTGTATTTGCAAAAGTGAATTAGGCTGATACGTAGCCGGGCTACACAGTGTGTAAATGACAGCATATACAGTTATAAGCATCTTCTCAGTTAGGACATGAGCAGAACCGATATTCTCAAGGTGCCCAGGACATCTTTAAGGACTGGTGCCTCAGAAAGGCAGCGTCCATTATTAAGGATCTCCAGCACCCAGGGCATGCCCTTTTCTCACTGTTACCATCAGGTAGGAGATACAGAAACCTGAAGGCACACACTCAGCAATTCAGGAACAGCTTCTTCCCCTCTACCATCAGATTCCTAGATAGACATTGAAACCTTGTACACCACCTCACTTTTTTCATTTATATTATTTCTGGGTTTTGCATGATTTTTAATCTATTCAGTATACATATACTGCAATTGATTTATTTATTATTATTATTATTATTATTATTATTTTTCTTCTGTATTATGTATTGCATTGAACTGCTGCAGCTAAGTTAACAAATTTCATGACACATACCGGTGATAATAAACCTGATTCTGATTCCAATTTTGATTCTCCCTGTAATGAATTCATCTCACATAACCTACTGGGGAAAGTTCCTCTCATTCCATCATCTTCACAGCGATTGTTACATAACTGCCTGCACGTCCCAAGGTGATTTGTGCCTTGTGATGAACAAGTCTACTCAGCAGTTCTGAGGTTCATGCATGCACGTGCATTAATTGATAAATTATTTCATTGTTGTCACATTTTTCACGGATCTGAAAAAGTGAAAAACTTGTCTTGCAAACCACACAGATAAATTCATTACACAGCGCATTGAGAGAGTGCAATAACAGAATGCAGAATGAAGTGTTACTGTTACAGAGAAAGTGCAGTGCAGGCAGACAATAAAGTACAAGCTCATAACAAGGTATTGTGAAGTCTTATTGGACACACAACCCTGTAAAAGTGTCAGCAGCAATACAACACACCTGGAGTCTGGTTTTGCTGTTAAGAAAACACCAACTAACTACGTCATATGGTAACTTAAACCAGGTAAACCAAGGGTTTTTAGTGTTATGCATATATAGGTGTAAAAATAAATCCCCCAAAACTTCTTCAAGCTTAGGTGGTAAGTGATACAGTAAGAAAGTTCTGTTCAGTTCAGTCCATGGAATTTGAAGTGAGAGAGAGATACTTGTAATCCAAACAAACAGGTGTTGTCGATCTCTCCATTGTCCTCCGAATCCTTCACATGAAATATCACCAACAGTAGCTTATCACAAAGGGGACCATCTTCAAGAGAACCACCATCCAGGCAAGGGTTGACACACTGGTAGATTCCACAAGGTTACCCCAATCACACACAACGTGATAGCCACTTACCCAGTTCCACGACATACGAAATAACTCAAATAGTGATTTGCCATAGGGGTGCCTTTCTTCAGTGAACTACCACAACCAAAGTGTAAACACACACGTGGTATTCACAAAGGTTTTCCCCTCACCGGAGAACCCACTCCTGTGGATTAACTACGTGACAATCACACTCTTGCATTCGAATGGAAACAAACTCACCCTCACGGGCTACTTGGAGAGAGTCCAAACAGTGATCTCTTTGTCACTAGGTTTCCTCTGTTTTGTACCTTCCTCTCCTCTCCACTCTCTGCAAACTTCTTCTAGTTGCAGCAACTTGTGAGAGTCATTTATCAATACTCTGGATCGACCTCAACTCACTCCTTTGGGCTACTGAAAGTTTAAACCAGCGACTGACTCCCTGGTGTCTTCCATTGACCGAATCCATCTTGACTCTAACTGTGTGTACTTGTATATTCAAAACAAGCTTCAGAGAAACCATAAAATTGATTGTCCATCAAATAACTCCACCTCTCTCACCATAGAATCCAAGCAACTTTGTAATCAGTAGGAATCCAACAGTGTCTAAAAGTCAGTCTAGTTCTCTCGGCATTTTAAAGTAACAGTCCACAGGAAGAAAAATGAACCCTAGGGGTATATAACAGATGAGAGAACAGTTCAATTTACTTAAACAGCAAGTTAAGGCTGACCTTGAGCCTGGTGACAGTTTACAATGTGCCTCACAGTCTCATTCTTTTTACAAGTTCCGTGGGAGAATGGTAAGTGATGGAACAGAATCAGATCAGATTC
The DNA here is from genome assembly GCF_030144855.1 of Hypanus sabinus. Lineage (NCBI taxonomy): Eukaryota > Metazoa > Chordata > Chondrichthyes > Myliobatiformes > Dasyatidae > Hypanus > Hypanus sabinus. The sequence goes on along the minus strand of NC_082710.1, from coordinate 20,066,666 downwards.
GTTATCACTAACATATGTCATGAAATGTGTTGTTCTGAGGCAGATGTACATTGCAATACATAAAAATATGATTAAGTTACATTAAGAATATACACTATAAAATAAGTAAATAGTGCAAAAGGAGAACGATAGAGTGAGGTAGGTTCAGGGGTTCTTGGACCATTCAGAAATCTGATGGCAGAAAGAATCGCTTCCAGTCCCTAAGGGAGCACAATGGGTTCAGCCTATGAATGCACAGTTTTGGTTCGGTCATGAAATACTGCACTATTGCCAACCACTTGTCAATTGAACTGACCAGCAGCTTCTTTTTCCTTCCTAATTCTACAGTCTCTGAGAGGTCCCAGTATGAGGTAAGTTTTTGAAATGACAAGTCCTTTGTCATAAGCCATTTATCCTTTTGCTTTAGTAACCCTGTGCCTCCAAGTACCTCGTAAATAACTATGAATTTAGCCGAGGACAGATACTTGCATGTCTCTGAGAGTTAAATTTATGCAAGATGATCCTGTCAGATTTGAGGTGCTCTGCAGATTACTTTTGGTAATCGATGATATAATTCACCCTAATGTGCACTTCCAAGAGCATTTTACCATCAACCGTTAAATGTCCTCTTCTGACTCACCAGAACCTGAACCTGCCATTTACTCTAGGAGCTGATTTAATTGATTGCTTCCTCCTGACGGCCTCACTCAGATTTCCCCAATGCAAGTATCTCTGTGTTAGAGTGACTCATATTTGATGGATTTCTATCTGCTCAGCATTACTTCCTTTCTTTCCTCAAAGCCCATCTCATCCATTTGAGAAATACCTACATGATTTCCAGGTTTCAGGTATGGGAAGGCGATGCTGTGCTTTATATTGTAAGGGTATAAGAGCATGCGAACTAGGAGCAGGAGCAGAGTATCTGGCCTGTTGAACCAGTTCCACCATTCAATAAGATCATGGCGTATCTGGCCACAGACTGAGCTCAACTGACCTATAACCCTTAGTTCCCTTACTCTTCAAAAATCTATCCATGTCTTAGATAATATTTAATGAGTTAGTCTCTACTGATTTGCTGGGCAAAGAATTCCACAGATTTACCACGCTGTTCTTCCTCATCTCCATCCTAAATTTACTCCCCAAACCTTGAAGCTATTTTCCCTAGTTGTAGAATCACAAACAAGGGAAAATTTGGAAATCAAAGTAATACACACAAAATGATGGAGGAACACACTAGGCCAAGCAGCATCTGTGGAAAAGAGTAAACAGTGGACATTTCAGTCTGGGATCTTTCATCTGGACTGGGAAGAAAGAGAAGAAGTCAGAGTGAGATGGTGAGAGGTTGGGGAGCAGAGGAAAATGTACAAGGTAGTAGGTGATAGATGAAACCGGGAGAGAGGGATGGGTGAAGTAAAGAGCTGGGAAGTAGATTTGTGGAAGAGACAAAGGGCTGAAGAAGGGGAATTTGATAAGAGAGGACAGGAAGGGAAGAAAGAGAAGGGAGAGCAGCACTAGAGGGAGGTAATGGGCAGGTAAGGAGATAAGGTGAGAGAGGGAAATAGGAATGGGGAATGGGGAATGGTGAAGGAGAAGGAGAAGCAATTATTGTAAGTTCAATAAATTGATGTTTGTGCCAACAGGTTGTAGTCTCTCTTACCAGTGGAAGCAACTGTCCTGTCTCTATCTTATCTGTTGCTTTCATAATTTTATAAATTTCTATAAGATCCCCTCTCGTTCTTCAGAATTCCAGTGTGTCTAGAGTACCAGGTGACTCAATCTCTCCACATAGGCTACGAATCAAATTGACAGTCATTTATAAAAATAAACTGGAGTTCTATCATGACGGGTGGAAGCAGGTATTTAGATTAAAAGAGGAAGCACAGGGAATCTGGGTTGAATTTTGTAACTTAGATGAAGAATTATAACAATGCTGTATTTCCACAAACTATTGACACAAACCAGGTTTTGAATATTTTGCACCACACACAAAATGCTGGTGGAACACAGCAGGCCAGGCAGCATCTATAGGAAGAAGTGCTGTCAAAGTTTCGGGCCGAGACCCTTCGTCAGGACTAACCGAAAGGAAAGATAGTAAGAGATTTGAAAGTAGTGGGGGGGAGGGGGGAAATGCGAAATGATAGGAGAAGACCGGAGGGGGTGGGATGAAGCTAAGAGCTGGAAAGGTGATTGGTGAAAGTGATACAGAGCTGGTGAAGGGAAAGGATCATGGGACGGGAGGCCTCAGGAGAAGAAAGGGGGAGGGGAGTGCCAGAGAAAGGTGGAGAGCAGGCTAGGAGTTATTGTGAGAGGGACAAAGAGAGAAAAAAGAGAGAGAAAAGGGGGAAAAATAATAAATAAATAAGCAAACAAAAAAACAAACAAACAAATAAATAAATAAGGGATGGGGTAAGAAGGGGAAGAGGGGCATTAACGGAAGTTAGAGAAATCACTGTTCATGCCATCAGGTTGGAGGCTACCCAGCCGGTATATAAGGTGTTGTTCTTCCAACCTGAGTGTGGCTTCATCTTGACAGTAGAGGAGGCCATAGAATGACATATCAGAATGGGAATGGGACGTGGAATTAAAATGTGTGGGCACTGGGAGATCCTGCTTTCTCTGGCGGACAGAGCATAGATGTTCAGCAAAACGGTCTCCCAGTCTGTGTCAGGCAATATTTTGCTTTGGAATGAATAACTTCATGATTTGAATTTACAGTTTTATCATAGTGAAGGAAATGACTCTTCCAGGGCATGAAATGTAATAGTTGAAACACTCAGTGACCACTTTTTTAAGTACGCTTGTACACCTACAAGTTAACACATCAGCCTATCATGTAGCAGCGACTTTCAGATGTTAGTTTACATGCATGGAGTGTGCATGCACACGTGGTCAAAAGGGTCAGTTGTTGTTCAGCCCAAATATCGGTATGTGACTTTAGTACCTTTGACCGTGGACTGATTGTTGGTGCCAAATGGGGTGGTTTGGGTCTTTCAGAAACAGCTGATCTGAGATTTCCAAGCACAACAGTCTCTCAAGTTTACAGATAATGGTGCAAATACAGAAAAACCCGGCGAGTCAGTGAGTGGCAGTTCTGTGGGAGAAGATGTTTTGTTAATGAGAGAGGTCGGAGGAAAATGGCCACACTGGTTCGAGGTGACAGAAGCTCAAATAACCTCGTGTTATAAGAGTGGTGCACTGAAAAACATCTCTGAATGCACAACACACTGAACCTTAAAGTGGACGGGCTACAGCAACAGAAGACCATGAACATACAGAAGTGCACTCAGTGGCCATTGTATTAGGCACCTCCTGTACCTAGCAAAGTGTCCACTGAAGTGTTACTCTGGTGTTTTTAGTGTTCTTGTTCCTATTAAATATTAATCATAATCTACAAACATGGATTATTCTTCCCATTGGTTCTTTTATGATCAGTAATATAATTTTCTTCCTTCTGTAAACAGTGTAGACCATTATAAGCCACACAATGCTTCTTGTAATCTTGTTCTGTAAAAATTACCACAGTGTTGCTTCTTGAATTTGACAGCTTTGTAATTTCATCTTTTCCCTCTGTGCAGTGCTCTGCTGCAGAAATGCAAGCAAACCTGTGCTCCGGAACTTTTGGTAATTGAATATTTTTAAATATTTTGACCTATGGCATTGTAGAGCTCACCGTTCAACCACCCCCACACCTCCCACCACTGCCTTCCCCAGGTTACAAACAGGATTCCAGTAGGAAATGTGACCGACTAGCAGTATATTCAAAATATTTAAATAAAATATAAACTAACCAAGGGCCACATATAGTTTAACCAGGCTGTTTAACTCAATGGTTCATGCATTATCTCAAGCAGGGTTGCCAGATTGCAGAACGTACCCGCAGCCCTACAGCAACCAGCACATCCATCTCACTGGTCTTCCAGATGCTCACTTGCATACATGGACTGTGCATAAGTCAGGCATTCATAAGTTGGGAAGCTGTACTTGCCATTGTTATTCAGGATTTGACATACTGTAGAAGACATAATCCAAAAAATTAACTGAGATACTATCTAATGAATAGTAAGGAAATAAGTCTAGGTAAAAGTGAGAAAGTCTGCAGATGCTGAAAATCCAACACAACACATAGAAAATGCTGGAGGAACAAAATCCTGGCCAGGCTGTATCTATGGAAAAAAGCGGTCTCTCAATCTACGTTGGGTCTCACAGAGGTACAGGAGGCCACACCGGGAGCACCAAACACAATAAATGATCATGGTTGAAGTGCCATTTCACCTGCAAGGGTTGTTTAGACCCAACATAGTATCTGCCGAGCATCTATACTCTGTCTGCCAGAACAAGCGAGATTCCACAATGGCCACCCATTTTAATTCCACTTCCCATTGCTATTCCAATATGTCCATCCATGGCTTCCTCCATTGTTGCGATGAGGCCACACTTAGGTTGGAGGAACAACATCTTATACTCTGTCTGGGTAGCCTCCGATCTGATGGCATGAACATCAATTTCTCAAACTTCTGGTAATGCCCCTCAACTTCCCTCCAAATTTCCCATTTCCCACCCCCTTTTCCCTCTCTCATGTTATCTCCTTGCCCACCCATCACCTCTCTCTGGTGTTCCTCCCCCCTTTTCTTTCTTCCATGGCCTTCTGTCTCTTTCACCAATCAACTTCCCAGCTCTTTACTTCATCCCTCCCCCTCCAGGTTTCACCTATCACCTGGTGGTTCTTTCTCCCCTCCTCCAACTTTTAAATCTACCCCTCAGCATTTTTTCTTCAGTCCTGCCAAAGACTTTCGGCCCAAAACGTAGACTGCACGTTCTTCCATAGATGCTGCCTGGCCTGCTGAGTTCCTCCAGCATTTTGTATGTGTTGCTCAGATTTTCAGCATCTGCAAATTTTCTCTTGTTTCTGATGTTCCACACCAACACCCTTCTTCAGGACTGAAATGGAAGGGGGAAGACACCAGAATAAAATAGTGGAGGAATGGAAAGGAGACTAGCTAGAAGGTGCTAGATGAAGTCAAGTGGGTGGGAAAGGTAAAGGGCTGGAGAAGAAGGAATCAGATAAGAGAGGAGAGTGGAAAGGAAAGAGGAGACCCAGAGGGAAGTGATAGGCAGGTGAGGAGAGGTAAAAGGCCAGAGTGGGAAATAGAAGAAGAGTGGAGGTGGAGGGAAAATACTTCTTTTAACGGAAGGAGAAATTGATATTCATGCCATCTGATTGGAGGCTACCCAAATGAGCTATTTTATGCTCGATTCGATGTTGCCAACACTTAACCCCTGAGGAGGCCTGCAGCTGATGCGACCAGCACCTTGGTCATCTCTGAGGCTGAAGTATGCAGGTGTTTCCAATGAGTGGATAGTCGTAAGGCTGCAAGACTGGACGGCATCCCAGGGCGGGTACTCAGGATGTTCGTGACACAACTGGCAGATGTGTTTACAGATAATTTTCCCAGTGTAGAGTGTCCTCCTGTTTCAAATCATCCACCATTGTTCCTGTATATAAAAAGACCAAGGTAACATGTCTGAACGACTGGCGTCCTGTCGCACTCACCTCAATAATAAGCAAATGCTTTGAGAGGCTGGTCAAGGACTACATCTGCAGCTTGCTACCACCCACACTGGACCCCCTACAATTTGCCTACTGACACACCCAATCAACAGATAACACAATAGCCACTGCCCTACACATCGTCCTTACACATCTGGAGAAGAAGGATGCTTATGTTAGATTGCTGTTCTTGGACTATTGTTTAGCATTCAACATCATAATTTCCTCCAGGCTCAGCAATAAGCTCAGAGATCTCGGCCTTCACCCTGCCTTGTGTAGCTGGATCCTAGACTTCCTGTCAGATCTCCGGCAGGTAGTAAGAGTGGGTTCCCACTCCTCTGCCCCTCTGACCCTCAACACAGGTGCCACTCAGTGCTGTGTCCTAAGCCAACTCCTTTACTCTCTGTATACCCATGAATGTGTTGAGAATCTGCTAATTAAATTTGCTGATGATGCTGGGTGGCAGTGTGACATGTGATGAAGATGTTAGGAGAATTCAGGGTGACTTGGATAGGCTGGGTGAGTGGGCAGATACTTGGCAGATGACATTTAATGTGAATAAGTGTGAGGTTATCCACTTTGGCAGTAAGAACAGGAAGGCAGATTATTATCTGAATGTTGTAGAGTTAGGTAAGGGAGAAATACAAAGAGATCTCGGAGTCCTTGTTCATCAGTCACTGAAGGTGAATGAGCAAGTGCAGCAGGCAGTGAAGAAGGCTAATAGAATGTTGGCCTTTATTACAAAGGAAATTGAGTACAAGAGCAAGGAAATCCTCTTGCATTTGTACAGAGCCCTGGTGAGACCACACCTGGAGTATTGTGTACAGTTTTGGTCACCAGGATTAAGGAAGGACATCCTGGCTGTAGAGGAAGTGTGGCGTAGATTCACGAGGTTAATTCCTGGGATGTCTGGACTGTCTTACGCAGAGAGGTTAGAGAGACTGGGCTTGTACACGTTAGAATTAAGGAGATTGAGAGGGGATCTGATTGAAACATATAAGATTATTAAGGGATTGGACAAGATAGAGGCAGGAAATATGTTCCAGATGCTGGGAGAGTCCAGTACCAGAGGGCATGGTTTGAGAATAAGGGGTAGGTCATTTAGGACAGAGTTAAGGAGAAACTTCTTCTCCCAGAGAGTTGTTGGGGTCTGGAATGCACTGCCTCGGAAGGTAGTGGAGGCCAATTCTCTGGATGCTTTCAAGAAGGAGCTAGATAGGTATCTTATGGATAGGGGAATCAAGGGATATGGGGACAAGGCAGGAACCGGGTATTGATAGTGGTTGATCAGCCATGATCTCAAAATAGCGGTGCAGGCTCAAAGGGCTGAATGGTCTACTTCTGCACCTATTGTCTATTGTCTATACTGATTGGCCTAATCTCAAATAATAATGAGGCAGCCTACAGAGAAGAAGTCAGCACCCTGACATAGTGGTGGCAAGAAATTAACCTCTCCCTCAATGTCGCAAAAACGAAGGAGCTGGTTGTGGACTACAGGAGGAATGGAGACTGGCTAACCCCTAATGACATCAATGGATCTGGGGTTGAGAGGTGAACAGCTTTAAATTCCTCGGCATACACATCACCCAGGATCTCACGTGGTCTGTACATACCGGCTGTGTGGTGAAAAAGGAACAACAGCACCTCTTTCAACAGACAGTTGAAAAAATTCAGTATGGGTCCTGAAATCCTAAGAACTTCCTAGAGGGGCACAACTGAGAGCATCCTGACTAGCTGAATCACTGCCTGGTATGGGAACTGTACCTCCCTCAATCGCAGGATTCTGCAGAGAGTGTTGCGGACAGCCCAGCGCATCTGTAGATGTGAACTTCCCACTATTCAGGACATTTACAAAGACAGGTGTGTAAAAAGGGCCTGAAGGATCATTGGGGACCCAAGTGACCCCAACCACAAACTGTTCCAGCTGCTACCATCCGAGAAACAGTACCGCAGCATAAAAACCAGGACCAATAGGCTCCAGGACAGCTTCTTCCACCAGGCCATCAGACTGATTAATTCATGCTGACACAACTATATTTCTATGTTATATTGACTATTCTTTTGTACATACTATTTATTATAAATTACTATAAGTTGCATATTGCACATTTAGATGAAGAGTAATGTAAAGATTTTTACTCCTCATGAATATGAAGGATGTAAGTATTGATTTCAATTCAATTCAATACATTATATAACATGTTGCTCCTTCATCCCGAGGGTGGACACATTTTGGCACAATAGGTTGATATATTTTTTCATTGTACATTCTCTTGTCAAAAGCCCTGGCAGCACCAGCATTTATTGTCCATCCCAAATTGTCTCTGAGTGGGTGATGGCGAGATTCTTTCTTGTGCTGTTGCAGTCTGTTTAATGAAAGTATTTCAAAAGTGCACTTAAGATATGGAAATCAGACTCATAATCTGGAAACAATGATTGATTGACAATATATATGAAATACTCTGGTTCTGTCAGCTGCATAAGTCGAGGGAAGACAATACCTGGCCATGTCAAACGTGTGAGATTGAGATGGGATCCCACTGAAACCCCCTGTTTGGTGTGGATGCTGCATGATTCGTTACCCTGTTACAAGTCAGTACCACAAAATAACAGACAGTACACCCCATATAATTAAACAATTTAGCTTTATAATTCTTAATTTGATTACAGGGTTACTGAAGAAAAAAACAAAAAGAGAAAAGAGCCCATTTTAATGAAACAGTCTAACGTGCACAAGTTGGAGCTCAGTTTTCCCTTCGCTGATCCTCCTTCGATCTCCTCCGGATCATGTTGGATCACGGCCCTGCTCCAGGTCAAGTTCTACGACCTCTTCTCTCCAATGTCTTCTCTCTTCATCTCCTGCCGAACAAAAGACCTAGATCACCCCGATGTCAGGCACATGACATGAAAACACAATCTCATCATTGGACAGCTCACATTCCAAAGCACCCATTATCTCTAACCATAACCCAAACACTGCTTCTACAGAAAGACCATTGCATCAGCAGTGAAAACTTTCCCAGGGTGTTACGTATAAAAACCAGAGATTCTTCAGGTGCTGGAAATCCACACAAGATGTTGGAGGAACTCAGAAGGTTAGGCAGCATCTATGGAAATGAATAAACAGTCAATATTTCAGGCCAAGACTCCTCACCTGTACTGAAAAGGAAGAGGTAAGATGCTGGAATAAGAAAGTGGGAGAAAGGAAATGAGGGCAAGTTAGAGGGTGATAGGTAAAGCCAGGTTGGTGCGGGGAAAGAGTAGGAAGTAAGAAGCAGGAAGATGATAGGTGGAAAAGGTAAAGGGCTGAAGAAGAAGGAATCTGATAGGAAAGAAGAGTGGCCCAGAGGGAAAAGGGAAGGAGGAGGGGCACCAGGGTGAAGTGATGGATAGGTGAGAAGAGGTAGGAGAACAGAGTTGGGAACTGAAGAAGAGGGAAAGAGGAGGAGAAAAATTACTGTAAGTTGGAAAAATCAATGATGTGCCTTATACTAGCAATATATTGGAGGCCAGTGTGATTTCTGACTAAGAGAAACCTTGCTGTGGTGGAGCCACTATGCCTTCTCTAACCTTGCTCTTCTATATATTAGGATGTTGTGGTTTTGGGGAGGTGCTTTTAAATAATCCTGAGAAAAAAGGTTGTGGCATGTCTTGCAGATTATACACAGAACATTTAGTGTGTTGATAATGAAGGAGTTAGTGTTTTGAGGGATGAGCAGGGAACTTTGAACTTGATGATATTGAGTTTCTTGTTCTAATTTCACTTATTCAGATAAGTTAGGAGTAAGAAGGTAAGTCATTGGCTGAAGAGAACTGGAGCAAGTCTTTGCTTTCTTGGGAGCCGAGATGAGTCATCTTCAAGAACCATAACATCTTCCTTTGTACAGTGGAGAGTTTTCTCTTTCAATATGTGGTAGGGGAGAGAATAGTGAGGACTGTTAACTAGTAAATAGGTATATGGATTATGTCAATGTGGTAATAGGGAACCTCAGACAAAGCCTAAAATAGAGACACACAATGCAGCAGTGATGATACCAGGTTTCAGGAACTTCACTAATTATGTTATTGCTTGGACCCATTGTTTGTAATAGAGAATTGGATTCCCTGTTAAAACAATGGATAATGATTTTATTCTGTAATCAATGCCTAGTCTGTTACGTAAGCCTTCCTGTAGCCACAATTCTGTTATGAAATTGTAGTTTCACTGGTAATTTTGTCAGCTGAAAATGTAAAAGCTGTACCAAAGGTAGATCAGCTCTGACTGGTCCCCTGGCGTGCACCAGTCTTTTAGTAGATCACCCGCTATTTCAAACACCAACTCCGTGCGATTTTTCAGTTTACTCCAACAAACCTCTCAGACTTTAGTTTTATTCGGATCTCATAATGCTGCACTCGTCAAATACTGCCACAAATATTGTCCAGTTCAGTGACTCTCCCCCAACTTGGAAATCAGATCTTTGGATGAAGTTTGTGATGAGTTTTAAAGCTTAGTGGTCGTGGTGACCCCAAACTAAGCATTAATGTCCAGGTTATTGGTGGATAAGTGTAGCTTAATACCAGTGTTGACAGTTCTTCCATCTTATTACTGATGATGAAGGTTAGATGAATGGGGCTGTAAAAAAATCAGATTCTGTTTCTACTAGTTTTCCTGGACAGAGATACTAATTAAGTTTACACACAGTTATTGAGATGTCTGTGTTGTAAAAGTTTCAATGAGGACAAGTCTTCTGCACTATAACCAAGATGTTTTTCTTTGTGGCAAACAGCCTGTTGTCACAGGAAATGAAGTCGGTTTTTATGGAGGAATAATGTTCATGCATCACTGGATTGCACTGATTTCAGTGTAGTCCCATGTGCATCAGATTTGTGCGTGCTAGAAACACTCAACATGCTGAGTGATAAATATCAACATACAACACACATCAAGAACAGTTTGCAAGCAACACGATTTCCATTTGCAGATACAGTTGGTAACAGGTAGTTTAAAAACCTGCTCCTACATTGGTTAAAGGGCACACCTTGACCAAAATCAGTCCTAGGGAACCTCACAGCAAAGAAACCACCAGGAAGAGTTAATCGTCTTGAGGTTAAACTCCTGTGTTTACTCTATGTTCTCTGCAGCCTGTCAAGCTTATCCTGGCTTCTTAGTCTTTTCCCTAAGACTTCAATGAACTCCACCTTTACAATATTACCCATAATCATCTCCCACTCATCATCCTCTTTCATGATCTTTTCATTCCTCAGATCTCATTTTCCAGCCATCTGCTCCTCACTACTCACTCTGTGACTTCAACTTTCTCAATGACTTCCCACCTCCAAAGAGGTAGGAAATTGGGTAGGCTGCTTTAAGTGGCAGTGAGAGGACAGGGGCGGTGGTTCTATAGGACAAAATGCTTGGAGTAATGTGCATTATATGCATGGGTGTACCATGTAAATTAGAATATTTGATGTCAAGGTTGGCACCAACTGGCACAATCACCTGTGCAGTACCCTGTCAAACCCATGAACATTTCTATCCTTTCTCTTGAAGGTTGATGTGCTTGTTAGGAAGATAGTTGTAGCATTACAAGTAGCGCCAACACTGAGGAATTCTATTATCATATTGCAGTCTTCCATTTTGTTTCTTTAAGATGCATTGATCAGACACAAAAGCTCAATGGGATGTGTGATGATTCATATGTTTTGCTGGAAGAGGCTACATAAAGGAATGGACCCATTTTTAAACAGCATCCAACCAACCTCGTCTATGCCGGCTCTTTACCCAGGCAATCCATTGCTTCTCTCTGTCTGAATGGCCCTGCATATTCCTGTGCAGCAAATAGTTATGTGATTTTCCTTTATAAAGTGCATTTCTCACTGTCTCAAATATTCCTAAGGCAAGCTATTCCATGCTCGAGCAATTATTAGCGCAAAGCAATTGAGACTTGCGCTGCTTGTGACCATTTTAAATTCATGACCTTTACTAACTTCCCAAGTACAGGAAGCAATCTTTTCTTGTTCATTCTATCAAAACCATACTTAAAAATCCTCTGTTATGTTTCCTCTTTGCATCAGTGGAAGCTGCCCACCTATTCTTGTCTTACCTTGATACGCTAATTCTCCCCTGGTATCATCCTGAAAAATTTAAGCTCTCCCTCTCAGCGGCATTAATGTCTTTCTTACGATCAAGTGCTTTGAATGACACATAGTAATCTAGAATCTAGCTGCATCTTCTTTGCAGTATGGTGATGAGATTTATTTTCCATAAGGACAAATTAATGTAGCAGGCGCTGCGTTGATATATGTGTCTAGTAATAAAGACTGTGCTAATTAGACAGTGTCTGTTATTCATGAGGACAATATATTGTGATCAAGACTTCAGGACTGCTTATTTACAGAATTAAGGAAAAGTCATGTCAATCAGTGATTAATATACTCGTCCCCTAGCTGCACATCATCCATAACACTTATTTTTTCATTCCCTGCCAGGGTTAGACCTCATCCTCTTTTGCCTCTATTGTTTCTGTGCACCGGATGACAAAATTACACCATAAAGAGTGGGCAGAACTAATTTAAAAAATCTTGTTAAGCATACATCAAATTGGCATTTTCTAAGTTTGAAATCTGTTAACTAAGTAAATAAAATAAATCTTAAAAAATAGTAGGTATTAGTACTGCAGACAGTGAGGCTATTGGATTGTTTAAAAACCCATTTGTCTCAGCGATGTCCTTCAGGGAGGGAAATTAGTCCCTATCAGATCATGTTCAACATAACAAATTAATACCTTTTCAAGTGACCTAGCCACACACCCAGTTGTGTCAGTCTGTTCCAATTACATACGGCAAGAATGCAATAGTATGGACTGCCCAGCAATGGTCAAGAATTAACAAGGAAAGCCAGACTTAGTTAACTCTGCAAGAGCCATATGTCTCCTTGAGCCAAATTGGGACTAATCAGCTTGACTGAATGTATTTCTATGACAATCTGATATGTCACAGTAACAGCACTTTCTAAATTCTGAATTATTTAATTAATTACATTGGAACTCCCCAAATAAGATATGAATTTGTATTTCAGGATTCTTTTAATAAAACTTCAGAGAAGTCACTATACAATCTCCCATTTAAAGATATAAAAATTAAAACATAAATATAGAGGTATTGGAGTGAATACTTAAAATATATTTCTGTTTCATAGAACAATGGAAAATGCTATGCAGCTGTGGAGAGGATGGCTGTGTGTGCCTGGGCTTTCAAAAGATGTTACCTAGCCTGTCACCTAACATGGAGACAGTTTTAGAAAGGATAGGGTTGGAACTTGGGAATACAGAGGAAACTGGCAGCAAATGAGGCGGGCACTTCCAAGTTACCTCTCAACCATCAGGCTCTTGTATCAGTGGGGACAACTTCACTCAACCTCACCCATTCCATTACTGAACTGTTCACACAACCTTCGGACTCACCTTCAAGGATCCTTCATCTCATGTTCTCGATATTTATTGCTTATTTATTATCAGTAGTATTATTCCCTTTTTTTCTCTTTCTTCTTGTATTTGCACAGTTTATTGTGTTTGTTTTTGCACCTTGGTTTTCGTCCATCCTGTTAGGAACGGTTCTTGCATTGATTCTGCTGTTTCTTGTATTTACTGTGATTGCTTGCAAGTAAAGGAATCTCAGGGTTGTATATGGTGATGCATATGTACTTTAATAATAGATTTACATGGAACTTTAATCACACCAATGCCTCATCAAATACGTCAGAGAAAGAGTTAGGGCAGTAGTCCCTGAAAAACCTGGAACAGAAATAAATCTGACAAAAGGACAGGAAGATATGCGACCATGTGAGTGCTACTGATCTGCAGAGAGTAACTGGAATCAATGGAAGAGCTGCAGAGAGTGGGGACAGCTTTTGTCAATCAAATGAAAGTGTTGATGGAGGGGACCTGGATCAGCCTCCGGAGAGCCGTCAGGTATTCCTGATGTGGGGCGGAGACGTAAAGGGGATAGGATATCCATGGTAAATTTGAGTTAGTTGAGCCCAGGGAACTGGAATTCACCAAAAGGACAGAAGGCCTCAGAAGTGTCATGGATTCATGGATGTAAGAGGGAAGGGTGACACCAAGCACAGATTGGCTGATCATTTCACTTCACTGTCAGCTTTCCTGTTGCATGCCACTCTAATTCTCAATCCCACTCCTTCCTCCATGGTTGCAATGAGGTCCAATGTAAAGTAGAAGAGCACCATTTTACCTTTCAGCTGGGCATTTTGCCACTTTCTGGAATGAACATTGAGTTCTCCTGCATTTCTTTAATTAGAGGTCACGAATCTGTGGATTTCATTACCAAAGATGGTTGTGAAGGCTTAATCATTGGGAAAACAGCAGCGGTCAATAGGTTTTTGATTTGGAAGGGTGTCAAAGGTTTTGGGGAGAAGGCAGGAGAATAGGATTGAGGAAATGGCAGAGCAGGCTCGTTGGACTGAATAGCTTAATTCTGATTCTCTGTCTCATGATCTTATGGTGTTATCATCTTTTGCAACTGCTGGTAACATTTTCTCTCATTGTTTCCCTCGATGTCATTCTCGAGGCCCTTTTGTGCCTTTTGTCTTTAAAATACATTGAGCAGTATTCATGCCCTTTATCACTGTTCTGCCTTAATCCATCTGTGGTGAACTACATATACCTGTCTGGACACACCTCCTGCTGACTGCTCCTGTGGCTCCTCCCACAGACTCCTGTATAAAGGCGATTGAGGCCTGAGCCCGGCCTCTCAGTCTCCAGGATGTAGTATGGTGGTCACTCACTGCTTGTTCCTTCTTCCAGTCAATAAAAGCCGATATCTCGCCTTTACGTCTCAGAGTGAGTTATTGATGGTGCTTCACCATCCCCATAAACACTTTAATCTAATACCTCACTCTTACCCTCTGCTTCGCTTTGAAAATCACTAACGTTCTGTGCTCCCTCCACTTCTGCGGAAGAGCTGCTGACACAGCATGTGGAGCGATTTGTCTTCCGACAGATGCTGCTTGCCTGACTGAACCTTTACAGCATTTCCATTTTGGAAATCACAGAAAGCATTGTGATAAAAATGGAATTTGAGTCATTTAATACCACACAAATATGATGAAATAATTAGTATGCTAAGTTTCTGCTGAAAGTTTCTATTTTAAATGTTGATAGAGGTATCTATAATAGAAAGTGCTGACAGTGAACAACACTGTCATAAGAATTTTAACATATTAATATCACTATCACTAGATTAAGTATATACAGCCTACAATTTACTTTTTTATATCTTTTGTTGCATTTCAGTTTCATGCCTTCAGGAATTGCACCTGGTCTTCATTCTCTTTCAGCAATAACATGGGAGAATAGCTGGTAAAGTAATCGCAGGAGTTGCATGTACAAAATGCTGGAGGACTCAGCAGGTCAGACGGCATCTATGAAGAGGAATAAACCAGTCGACGTCTAAGACTGAGACTCTTCATCGGGACTGGAAGAAGAAGCCAGAATAAAAAGGTGGGGGGAAGGGAAAAATTCAAGGTTCGAAGTAAAATTTATTATCAGAGTACATACATGTCACCACATTCAATTCTGGGATTCTTTTTCTGCAGGCATACCGAGCAAATCTATAGAGCAGTGACTGTAAAGAGGATCAATGAACAGCAAACTGTGCAAATGCAAATATAAATAAATAGCAATAAATAACAAGCATGAGATAACAAGATAAAGAGTGCTTAAAGTGAGACCATTGGTGTGGAAACACCAGAAATGAAATGAATGTAGTTATCCCTTTTTGTTCAAGAGCCTGCTGATTGAGGGATAGTAACTGTTCTTGAAGTTGGTGGTGAGTCCTGAGGCACTGGTACCTTCTATCTGATGGCCTCTGTGAGAAAAGAGCATGGCCTGGGGCATTGGTGTTTCCAGTCCAGGCCACAATGCAGTCAGTCAGCACACTTCCCATCACACCTCTATAGAATTTTCTCAAGGTTTTTGATGACATGCCAAATCTCTGCAGACTCCTAAGACAGTAGATGCACTATTGTACTTTCATTGCAACTACATTTATATGATGTGTCCAGGACAGGTCTGCTGAAATAGTGACAACCAGGAATTTAAAGTTACTGACCCTCTCCATCTCTGATCCTCTGGTGAGTACTAGTTCATGGACCTCTTGTTTCCCTCTCTTGAAGTCTACAATCAGTTCCTTGGTCTTACTGACATTGAGTGAGGGGTTGTTGTTATGACACAACTCAGCGAGATTTTCATTCTCTCTCCTGTTTGCTGGTTCATCATCACCTTTGATACAGTCCATAAAAGTGGTGTCATCACCAAACCTGTATATGGTGTTAGAGCTGTCCTTAACCATGCAGTCATAGGTGTAACGTGACTAGAGTAGTGGACTAAGCACAATTCTCCGTGGTGCTCCTGTGCTGATGGAGATTGTGGAGCAGATATTTTTGCCGATCTGAACTGACTGGAGTCTGAATTGACTGGAGTGAGGAAAACAAGCAGTTGTTGAGGCCAAGGTATTGGAGTTTACTGATTAGTTTTGAGGGGATGATGGTATTAAATGCTGAGCCGTAATTGATAAAGAGTATCCTGATGTATGCATCGTTGCTGTCCAGATGTTCCAGGGTCGTGTGAAGAGCCAATGAGATGGTATCTGCTGTGGACCTGTTGCTTTGGTAAGCAAACTTGAGCTTATCCAAGTTGCCACTCAGACAGGAGCTGATATGCTTCAACACCAGCCTCTCAAAATACTTCATCGCTGTGGATGTAAGCGGCACTGAGCGATAGTCATTGAGGCAGGTTACCACACTCTTCTAGGGCACCGATATGATAGAAGCCTACTTGAAGCAGGTGGGTACCACACACTGCCAGAGCAAGAGGCTGAATATATTTGTGAACACACCATGCAGTTGGTCAGCGCAGGTCTTCATTACTTTGCCAGGTAGTCTGTCCAGACCAGATGCTTTCCTTGGATCTACCCTCTTGAAGGCAGCCCACATGTCATCTTCAGATACTGGGACCAAAGGATCATAGGGAGACATGAGGTGTGCAATGGTTCCTCCCTGTGCTGCTGGTCAAAGCGAGCATAGAATGCATTGAGCTTATCTGGAAGTGAAGCTCTGCTGTCCCTCATGTCACTGGAAATACAAACTAGAAGGTGGGGAGGGGAGGAAGGTAGGATGTTGTGGGAGGGGTATGAAGTGAGAAGCTGGGAAGTGATAGGTGGAAAAGGTAAAGGAAGATGGAATCTGATAGGGGAGGAGAGTGGAGCACGTGGGAAAGAGAAGGAGAAGGGATAATAGGAGAGGTGATAGGCAGTTGAAAAGAAGAGAAGAGGTAAGGGAGGAGCTAGTGTGGGGAATTAAAGAAAAGGAAAGGAGGAGGGGACAAAGATTTACTGTACAATAGAGAAATTGATGCTTATGTCATCAAGTTAGAGGCTACCGAGATGGAATTGGAGATGTTGCTGTTCCAGCCTGAGCTAGTAAATTATTTTGGCTGTAAAATTGCTACATGTAGTGAGCAGTTTTTAATATGGATGAACACATATACAAATTTGTGCCTCAAGTTACATTTGTTGCAACACATTTTAAGGGTGAAGTGATTGAATGAAAGGTTTATGCACCACAGACAAATCGTGCCTTTCAATGTGAAATACTGATTTTAATCTAGTGCTGCCCAATTGGAGTCAATGCTCCATCTAATGCTCTCTCTGAGCCTGGTGCAGTTGAGTGTGCTTATCAGGAATAAGCAACCTCACCAGTGCCATTTAAGAGGATCATCAACTACCATTTAGTTGCTGATTGATTTCTACAAGCTGTTGCAATGATTCTACATGGATTTTATGTTTTCTGGAGCTAATTAAAGCTGCTACAGTCTTGAGGGAGCAGTTTTTCAGATGCCAAAGAACATTGCTTTGACTTCAAAGCTTCTGCACATCCACAGATGCCTATTCTATCTCTAACAATAGGGAACTAGCAGCATCTAATACTTATATAGACATATATGGATATGGCGCTCCATCTTCTGATCACATGACTTATTTACATAACTAAACACAAGTGGGGTGACAGGGTGGAGAATCATCTCTACCAAAAGAGATTCCCTCTGCTAGTCTGCAGGTCACCATTGGGCAAGGTGTAGTACCTCCTTAGCCCCCTGATCAGGGTCATGTGAAGCTATGGAAGCAACTGGTGGAGATCTCAAGTCCTGGTTATGAGAACACTAACGCCAAGCAGACAACTTCTGAAGGGTATTGATAATGGCTGGGGTCACCCATTTAATCACGACACTGCCCAGAAGAAGACAATGGAAAGCCACTTCTGTTGGAAAATTTGTCAAGAACAATCATGATCAAAGACCACGATCACCCACATTATATGACACGGCATATAACAAATGAATGATACATAAATGCACAAGGTATTGTTCTGTATTTTTAGCAAATGGTACACATGGACACAATCTTCTCCATTCTGACTGATATTTGGACAATGAACTAAACTCATGACAGTACTTTGTTATTGATCATTTTCATGACATTGCATTTAATAATGTTTTCTAGGAATGCTTGGAATAGCTAGTCAGTATTACTATCTTAAATAGAATTGTTTCATTAATTCAATTTAACATGTTTAGTCATTGTATCATTGTAGTTCAAACTTGTAGTTACTGAATGGCTGAAGGGTTAAATGTGATACCTTCCCAAGACAGTCCAACTTCTCAAATGTTACAACTTGCTGAGTGACCCAAACAAAAAGCTGAAGTTCACATCATCTGGTGATTCCTGATTTGTGCAGCGGTTCATCAAGGGCAATAAAGAGTTTTGTCCAAACCTTTTCCAATCTTGTTAATGAGCCTTTACATGCTATTGATGGTCACCTACTGTAATCCATTGCAAACATGGATAACTCCAAAATATGGCCAATATAAGATAATATAAAATATACTGTATCTACCCACCACATTCATAACATGTCTTGATTGAGTCTTAAAGCTCACTAAACTTTGATAGCTGAACTGCCTGCATTTGTGTCCTTCCCCATAATGGAACAGTTAGTTGATTTGTTGATCTGTGTCTCTAATGACATTCTGTTAAAAGGAAAGTAACCTGACATCCAACAATACAGATGTTTCTATCCGAGATGGTAAATAAAGTAAATTCAAAGTTCAAAGTAAATTTCTTATCGAAGTACATATACGCCACCATGTGCAACTCTTGTGGGCAATCACAGTAAATACAAGAAACACATTAGAATCAATGAATGACCACAACCAACAGAGCAAACAAATAATGTGTGCAAAAGGCAACAAACTGTACTAATACAAAAAAAGGAAATAAGCGATAAATATCAAGAACATGAGATGAAGAGTCTTTGAAAGTGAGTTCTTAGCTTGTGAGAACAATTCAGTGATAGAGCAAGTGGAGATGAATGAAGTTATTCTCTCTAGATCAAGAACCTGAAGATTGAGGGGTAATAACAGTTTGTGAACCTGGTGGTATGGGTCCTAAGGCTCTTGTATCTCCTAGTAGCAGTGAGATGAGAACATGGCCTAGATGGTGGGGTCCTTGATGATGGATGCTGCTTTTCTGCGACAGTGTTCTATGTGCTCAATGGTGGGGAGAGCTTTACCCCTGAGGTGACTCAGCTGTATAAACTACCTTTTATAGGTTTTTCCATTCAAGGGCAAAGGGCATTGGTGTTTCCATACCAGGCCGTAATGCAACCAGTCAATGTACTCTCCAGACACATCTGTAAAAGTTTGGCAAAGTTTTAGATGACATGCTGAATCTAAACTTCTAAGAACGTAGAGGCACTGACATGCTTTCTTCGTATGGTGCTTACGTGCTGGACTGAGAGCTGGTCCTTAGTAATGATAACACTAAGGAATTTAAAGTTGTTGATCCTCTCCATCTCTGATCCCTAATAAGGGCTGGATCATGGATCTCCAGATTCCTCTTCCTGAATTCAATAATCATCTCTTTTTTGCTGACATTGAGTGAGAGATTGTTGC
Organism: Hypanus sabinus; assembly: GCF_030144855.1. Lineage (NCBI taxonomy): Eukaryota > Metazoa > Chordata > Chondrichthyes > Myliobatiformes > Dasyatidae > Hypanus > Hypanus sabinus. The sequence goes on along the minus strand of NC_082710.1, from coordinate 20,047,133 downwards.
TCAGCCAGATTGTCTATCTCCCTCCTATATGCTGATTTGTCAACACCTTTGATTTGACAAATGATGGTGGTGTTGTCAGCAAACTTAAACTTGGCATTGGAGCTGAGGTTAGCCTCACAGTCGTAAATATAAAGCAAGTTGAGCAGGGGACAGAGCACACAGCCTTGTGGTGTACCTATGCTGTGGTGATAGTGTGAAGATGTTGCAAACCCTAACTGACTGTGGTCGGCAAGTGAGGAAATCAAAGATCCAGTTGTACAGGGAGGTATTAAGACCTAGGTTTTGGAGTTTATTGATTAGTTTTGAGGGAATGATAGCATTCAATGCTGAACTGTAGTCAATAAATAGCATCCAATCCATCTTTGCTGTCCGGATGTTCCAAAGTTGAGTGAAGACCCATTAAAATGGCATCTGATGTTGACCTGTTGTGACAGTAGGCAAATTAGAGTGGATCCGAGTCACTTGTCAGGTAGGAGTTAATATGTTTCATTATTAGACTCTCAAACTGCTCATCATAGTGTAGGTAGGCTTTTCTTGTTTGCTGATGGTGGCACTTTATACCTCGAGTACCTGCTTAACATCGGCCTTTGTCAGTATGTAAACTGCAGTCAGGATTATGGAGGAAAACTCTCGGGATAAGTAGAATGGTTGGCACTTAATCATTAGATATTTCAGGTCAGGGGAACAAGAGTGCGACAAGACTGCTGTGCCCAAGTACTACAAAGGGTTTATGATGAACACAGAACCTACTTTTGTCTCCTCTGAATCAGCAGCCTGGCCTATACAGGGTACTGAGAAGTCCTTGAATAACCAACATATTCAGCATGCCAGAGTGAGCCATGTCTCCATGAAACACAGAATGCAGCCAATCTTCATTTCCCTCCACTACAGCAATCACGCCCTTAGATCCTCAATATTGTTCTCCAGCAACTGTACATTTGGTAACAAGATGCTGGCTAGAGGAAGTTTCATTCCACGGTGTTTCAATCTGGCTTACGGTCCTCCCCTCCTCTCTTTCTTTCAGCCATGGTGATGTACAAACATCGCCAATGGCTGTGATATTGTAATGTCTCACGAGGAAATTGCTGTTTGAACTAATGTTGCATTTAAGATTCAAAGTTAAAAGTTCAAAGTAAGTTTAGTATCGAAGTATGTATATGTTACCATATACTACCGTGAGATTAATTTTCAAAAAAAATAGAGAAATACAATATAATCTATGAAAAATCACACATAAACAATGACTGACAAACAACCAATGTGCAAAAGAAGAAAAAAACTACAACTAATAAAAAATTAATAATACTGAGAACATGAGTTGTAAAGGAGTTCTTAAAGGTGAGTCTACAGATCATAAAATCAGTTTGGGGCTGTGGTCAGTGAACTTATGCACACGGTTCAAGAAGCTGCTTGATAGTGGTAGTGAGAAGACAGTGTGGTAGCTCTCCATATGAATGCACTCAGTGGCGGAGAGCGCTTTGACTCTTGCGGTCTGGGAAGTATCCACCACTTCCATTTCTCTATGTTTCCATACCATGCTGTGATTCATGCAGTGAGGATACTCTCCACTGTGCATCCACAAAAGTTTGCCAAAGTTTTTGGTGACGTGCTGAATCTACACAAACTTCTCCAGAAAGCAGAGGCACAGTTGTGTCTTCTTTGTGATGGCATTTACATGCTGGTCATAGGACAGATTCACTATTAAGTTATCTTCAAGGACTCTAAAGCTGTCGACCCTCTCCACCTCCGCTGTCCTACAAATTGCCATTAAGTTAATTTCTTCTTGTCGGGACAGCGTTTAGAGCTTGAAAGCAAAATTATATGAAGAATGACTGACAATGGATCCATAATGGTGACTCATACCACTTGCAGTCATGCAATGCTGTCCTTTAATCTGGGTCATCCTTTGACATTGTCCTTTTATATTGCTGTCTGGTATAGCACTGACTTCCCCCACATTCTTGGCTGCTGTCTTCATCCTACTTATCAAATCAAAGCACAAGACTGTTCTCACTTAAGAACTTGAACTGAATCTATTTGTTTCTTAAACCACGCAATTCATGCCTCTGGGCAAATGATCCAAATCTCTCCACATTTACAATATCTTGGCAGGTTTTTGAGTTTATCAATGTATTTAATCATTGTTTCCCTTAGCTTTAGACTGTGTGTGTTCAATTTATAACGCTCCACTTTTTTAAGTGATGGTGGGTTGGAGAACTCATCCATCAAAGATTTATAGAGGTACTGAAGTGGCCCACTGAGACTGTGCTGACCACAATACACATTATTACACTGTCTGGCAGTTGTCCATCGTATCCGACAATGACAGGAAATCTAGGCAAGAGAGTTTTTTGAAGTGGAGAAACGGTTTCACTGGGGATGTTCTACTTTTTCGAGCTCTGAGGTCCGTGTCCAGTGGTACGAAGAAGTGTCACAAAGTGGGGACTTCCTTGGTTGTAGTGGATGACCATGACATCTTCTGTGCCTTGCCCGTGCCCTTCGCTCTCCACGGAGCGTTACAGTACCGCCTTCCTCGCCATTGCATCTCACCCACCCAGTCCTCCAGAGCTGACTTCACATACTAGGACAGGCATGATCCTATCCTACTGGGGTATGAGGTCACTCTCCTCTCCTGATTTAGCCTGCCTTGCAAAGCACTGTTCTGGGTGGGGTGTGACCACTGTTGCATGCTACTTAGAGCCACCCGTGAGAGCTGAGTGTCTGTGGGGTCCAAAGGTGAGTGAGCTGCTCCAGAATGAACATGACAAGTCCCTTCACTGGAGGTGTTACCACTTCCTGGACACCTCAAACACACCACATCATTGCACCAATCCTATGCTAACCCATTTTGTTCTTCCCACCATTTCACCAACTGCAGTTCCCCCACCAGATTATACCATTTATCTACCCATTAGGAGTAATTCATGGTCACCAGTTCACCTATGTTTCTGTGATCTTTGTAGAAATTAATGCACTCATGAAGAGTTAAAGATTAGCTTTATTTGTCAAATGTACCTCTGAACATACAGTGAATTTTGTTGTTTGTGACAAATCGATCATCGAGGATTCTGCTGGGTGCAGGTGTCACCCTTCTTCAGAGCCAGCATAGTGTGCCCACAACTCGCTAGCCCTCACTAACACTGAGAGTGCTGAGAGTCATGATTAAACCCAGGATGATGGAGCTATGCAGCAGCAGCACCATCAACTGTATAAGCTCGAATTAACTCAACACTAAACTCTGAACTACCTTAGTAAGTGCAGCATCTACAGCTTTCTGTGGAGCTTCTGAGTTACCTGCTGCATTCCTGAAACTCAGCGGTGAGCAAATTCAGACAGCTTAATCCCCCACATCCAGGCAGAGGAGAACATGCCCAGGGACCTATGAAACTTTGTGAACATGGCTCCTGTCAAGAAAGGGAACAACTTTGATTATAACGATAAGGAAAGACATTGCAAGCATTCTCTACAATTACCTTCTCTCAGTGGCTGAAGAGTTACTTCCCCTATCACAATGTGGATTTCATTCCTTCAAGAGGCTTAATGGATAAGCATTCAATGGACTACAACTTTAATATTAATGGTGAATTTCAACTGTACCAAAAGCCTTTGACTCTATCAACCAAGAGAGATTGTGCAGGATTCATTTCAAATTTGGCTGCCCTCAAAAGTTTATCCCCATTCAACATCTGCTACATAGTTGGATGCAAGCCAAGAACTTAATTTGTGTGACCACAATAGATTTGATTTGAATTGCAGACTGGGCTACAGGAAGGATGTATCATTGCTGCAGCATTCTCCCCAATTATTCTCATGGCCGCATAACAAGTTTCCTGCTAGGATGGTGCAAAACTACAAGAAAAATAGTGGCTTTCATCCTGAACAATGGATGCCTTGATCTCAGTCTTCAAGCATGAGACAACTGGAGACTGAGTAAGTCATTATTGACTCATTCACTGAAGCATACGAGAGATTGGGCCTTACACCGAATATCTGAAAATTTGAGGCCCTCTCAACACAGTGTTATCCTTTGACCCTGAAGTCCCATGGCAAGATGGAGCATTTTCAATATTTCAGGTTGCACATCTCCACAGAGGCAGACATCGGTGATGAAATCCAGCAATCCAGCATCACTTTACTTCTATGGTACCAGCACAGTCTTTAAACATCTCAAGAAAGGAGTATTTGAAAATCAAGATGCAAACCTGGTGAAAAGCTTGTGGTGCATTGTTCTGTGCCATACACCTCAGAGGGTGAGATGCCCACAACAGACACCTCTTAGTCCTGGGGATGTGTTACCACAAGTTTATCCTAATCCCCTGGCAGGATCAGACAACCATCCTCATGCCCTCCCAGGCCAGCAGCGAGAAGCTGATTATCCCTTTGACTCTGATGTGAAGACTCCTGAAACAGTAACTATTCTGAGTGCTGCCATCGTGACCAGGCGGACAGAAGAAGTAGATTGAGAATGTTGTCATAAACTCCTTTTAAAAAAATATAATTATTCATTCACCTGTGGGACTCCTGGCCCATGAGCACTCTTAATGGAGAAGAGCACTTTAGATGGAGCCATGAGTTTCACGTCTCTTTAGGAGCATAAAGATACCCAGCCAAAATAACAGAAGGTGTACTCCTTCTCCCAACTGACCCAACTGGCAAGCACCTTTAGACACCTTCTGTTTCTCCAATTCCATTCCACCTCCCACTCTCTTTCCATTCCCTTGTCTCCTCTCTCCTATCTTCTTGTCCTTTCTTCTATGTGTCTTGTCTCTCTGTAACACATTCCGATGTCACTTCCAAAGCAATTTTCATTTAAGCTCTGTCTGACCACATTCATCCAGAATTAAAGTTATTGACATTCAGCTTAATCATTCTATAGAATCACTTCAACAGCAGAATAACATCTGTACACCGGGTGATTATCATCCAGTTTACAGTGAACAAGATAATTGGAGATCTTGTTGTGAGCAATTGCTTAATAAGCATCATAATTCCAGTCTAAAAAGACAAAATGACCAAGTGGCATGTGTGGTCTATTTAGCATTTATCTGAAATTGTAAATCTAAGGGTTGCTTTCCTGAGTTCACATTGCTAACAGGGAACCGCATATTCACTCTATACATTGGAAAATCACATGCATTTTGGCCAGATAAACCATCCACAGAGAAGGGTTTCTTAAATTTCAAGCTGTACAAGCTTTGTAAATTTGCTCAACCTCAGAATGTAATCCTATAGCATCCATTAATAGGAAAAAATGACTAATTTTGTCCTGTATCACTGAAATTCAGGATTCTTACAGTGAGCAATTGTAGTCACCTTATCTAAGAAAGGATGTGCTGGGATTGGAGAGGGTCAGAGCAGGAGCACAAGAATGATTGAAGGAGTTTGTGACCATCTAGAATAAGCATTGCATTCCCTTTAATTTCTTTAGCCAGAGGCTGATGAATCTGTGGAATATCACTGGGGATATTTAAAGCAGAGCTTGATAGGTTCTTGATTATTAGGACAGGAGAATGGTGTTGAGTGGGATAATAAATCAGTCATGAAGGAATGGCTGACTATACTCGATGGGTCAAATAGCCTGATTTTGCTCCCTATGTCTTAGGGTCTTGTAAAGTTATTTCTTATTATGCAAGTATCATTTGAAGCCACACATGCAAAATAGAGAGCCCAAAAGAAACAGAAGAGAAAACGCAAGTCATGAAAATCTGGAGAAATCACCAAAAGTAATGAATGAAATGAATGAATGAAGTTAATTTATTTCGGTCAGTACAAACATAAGAAAAAGCATCATTTACAATGATGATTTCATAACAATGATTTCATAGGACAAAATTACAACTAAAAACATAGAGATTCTTTAAAACAGACCGAAAGGGTGTAGGCTGAAGCTACAGTTTATTAAGCCTACCCCTCTTACTTAGACAACAACATACTTGGCATCAATCATCACAGCAGAAACAAAAAAATTCATAATCTTTTAACACAAAATCCAATTCCAAATATCATTTATTTACATTACTCTCATTCATTTTAAATCATGTATTTTATATTTGTTCATTAAATAATTTCTAAATAATTTTTAAAACTTGGTAAGTGTGGTACATGTTTTTAAATTCCCACTACAACTGTTCCATAGATTCACCCCTCTGACTGAAATACAATGATTTTTTTACATTTGTTCTTATACTTTGTTTTTGAAATATACATGTTCCTCTCAAATCATGTTGACTTTCTCTCATGTTAAACAACCTTTGGATACTTTGTGATAGCTGTCCATTTTTTACTTAAAACATAATTTGTATTATTTTAAAATCTACGAAATCTCTAAATTTTAAAGTGTTTAGTTGAATAAATAGTGGATTGGTTGGCTCTTAACTTGTCTTATATAACTTTCTTTTGGAGTTTCTGTGTTTTTGTTGTAATTTTGTCCTATGAGATCATTGTTGTAAATGATGCATTTTGTTATGTTTGTACTGACTGAAATGCTGGAAACACTTTATCCCACTTCTTTTGAAACACCCCAGACCTGAAGTGTTGACTTTTTTCTTTTTTCATGATTGCTATCTGACCTGGTACATGTTTTCAGCACTTTATTTTCAAATTTCAGATTTCCAGTGTCTGCAGTGGTCTTGATTCACATTATTAAACTTTTGTTTCCTAGGGATATGAGCAGGACAGTATTGAATCAGAATCAGGTTGTTTTATAGCAGCAGTACAGGGCAAAATCATCAAGTTATTATAAACTACAAAATAAGTAAATAGTGCTAAAAAAAAAGAAATAATGAGGTAGTGTTTATGAGTTCATGGACCATTCAAAATCTGTTGGCAGATGGGAAGTAGCTGTTTCTAAATCGGTGAGCCATTTCCAAAATTCTTGCCCATTTTATGGGTATTATCACAGTCAATAGACAATAGACAATAGATGCAGGAGTAGGCCATTCGGCCCTACTGATCATCCACAATCAGTACCCCGTTCCTGCCTTCTCCCCATATCCCTTGACTCCATTATCTTTAAGAACTCTATCTAATTCTTTCTTGAAAGCATCTAGAGAATTGGCCTCCACTGCCTTTTGAGGCAGAGCATTCCACAGATCCACAACTCTCTGGGTGAAAAAGTTTTTCCTCAACTCCGTTCTAAATGGCCTACCCCTTATTCTTAAACTGCGGCCTCTGGTTCTAGACTCCCCCAACATTGGGAACATGTTTCCTGCCTTTAGCATGTCCAATCCCTTAATAATCTTATATGTAAACTTCCAAGATATTTAAACTTCTCAAGAGTTATAGGATGGTAGTCAATGTCTAAAATGTGCCTGTTTCTCTTTCTTAACTCAGGTAGGCGAAGGCCAATTAATTGGATGAGACAAATTAAAACAGATGAAGAACAGGAACTGATACTCAGCTCCCTCTTCATTAGGTACAGGAGGTACTGAATGAAGTAGCCACTGGATGCACGTTCATGGTCTTCTATAGATGTGTGGTGGAAAGTGTGCTGACTGTTGCATTATGGCCTGGTATGGGAACACCAATGACTTTGAGTGGAAGTTCCTACAAAAGGTAGTGAATTCAGCTCAGTACATCACAGGTAAAACCTTCCCAACCATTGAGAACATCTACATGAAACGTTCCCGTAGAAAAGCAGCATCAATCATCAATGTCCTCACCACCCAGGTCATGCCCTCTTCTCATTGCTGCCATCAGGTAGAAGGTACAAAAGCCTTAGGTTCGCATCACCAGGTTTAAGAACAGTTACTACCCTTCAACCATCAGGCTCTTGAACAAAAAGGGATAGCTGCATTCATTTAAAAATCCTTTCAAGGACACTGTTATATTGTTATTTTATGCTCATTATTTATTGCTATTTATTTATGTCTGTATTTGCTCAGTTTGTTTACAGTTAAGTCCCTGATGTTTACAGCTTTCAGTTACTGTTGCACAGATTTGCTAAGTATGCCCGCAGAAAAAGAATCTCAGGGTTGTATGTGGTGACATGTATGTACTCTGATAATAAATTTTACTTTGAATCTTAATTTGTCTTTGAACTTTCTGCTGCAGTAGTCTATCCACTTCAAGTTTTGGCATGTTGTGCATTCAGAGATGCTCTTTTGCATACCACTGTTGTAACAAATGTTATTTGAGTTACTGTCACCATCCTCTCAGCTTGAAACAGTCTGGCCAATCCCCACTGACCTCTGTCATTGACAAGGCAAGTTTTCCCACAGAACTGCAGCTTATTGGATGTTTATTGGTTTTTTTTGCAGCATTCTCTAGAGACTGTTGTGCGTGAAAATCCCAGTAGATCAGGAGTGTCTGAGGTACTCGCTCTGCCTGGAACTAACAATTATTCCACAGTCAAAGTCACTTAGATCACATTTTTCCTCCATCTGAAGCTTGGTCTGAACAACAACTGAATCTCTTGACCATGTCTGCATGCTTTTATGCATTGAGTTACTGCCACATGATTGACTGATTAGATACTTGCATTAATGAGCAGATGTACCTAATAAAGTGGCCACTGAAGGTACATGTCTTTGTTCCTCAGAAATTTATGTCTTGAGTTAGCACCAATATTTTATTTTTGTGCAAGCTTTATGTATTTATTTATACTGAATGTGTTGACTAGTGACACATATCTGTTTTAACAATTGCAGAAGGAAAACTGTTTAGCCAGAGGCTAATTTGCTGTTTCAGGTCTAGCAACGATAACCTAACAACTTTAATTGAAGCTACTATATAAAACCTGTTTAGCATTCTAGTTTATGCAGCATGAGTAGGCTTTTAAAAAATAAATCTATGTGCTGAACAGCAGTTTGGAACCACAGCTAAGAATCTAGCCCATAGAGTGACAACCATTAGAGATAATAACTTTAGCATGTTGTTTAAGCTCATATTTTCCAAACCCCTGTTCACATCATATTGTTTATCAATATGATTGTTATGAGTAATTATTCTTCATCCATATTTACTTGGCATTAAATTCTCAAGCAAGGAATTTTGTTGTTGAAGATCGTTGACAAGAGGTGTTTGTCAGCAGCATGAGGTGTGAAGCTGTCATGTGCACTGAGTTGTGAGAATGAATTGTAACACTGAGTACAGTGCTGATTACCCAAAATGCTCCTGCTATGCAGATTTTCTTCGGAAGCCAGTTTTACATAGCCAGGCTTGTTAAATGTGAAAGTTGAAATGTCATTTAAAAATCAGTCAAAGGAATATTTCAGACTCAAGAATATGGAATAAAAGGCAGGTAGAAATTTGTCCAGAAATGATGAAACCTTGCCCCAAACCTTGTACGTGATCTGTCACTGTCTGTGGAACTTTACCACTGCAAGAACAGGAGGGGGTAACTGAGACATATAAGCTATGAGAAATTGCCAAGACGCGTGAAATTGTTCTTATTCTCGTCAGTTTTAAGGTTTAAAACCAATCATATACAGTATAAAAAACTCAGCCATATCATTTATTTAAGGATGACATGGACTAGGTCTGAAAAAATATTGGCTTTATAGAATCTATATTGCTTTATGAGCTCAGCTTTATGCATATTAATCTGGCCACAGCCATGGGTGAGTGCTAATATAAGAAGTTCAAGGAGAGTAATTCAAAGTTGGATATTACTTGAAAAAGGGCAGTTCTAAATGTTGAACAACTACAATCAATTAGCTTTTCTTTGAAAGCTTAAACCATAGCATATGCAATTATTTGACAGCACAATGCCATCTCCTGCATGGATAAACAAGGAAGATTAGACTCTGGAGAAGTTATTTTCCTATGACCAATTTACAAAGTGTGCTTTTTTTGGTTAAGCATGCAGAGATATCATTAATTATAATTGTTGTCTGTGAAAGCATTTCAGAAAAGATCTTCACTTCCAAAGGCAATCTTCTACCAGTTTTTATTGGATTAATTTGTGCCAACAAGTACTGATATTTAAGAGATGAATTTAGAGTGAAAGGGTATGTATAAAAGGATTTATTGAGCTAAGAGTGAGATACCATCAGCGGATTTGAAGGGGATTATCTTTATTTTGTAGATATCCTTTTGTATTTGAAGGTTCATGCGTGCAGACAATTTGGAACTAAAATATGTGGCAAAGTTGGTCAAAGAAAATTTGAATTCAGCTATAGAATGGCAATTAATGGGGTGGGATGGTAGCATGGCGGATAGTGTAATGCTATTATAGTGCCAACAACATGGTTTTAATTCCACCGTGCTCTCTAAGGAGTTGATACAGTTGACCCGTGACACATGGGTTCCTCTGGGTTTTCCATTTTCCTCCCACATTACAAAGATGTACAGTTAGTGGGTTACTTGGTCAAATAGGTGCAATTGGGCAGCACAGGCTCTTCAGAGTGGATGGGCCTGTTACTGTACTGTATTGGCCAAACAAATAGAAAACAACTAAATAAATTAATGTGAGTTTTGATTGTGGGTGAGTTTAGGATCAGTGGGCACAGTCTCGGGCTACAAGGATGTCCCAGTAGGGAAGAAATGAGTAGGAGTTTCTTTAGTTAGAGGGTATTGAATCTGTGGAATTCATTCTCACAAATGGTTGTGGAGACCAAGACATTGGGTATATTTAAAATGGAGGCAATGAACCTTCAGGTTTTTGAAAACTGATCCAAAACTACCATGATGATCGACTTCCCCTTGGATGACAGGAAACCTGTGACAAAGTCCACGGAGACGTGTGCCCAAGGACTTTCCAGAACAGGTAGGGATTGGAGGAGTTCTTGAAGTCGGGTACGGGGTTCCTTGTTCTGAACGCACATCTCGCATGCCCACACACACTGCCGAACCTCTTTCATCATTCCGGTCCACCAATATCTCCTCTTGAGAAACAAGGGTTCAAGCAATCCCTGGGTTTGAGGTCATTCTTGAGGAATGTCCCTATTGGAGTACCTGAGACCTAATGGAACTTGGCATGAACAGACTGCCCAGAGGACCATTCCTAGGAAACTCCCCTTGAGCTTGGGCCTTGTGAACAAAAGTGTCAATACTCCAATGAATCTTGTTCCAGTTCATTAAACTGAAGGGACAGGACATCTGGCTTTTCCAACCCCGGTCGGCAGATCAGGATGAATTCAAAGTGGTTAAAAAATTCAAAGCCAGGCCACCTGCTCTGCCTGGAATTCAGTCTCTTGGCCTCCTGATTATAAGCCAGGCTCTTGTGGTCAGTCCAAATGGTGAAAGCATTCATGGCTCCTTCTAGCCAGTGACACCATTCCACCCGGGCTAACTTAACTACAAGAAGCTCCCGATTCCTGATGTCAGAGTTCCTCTCTGCTGGGGACAGCCTCTGGAGAAGAATGCCCACGGGTGTAGTTTACAGTCTGAACCTGGTCATTGGAACAAGACAACACGCACTCTAAACATCTGAACCATCTACTTCCACAATGAAGGGAAGGTCTGGTTTAGGAGAAACCAAGATGGGAGCTGTTGTGAACTGCTGCTTCAGCTCTGCAATAGCAAACTCTGCTTCAATTGTCAAGTCAAAAGAGCCTGCGGGTTTCATAGTTAGCGCTGACAGCGGAGCTGCCAACGAGCTAAAGTTCTGGATAAACTTCTGGTAGAAGTTAGCAAACCCTGGGAATTGCTGGACTTGTTTGATACTGGATAGTGGTGGCCAGTCACTGACTGCCTGGATCTTGGTAGGGTCCATCGTGTAATTGCCTTTGGAGATGACGAAACCCAAAAATTAAACACTCGTCATGTGAAACTTGTACTTCTTCGACTTGGCATGAAGTCCATGGTTTAGAAGCCTCCAAAAAATGTTCAAGATGTGAGCATGTTATCCAGGTAGAGTATGGAGAGTAGCCTGGAGAATGTCATTTATAAAGAACGGAAAATGGCTGGAGCGATCATAAGGCCGAAGGGCACAACCCAGTATTCATAGAGCCTTGTCAGTATATTAAATGCAGTCTTCCATTCATCGCCTTCTCTAATACAGGCCAGATTGTATGCACCCCATAGTTCTAGCTTTATGAATACCCTTGCTCCTTGGAGCATCTTGAAAGCCGTAATCATGAGTGGGAGGGGGGTAGTGATTCTTGGTTTAATCCTGAAGCACCATAATAACTCTCTGAGACGTGAGTTAAGGTAGGCTTTTATTGGCTGGAAGAAAGCACCGTCAGCAGCAAGTGACCACCACACAACATCCTGGAGACTGAGGAAGGAGCCGTGCCTCCAATCGCCTTTATACAGGGGTCTGTGGGAGGAGCCACAGGAGCAGTCAGCGGGGGGGGGGGGGGGGGCGTGTCCAGACAGGTATATGTAGTTCACCACAAATCCCCTATATTCAATACATGCCCGCATGCTCCCATCTTCCTTTTTTACGAAGAGAAGCCTGCACCAGTCGGAGAGATGAAGGACCAAATGAAGCCCATGGCAAGATCTTCCCTTATATACTGCTCCATTGTGCTTCTGTCTGGACCTGAGAGTACCTACAGTCAGCTCCATGGGGGACAGGTACCAGGCAGCAGGTCTATAGCACAGTCTTAGGGTGGAAGAGTCAAGGCCTTTACCTTGCTGAAGACCTCCTCCAAGCACTTGTAGACAGAAGGGATTTTGACCTGTCTGGGTGTTGCTGTGTCCTCCAGATCTTCCTTTGAGACTGACTCCTGAGGCTCCTTAGGTGACAGGGGTGATTCGACAGACCTGTGACTCTTCTCCCTCCACTCACAAAGTTTCTTCATAGAAACAGTGGTCATATCAGAGTCCAAATCCCCATCTGTATCCTCAGGCAATGGCAGTGAGGCACTACAGGGGTTCTTACTCCTGGGGATAGGCTTCAAGGAATGGAAGTCCTTGAGACCTGGCAGATGGATTCCTGAAACTTGGCAGTGTGTTTCCCAGACTGCTCAGGCAGCTCCCTGGACTTCTCCTGACCTACAGATTCCCCCTCTCCGGTTCCAGTGTGATCCCGGCTAGACAGTGTCGGGATTCGCATGGTCCAGTTGGCCTAAACTGGATTGTCTGCTCTTGAAGACCGGACTAGGTCTCCAAAAGTTCTCAGGCTGCCTCCCACTGAAGCCTGCCCTCTCATTGGGTGTTGGTCACAGGAGAGTCTGGATGTGGGAACACTATGCCACAGACAAGCCCCCTTACACTGACTGGGCCAAGCACCGATTCTTACCTCCCCCCAGTCCATGGATAGGTTATGCTGGGAAAGCCAAGGTGCCCGAGGATCAGGAGTAAGAGTGGAGAGTCAATAATGTAGGAGCTAAGGTCTTCCACATGATCTCTTGTCAGTCTGTTGCTGGATCTGGCCAGACTCTAGTGAGCGGCCATCCAAGACAGTGGCAGGCACGGACTGGCTCAACTCTTGCAGTGGTTCCTAAATCCTGGAAATTACCTGTTACCCTTGAGTCGGCTACAGCCTTCACCTGCCTCAAATTCTTACCCCAGATGAACTCCTCCTTCAGCACAAAACCAGAATCTGCTGGATTGGGAATAGTGGCTGCTACTGTCACAGCCTCTTGATGCTGGACTGAATTAGCAGCTCTCTAGGCGGCTGGAGCTTTGGACATTCGGCCCGCGGGTGACCTGCTTCCCCGCAGTAAAAGCAAGGACCTTGACTCCAATGCCAGGACCTCTTGTTGGCAGATAGTTCAGTGCCAGTGACCTGTGGGGGCTTGACTGGATCTTGTGCAAACAAGGGGCTGGTTGTGGTCTGAGGTTGGAGAGTGGGACTGCAATGCATAGGGACAGGGATCTTGTTGAACTCCTGACTGGTCCCACTCTCACTCTCCAATCAAGACTTTTAAGCACTGCTAAAACGTTGACATCAGTCTAACAATGAAAATTGTCCAGTAAGAGCACAGGAGATTTGGCAGATTCTGGAAATCCAGTGTAGCACACAGTCCTGACAAAGGGCCCTGGCCTGAAACATCCTCTTTATTCCACTCCAAAGATGCTGACTGACCTGCAGAGTTCCTCCAGCAATTTGAATGTGATATGATGAAAATTATCCAGTATATGCTGTGATTAGGATGAAGTTCGTACCAAACCATACGAATACATCCTATTGCTTAATTATCAATTATCACCTATTGCAACTGTAAAGAGTACAAAAAAAATCTCAATATCTTACTTAGTGATATAGTGATTTGGTTCTGCCCAGATAACATAGCTCCATACCTATAGATAGAAAGGATAAAGACCAGAAGTGAACTGAGACTTACTGAACTCAAAATTACAGACAAAGCTTTTCTCGTGGCTGGACTCAGAAGTGGCACAAAGGATGATTATTAAGGTTTTCGGAGATCAATCGTCCCAGTGCTAGGATTTCGTTGCAGTATTTTCTCAGTGCCCATCTCCATTCCTGAGTTCCATTGATTCCAGTCTAGTGACATTAAGAAGTAACAGCTTTTAACAAGAAAGAATCTAACCAGTTCTCTTGATGTCAACATTTTTTCCCCCATTGTTGACCAGATGTACTGAAATTAGAGTGTCAAGTAATGTCCTCTGATTCGACAACACCCTTGCACTTACAATGGGGAACAGAGAAATGGGACAAAATACTTACTGCTAGTCTTGAAGAGTGCAGCTCCACCAATGCTCAACACACTCCACACCATCCAGCACCAAACAACTGGTTGATTAGATTCACAAATACTCAATGGCTGCAAGACGCACCTTCTGCAAAATGTTCATGCTCCAAGATGGACCTTCTTCAAAAATGCACAGTGGGACTTGCCAAGGCTTCTTTAACAGGACCACCCCAACACAAGGTCTCTACCAGCTAGAATGATAAGCACAGCAGGTAGATGGATATGCAAAACACAATCAGAATTAGAGTCAGGCTTATCACTGACATGTCATCAAATGTGCTGTTTTGTGGCAGTACAGTGTAATATAATAAAATTCCTACAAATTACAATAGGACTGTATAAAAATTAAATAGTGGAAAAGAGAGCACAATAGTGTGTCCTTGGAGACACTTCCTCCTATTGGCCATTCTCCTCTCCTATCAGATTCCCTCTTGTTCAGTCCTTTCCCTTTACCACCTGTCACCATGTAGCTTCTCACTTCATCCCCTCCTCCACTCTCACTCCTTCCCCCTCACGTACTTTCACCTATCTTGGTTCATAAGTTATTCAGAAACCTGATGCTGGAGGGGAAGCAGCTAAAACATTCAGTGTGCACCCTCGGGCTTCGGCACCTCCTCAATGACTTCTTTAATGAGAAGTGGGCATATCAAGGATGTTGAGATAACTTCGTGATGAATGCCACCTTCTTGAGGCATTGTCTTTTGAAGATGTCCTTGATGCAGGGCTCCCCCAAGACATGCTACACCCTTACAGGAATTATTTTCACCATTTATTTTTGATCATAGTAATATAGAGTTTAGTAATATATTTGAAAATTAATTCTTGGAAGTTCTTTTTATGTAGTGCCTTCTGGTTGAAGGTCACAAGAGGACATAACAAAGGTGCCGAAAGGATTTGGAAAGTAGATCATGAGAGATACTTAATGCCGTTAGTAATTAAATGTTTATTGATTAATTCTTGGCAGAATGTTCATTGCATTTTGCTCCGCTGATACTGTCTCTGTTCTTGCACTCTTTTGTTTTATAAACTAATGCCTTTTACAACAAGATAGACCAATGGAAGGAAAACTTGGGCATTTCAAGAGACTATTAGGATTAACCAGCATTAGCACTTTCACCAACTCAGTTTAGATTTTTTTGTATCAATTATAACAAGCTCAATACATAGTTTTGTAAGAATTACATTGATTTCCATTACAAAAATATATGTACAAAGGATTGAAAAATGTCCCTAAAACTTCAACTGATATTTATCAATCTTATAGTCATAACCTAATTTTTAGAAAGCAGTTTGTGAAAAAATTTAATGTGTATTAAAAGGGGTTACGATGGTATAGTTCAGCTGAAAATTACCAGTCATGGTGTAATGTCACATGCATAACAATACAGGCACAGGACTCCCCATTTACTGAGGATTCATCATCATTATTAGTTCATTTCCTCTCATTGTGTGCCTAGAGAATAGAGCCCACTCATGCAATTGGACCTTCTTTTTATTGTAACTCTAAAGAGATATATACTGTCCTTGATCATTCCAGAACTTTTGCTCCCTTCAGCTCTGCAACATTTTCCATAATCAACGTTGGCATTCCACTTCTTTTGAAAAAGGATCTAGAGCTTTCCCAGCGTATATGATGAATAAACTCTTCTCAGGCTCCCAGCTGGGTATAGGTATTGATTATAACCAGGGATGATGCCCGATGAAGATGGCAGAGTTTGTCATCAAAACATCGGTTAAAATTGATAACTCTACTTGGCTGGAAGCCCGAGGAAAGTTTATTCCCCTGCCTTTCTTCCATTTACTTTCTACCCTGAACACTTTGTATCCAGGAATATCTAGGATCCATTTCTAAGCCTCATCAGTGATCCAAACTGAAGATGTCCTTGGGTGTCTCCTAGTTTGTCTGGCTCTCTCCGCCTGCAATCTCTTGAGCTGTAGAGTGACCACCTCTTGAAACTTCCTATCCGTGAAACACACAGTGTCCTAGGTGGACTGGGGTGGCATCAGCACTTCCTCGACTCACAAAACCGGAGCCTGAACTTCTCCAGCTGATGCTCCCCCTGCATCTCTTGTTACCAGACTTGGGAACCATGGAACAGGATGAGCATTCCTTTGAGGTCTGGAAGGACACCCAGACCTATTTATAGAATTAATTTAATTAACTGATAAAGAATATACTTAAATAGCTAAATTATTAAATTACTTATTGGTTTACTTACCCTCAGTGAACTCTCTAAATTCTTCAGCTCTTTGTTTAAACCGAATGCTTGTTTAATCTCACTAGGATATCATCTTCCACTCTCCTTTTAAAGTCAGACACTATTTCCCACACTTATTTTACTAATTAAGTATATTCAACTGAAGAAATAAATAGATGAAGTAAAATTATCCTCGTACTAACTGACATTCACACTCCACAGACATTACACATTGTGCTAAATACCTTGAAGGAGTGACATTCTGTTTGGCTCCTGTACATGTCTGAAACTTGTCTCCCCTCCCTCAGCAA
The DNA here is from genome assembly GCF_030144855.1 of Hypanus sabinus. NCBI lineage: Eukaryota > Metazoa > Chordata > Chondrichthyes > Myliobatiformes > Dasyatidae > Hypanus > Hypanus sabinus. Next base: position 20,030,078 of record NC_082710.1, on the reverse strand, counting down.
GGTGACATGAGTGCAAATGGTGGTTTGGGAAAAGCACTAATCTCCAAATCCAACTTTGTTTGCTGTCTTCTGCCCAAGCAGAGATAACTTCAGTTCTCGTTGCATAGAAACTCCATTAAAAGGTGATGTGCTGAAATTTGTAGAATGTTACTAATGATTCTAACACCTATATGGAAAAATATGGGCACATTAAAATTCAGTGGGACAGTGACTTTTTCCATCACTGACAGGGCTGTTCTGAGTTCTGCTGCTGAATTTGACATGTAATACAGCCTATTAATCATTAACGTAAGAGATTCTGCAGGTGCTGGATACCCAAAGCAATGAACAAAATTCTGGAGGAACTCAGTAGCTCACACAGTAGCTATAGAGAGGAATAAACAGCAGGTGTTTTGGGTTGAGATCCTTCATCAGGGCTGGAAAGGAAAGGAGAAGAAGCTAGAAAGGGTTAACAATCACTAATCCGTATTAATGCAAGCAGTTATCACAGAACATCTATTGTGGATAAGATGTCCTCCTCAGATACTTTCTCCAATTCCCTTTCTCCTTTAGAAGGTAGCCATCCATTGTAGGCTGTCTCCTCTCTGTTGAAAGTGTAAAAATGTTGTCTCCAGTTCCCTCTCTCTTTGCCTGAAACATTAATCAACAGTGCTTTTCTTAACCTTTCAAACTTCGGACTTCTTCCTAGATAGCTGTCCTAGGGCTGTGAATAACATGCTTCTACTCACATTAAGAGACAGGTTGGCAAAGGACCATTGCTTTATGTCAGGCCAGTTCTTCCTTAAATGAATTCATGAAGACTTGGAGTTACAAGTACAAAATGGCAAGCATCACCTTTGCACGAAATCTCAACATTTGTTCTAGAGTTGGGGTAACAAAGGTTGAATAATCTTATGTAAATTCTGTAGATTAGCTCCACTCCAGTGGAATATCTGTTGGAGGAGAAATGCAACATTGCAAGATTGAAGAAAACTATTGAGATGCTGAAGCAAAGTTAATTAACCATTCTTTAAGATTGAGTTTATTATGGACTCATTTGTTTGAATTTATGGTTTGCATTTTGTCATATGGCAGACATTGGATGAAGATTAACATCTGTGGATAGCCAACTTCGAGAACGATGCCTAACAGTCCTTTGGAATAGATGGGAGTCAAAGAGATATGTAAGATCAAGGCTATCAGTTGATGCTTCTCCCTCTATTTCTCTTGCCTGAGGTGGTTCATGTCTCCTTTGCCACCAGGTGGACAGAATCCATATTGTGATTGGACCTCTGAGAAGAGGCTGTTGAGAAGGAACCTGTGATGATTTTTCCTCTGCCAGAGAACAGCGAAATTTCTCTGTTGTTACCAAAACCCAGCTTATCTCGATTCTTGAAGATGGTCACAATTTTGGTATCTCTGAGGACTTTGACAAGTTCTCTACTTCCTAGATGTGGTGACATAACTGTGAACTTGTGTTTGAAGTCTTTCTTCACCAAGTTTAGAACTTCAGCAAGGAGAGTGTCTGTTCCCAAGGCTTTGATATTTTTCAGATAAATGGCACTTACAACTTGTCTTTCTGGAGTGGTGATGCGGCCAGCTCAAAGTGCACACTGTTGGACTGAGTTGACAACTCTTGCATTAAAGAGAGAGTAACAGTTGAAGGAGAATTCAAAGTGCTGCTTTCAGCAGTGCAAACTGCATTTCTATCCTTGATAAGTTCTTCTCCATTTTATGTTGTCAACAATGTAAGTCCTTGGCTTTTTGAACTGTGGATAGTCCTGGAAATGCATTTCTGTATCATTTCAAACTCTGTTGCTTTCAACAACCAAACAAAAATTGGTACAATACAATTTTTCAATTACATACCTACATATTCGACCTTTGTGTTCAACAGTCCACTTTGTTCACCCCACCTGCCAAATTAATTGACCTGTATAATTTCTATTGCAGAAGCTTGTTTGCAACTGCTGGCTTCCATTCAGGCCACAATAAAACATAATTTCATCAGTTATTTAACATGGTTAATTAACACAGTAAACTCTGGAGTACAGGTCCTACCAGTCCTGCTGAAGAGTCTCGGCCTGAAACGTCGACTGTACTCTTTTCCACAGATGCTGTCTGACCTGCTGAGTTCCTCCAGCATTTTGTGTGTGTTGGTTGGGTTTCCAGCATCTGCAGATATTCTCATTTGTGATATTCTGCAGATGTTAGATTTCCAGAACAACACGCACACAATCCTGGAAAAACTCTGCAGGTTATCAATGGAGAGGAATAAAGAATCAACATTTTGGGCCAAGGTCCTTCTTCCTCTCCATAAAGGCTGCCTGGCCTTTTAAGTTCCTTCAGCATTCGGTATGCGTTACTATACAAACTCTTTGCGTTATATTCAAAACAAATGCTGAAAGTTACTGAGGCAATGCTGTAAAATGATTTATTTATCGAACAGTTAAATGCTGTCAAAATCAACTTTTAAGGTTTGCATTTTGATGGATTCTTACAAATTTTAGATATCACAAAGTATGATATGATGATGTCAGCCTTCTTTATGTATAATGAAGGCCAATTGATTCACTTCAGCTCAGCCACCCAGAATATGCTTAAACTCCTTCCATTGCCATATCTAATTAGGAGGCACACAAGACTGCAGATTCTGGAATTGGGAGCAACAACTTGCTCGTGGAACTCAGCAAGTTGAGTGCTGTTTGGGGGAGGGAAGGAATTGATACAATTGAAACGTTGACAATTTCTTTCTCATCACAGGTGCTGCTTTACTTGCAGGTTGTTTGTTGCAACATCCAAATAATTAATCAATGGTTGCAGGGTTTTAATCGATAACCAATGTGCAAAAGATGACAACTTTGCAAAAAAAAACTAAGGATATTGAAAGTGTAGAGTTCTTGAAAGTGAGACTGTAGGTCGATGAATCAGTTCAGAGTTCAGGTGAGTGAAGTTATCGACACCAGTTCAGGAGCCTGATGATTACAGGGTGACAACTGTCCCTGAACCTGGTGGTGTGGGATCTAAGGCCCCTGCCTGATGGAAGTAGTGAGAAGAGATCATGTTTGGGACCCTTAATGAGAGATGCAGTCTGAAGATAGTAAAATAAGAACAAAAGAAAAATGAAAAGGAATTACTTCTCCTCTAGTCCATGATGCCTGCCTGACCATTTGATAAGATGACAACTGATCATTGACGACCCCCTTTACCCAGGTAATATCTTGTTCTCATTGCCAACCATCAGGAAGGAGGTACAGAAGACCAAAGGGACACACTCAATGATTCAGGAACAGATTCTTCCCTCTGCCATCTGACTTCTGAATGATTGAACCCATGAAGACTACCTCACGATTTTTTCATTTCTATTTTTGCAATACTTAATTAATTTAACTATTTAATATATACCACATATACTTACTGTAATTCAGTTTTTTTTATTAGTATGTAGTGCATTGTACTGTTGCTGTAAAGTCAGGAAAATTTCATGACATATGCCGGTGATTTTAAACCTGATTCTGCTTCTGGTCACCTACCTTGACAATACTTTCCTGCTGAATCCCCACAACTCTTGATTCTTTTCGATTCCAGAAATCACCCTCAGTCTCGATTATATTGAGCATAACGTTGAGGTAGAGAATTCAAAAGAATACATTGCACAATGTGATAGAAGGTTAAAACTTTCGAAAAGAGAAAATGCTGGAAACACTCAGCAGGTCAGGTATGATTTGTGGCAAAGAAACAGTTAATATTTCAGGTCCAGGACCTTTCGTGAGAATTTTATGCAATGAGTACTGTCAAAGGGTGCTCAGGTGTGGGGCTTTGGCACCTCATTGCCTGAAGTTTGGTGATTGCTGGAAGTTCAATACTTGCCTCCAAGCTGCAAGGGGACAGAGAGATTGATCTTCCGAATACAGATTAGGTAAGCCTGGACGGGTGGGTGGCTGGGGATCTATGGTAGAAATTTAGTGCTCAATCTGTCCCCTGACTATTGTTTAGAATATTAAGTGACTCAGAATACTGTAGAACCCAAACTCCCTGGTACAGGGCAATGGGATAAAGTCAATATTTCCAAGAGATCTAATGTCAATGGGTAAGGAGATATATAACACCAAGAAGACAGTGGGGAAGAGCAATTTAATTTGATGAGATCATTCACCCCTTTCACCTCAGGTGATTGAAGAAGTTTGGTAAAGGCCCCAAAATCTTACGAACTTTCTACAGGGGCACAATTGAGAGCATCCTGACTGGCTGCATCACTGCCTGGTATGTGAGCTGTATCTCCCTTAATCGCAGGAGTCTGCAGACAGCCCAGCACATCTGTAGTTGTGAACTTCTCACAATTCAGGACATTTACGAAGACAAATGTGAAAAAAGAGCCTCAAGGATCATTGGGTACCCGAGTCACCCCAACCACAATCTATTCCAGCTGCTACCATCCGGGAAACAGTACCGCAACATAAAAGCCAGGACCAACAGGCTCCGGGACAGCTTCTTCCACCAGGCCATCAGACTACTTAACTCATGCTTATTTGAGCATATTTCTATGTTACATTGACTGCTCTATTTATTATAAATTACTATGATTGCACATTGCACATTTAGACGGAGACGTAACATAAAGATTTTTACTCCTCCTGTATGTGAAGGATGTAAGAAATAAAGTAAATTCAATTCAATTCAATTCAATTCAAAAAACCTCTCAAGGGCTGGAATACAATTTATCATCCTTTGAGCTTATCATCCCTCTGTATTGATAATACTCAAGTACAGTTAGGCATAGCGATTTCTTGGAAAATCTTCTAACGTAATTGCTTCCTGTTTTCAATAAAAATACTTCTTAATGACATTGCTGGAGCCTCATTTGCACACGTTGACATGTATTTGTACCTTAAAAGACATAAGCCCTCAAAGTAATCCATTTTTGGGACGTGTATAAAAATAGAACATTGGTCCATAATCTGCATCTCTTAAGGCAGAGAAAGACATTTGATGCATTATGTTGTTTAAATTTGCCTGTTAAAATTGCATTACTGCTTTTGCTATTAATGTCATATCAAAGCCTCCCCAAGAAGTTGATAAAAGCATGGTTTTGAGTACCTTACATCCAGAAAAAAAACATTAATATACAAGTGCATGGTTTGAGACATGACCTCAGTCAATTCAGAACAACTGCTGATATTGTACTGCACAACGATTGGGAAAGGGTTTTAGCCCCTGGAAAATGGAAACCAAATGGCAGTCAGCCAGCAGCAATACACACTGGGACTGACACAGACAACAGACAGGCTATGGCAGAGAGGGACGCAGCCCCTAGATATTGAACAATGGGACATAGAAATTCTCCTAAATGAAACACGTGCCAAGAGGAAGGTTCTGTACGTCAGGGATTGAGGAGATGCAGCAAGGTGACTGTAAGAGACCATGGAAAGTGGTTTAAAAGAGTGACATAACAAAGCATACCATGACCTTGTGTTAAGGTGAGCAGCCAACACTAGATGTATAGCTCCGTAAGACACACACAGACACGCACACACGCACACACTCATGCACATGCACATTCAGATACACACACGCGCGCAGTGCAGCTATTCCAACGACATTTCACTCACATAATCATTTCCTACGTCAGCTCTACATGCTACCAGTATCAACATGCTACTTCCTCCATCTCCACGTAGAGTTAAACCTCCAAAACTAAAGAGAATTGAAAAGCCGATGTGTCAAAGCAGAGAGGGAGAGAAGGGAGAATTGGAAAGGAGGCTTATTGATGGGGATGCTTTGCTTACCTGGAGGAACTTAGCCTTTTCATGGGCAGGGAGATAGTGAGTGAAACAGTGCCTCAGCAGGATCTATGCCAAATCTACCAGGTGCTCCCAATGGCGGTACTGTGATATCCTATTTGCAGTGATCACCAGCTGGCACCTTCATTGCCATGTGTGTTATCCCATCACCATCAGGGTTAATTTACAAAGATCGCTACACTCAACATTGTCTAATAAGGGAATGAGGAGAGTCTTCCTGCTCCCTCTTCCCCTGAACATGAGCAAATAGAGAAAAATGGGCAGGGGTCAAGGGTGGAGGTAGAGGAAGAGGATAGGAATGTTGATGAGTGAAATGTCTCATTGTAGCTGACATCCTGAAAAGGAACTAGACCATCTAAACTCACCACAGCTGTGGGCAAAAAAACACATGGACATGAATTAGAAACACAAGACATGATTTTATATTGAAATACTTTTTAATTTTGCTGTTGTAATAGCTGATGCCCATGATCAAGGATACTTTCAAACATGTTCTCACTTAGTATACCTCAGTGTCCTGAGAATAAAGTCATGTTGGTCATAGCCATCGCTGGATACTGTCCTGTGCTGTCACAGGAGGATTGCTAATGGCGTCGTTGTTCTTGTGTCAAGGTGCCTTGAGTAAAACTTCGATTGCTACTAGACATTGAGGGACGTTTTCCCACAAATACAGATTCCCTCACTCTGGCAGAGCACAGAAGAATGTGACAGAATTTGACTGGATGCCATAAATGCATTTCATGCTAGCAATATCTGAGTAACACCTCTGACACCATCTGGGGGTCAACATCTCTGGGCCCAACATGTCGATGCAGCTACAAAAAAGGCACGAGAGTGGCTGTATTTCATTAGGAACTTGAGAAGGTTCGGTTCGTCACCAAAGACACTCAAAAATTTCTACAGATGTACTGTGGAGAGCATTTTAACTGGCTGCATCACCGTCTGGTATGGGGGGGGGGGGCTACTGCACAGGATCAAAATAAGTTGCAGAAATTGTAAGCATCATCAGCTCCATCATGAGCACTAGCCTCCACAGTATCCAAGACATCTTCAAGGCATCATCCTTAAGGTCCCCCATCGCCCAGGACATACCCTGCCCTTGTTGTTACCATCAGGAAGGAGGTACAGGAGCCTGAAGACACACACTCAATGATTCAGGAACAACTTCTTCCCCTTTGCCATCCGATTTCAGAAGGGATGTTGAACCCATAAACACTACCCCACTACTTTATTTTTATTTATACACTAATTATTTAATTTAACTATGTTATATATCAAAGATTTCAAAGGTATGTATTAATGTCAGAGAATATACATCCTGAAATGCTTTTTCTTTGCAGACATCCATGAAAACAGAGGAGTGCCCCAAAGAATGGATGGCAGTTAAGTGTTAGAATCCCAAAGCCCCCCCCCCCCATTCCCCCCAACACATAAACAACAGCAAAGCAACGATCCCCTCCCCCACCAGCAAAAAAAGCATCGACACCCATCACCGAGCACTCGAGCGTGCAGCAAAGCAACAGCAAAGACACAGACTTGCAGTACCCCAAAGACTACTCACTCACTCAGTATTTGACATACCACAGGCTCTTTCTCTACCTAATAAGGGAGAAAGAGATGTCTCTGCTTTACAACCCACTGATTTACGATGTTAAAAGTCCAGTGCATCACTTTTTCTGAGCTCTGTGCCCAAAGATCTTGGGCCTCTGGGCACACAGCCAGAGATCCCCCATCTCCGATGACAGACCGATATCCTGCCGGCACACCGAGCTTCGATCCACCCGTCTCCAGAGCCATGAGATCCCAGACCTCTGAAGGCGAGGTGAGCTTGTAGGCCGCATCCTTGGCATGCCAAATAATTGCCAGTCGTGCAACTCCAAAAGTGCATCCCATTCCCACAAAGAACCAAAGTCAGCATGTAACTCCAGGTCATGGTCCTCAAATGAACCCTGAAAGGGAAAAATAGAGATATTAAAGATGGAAATAGAGCTGTTTCTGAAGATGCAGGCAAAAGGAGTCACCATTAGGTGCCATTGTTTCCTCCTAAGCTCCTCCTAGATTTACTGTAATTCACATTTTTTCTCTATTACTATATATTGCATCATAGTGCTGCAAAGACAAGAGAATTCACAACATATGCTGGTGATACTAAACCTGAATCTGACAGGAAGTTGATTCCTGATGTAGATCTTTATTCCTGTTTGCTCTATTACAGTCTTCATTTTCAAAGGATGGGATCCCATGTGAGATAATAATATATGTGTATTAGAGCTTATATGTGTACTAAGAGCTGGGAAGGCACAACAAGGTACTGTTCTCAAGCAGGTAAATAAGGAATCTTTGAAGGGATGCAATATATCTGATAAACACAATTCCATACCATAACCATATTGCTGATGTGAAATAGGGACATGGAAATATAATATAAATTATGTGGAGATGACATATGTTAGAAAAGTTTCACACTCAACATCCTAATATCATGAGAATGAAGGCAATTGTTAGATATTTTGTTCATTAGATTAGACAGATACCTTGGAGAGCTGGAGGATGAGTTAGTGGAGACAAATCAGCAGAGACAGCAAATCTGGAGTGTTGCCCCTAAGACAGCTGGACGTTCATTGAATATCCTTCCGGCAGCTCCTGTTCTTTGGCAAGAAGTGGCCAAGCAGACTTATCCAGAGAATGTACGTTCATTAATGTGAAGAAAGGTTAATGACTCCTAGAAAGGCACTTGGAATGGTTTTCTGTCAACATAGATCGTACAGTTAACAGACCTGTGGTCCATTTTTTATGCTGTGCTTACCTGAAGAGTTAGTCTTCTATAATAATCCTCAGCTTTGTTCATTTCTATTCAAGCACTAAATAAAACTGAACCGTTTTAGTACACATATTGTACAATTTCACTCAATGCCAAAGGGTGCAATTTAGCAATCAGATATTTATTCATAAGCTTCGTGCTAAACGATGAAGTAAGACCACAATAAACAGCAGATTATACACCCTCTGAATTACATAAAAATCGTGGGACATGAATAATCCTTTTCAGGCAAACCTTGAGGGGAGAGTGGAAGAGAAGCTGGTGAAACAAAAACAAAATTGTGATCCATGTCATGAAGAGGAATGTTTAACCCATGTAATGGAGTCTGAATGCAAAAAAAATCTAACAAATCTGACTCCAATCATTTCAGAGCAGGGAAAATTAAAGAAGTCAAACTTGAATGTAAGAAGACGAACGAATAAATGGAAAGAAGTCATATTTGAAGAATATGTGTGTGTGTGTGTGTGTGTGTGTGTGTGTGTGTGTGTGTGTGTGTGTGTGTGTGTATATATAAAATTAGCAAACTTTAATAGGGGGCTATTACAAACTAAAATTATATTTGGGAATTAGGAAATAGTAGAGAATTCTTTGTATCTGTCTTCATGGAGAAGTACACCAAAAACTCCAACACAATTGTCGAGAACAAAGCATTTGAGTTAATGAAAGAAATCAACAATATCAAAAAATCATTGGAGCTGAAATAATCCTTCGGACCTGAAGGATTATTCCTTTTAAGTATGTGGCCATGAAGGTAATGGATGTTCCTGTGATCATCATTTGAAATGTCACTAGCTGGAAGGTAGGAAGTACAAGCCCCATTATTTAAAAAAAGGAGAGAGTACACTGAGACTGGTCAACCTGGCATCAATCATAGGGAAAGTGTTTGAACTCATTATTCATGAGGTGACTACAAGACATGGACAATAGTAATGGGACAAGGCAGAGGCAGCATGGATTTATAAAAGTGGCATCATGGTTGTTGATTCTGGTATAGCTTTAAACTAGCAAATTTGATGAGGAACCAAGATCATATTAGACCATATGACCATAAGATATAGGAGCAGAATTAGGCCTTTTGTCCCATGAGTCAGCTCTGTTATTTCATCATGGCTGATCCAATTTTCCACTCAGCCTCAGTCTCCTACCTTCTCCTCGTATCCCCTCATGCCCTGACCAATGAAGAATCTAGAAACCTCTACCTTAGATATACTGTGCCTATAGACTTCGCCTCCAAGCTGCCTGTGGCAAAGAATTCCACAGATTCATCACTGTCTGGCTAAAGAAGTTCCTTCTCATCTCCATTCTAAACAAACACCCCTCTATTCTGAGGCTATGCCCTCTGGCCTTTGACTCTCTCTCCATAGGAAGCATCTTCTCCACATCCACTCTATCATGTCCTTTCACCATTCAATAGATTTCAAAGAGGTTAACCCTCATTTTTTTTTTACTTCTAGTGAATCCAGGCCCAGAACCATCAAATGCTCTTCATATGACAAGCTGTTTAATCCTGGAATAATTTTCGTGAGCCTCCTTTGAACCGTCTCCAGTTTATGGACATATTCAAAACTGCTCAGAATACTCATAGGTGAGGCTTCACCAGTGCTTTATGAAGTCTCAACATTACATTCTTGCTTTTATATTGTGGTCCTCTTGAAATGAAAGCTAACTTTGAATTTGTCTTCCTCACCACAGACTCAATCTGCAAATTAACCTTTAGGGATCCTGTACCCAAGTCCCTTTGTGCTTCAGTTTTTTGTATTTTCTCACCATTTAGAAAATAGTCAACCCTTTCATTTCTTCTACCAAAGTAAATAACCATATACTTCACTGTATTCCATCAGCCATTTCTTTGCCCATTCTCCTAATCTAAGTCCTTCAATTCAATTCTCTTTATTTTCCATGAGGAACTCATTTGTGCAGTGGTAAGGATAACATCATAGAATTTAAGATACAAAACACCACACTGCATACAGTTAACCACAATATAGTTAATATATACAAAGAACTAATGCATGTAATTTAAAATACAAATACAAAAAAGACCGACATTAGTACCTGTTTTCGCTAACCAAAGAGGATTTTTGCTTTTACGAAAAAAGGGTGGCTGCTTTATACATACATTTACCCCAAGAGAGACTACCATGACCGTGAAGCCTTGTGCGGGCAGTTGTGTCCGCATGCGTGTACGTGTGTAGGCATGTACAAGTATGTGCGCATGTGTGTACATGCCGGGTTTTTTCCCAAATCGATTTCAGCTTGCTGTCTTCCCGATTTTGATAAGTGAAACTACACTGTACATAAAATATTTCTACTTTATATAGGCTGTATATTTATCATATCATTCCTGCTTTTACTATATGTTCGTGTTATTTTATGTTTTACATGTTATTTGGTACAATTTGGTAGGTTACTTTTTGGATCTGGGAACGCACAAAAACTTTTCCCATATAAATTAATGGCAATTGTCTCTTCGCTTTATGACATTTCGGCTTACAAACTGTTTCATAGGAATGCTCTACCTTCGGATAGCGGGGGAAACCTGTAATTTTTGTTTTATTATATACCCTCTCTTTGGCTTTTATGCTGGCTTTGTCTTTTCTTGTTAGCTATGGTTGTGTCACCTTCCTTTAGAATAGTTCTTTCTCTTTGGGATGTATATATCCTATGCCTTCCAAATTGCTCCATAAATTCCAGCCATTGCTGTTCTGCCATCATCCCTGCCAGTGTTCTTTTCCAATCAATTCTGGTCAACTCCTATCTCATGCATTTCTCTACTCCATTGTAATACTGGTACATCTGACTTCAGCTCTCCTTCTCTAAATTTATGTTGAATTTGATCATATTATGATTATTTTCCCCTATTGGTTCTTTTACCTTAAGCTCTCTAATCAATTTTGGTTCACAACATAGTATTGATTTATGGGAGCAGGTATAACGGCTAAATGTTCTATACGGCATCTCTGTCTCACATTATGTAATACCATTCAGAAATGGGATGTTAACAAGATATTTGAAGTTTTTCAGTATTAAAAAGGTTTCATTTAGAAACTGGAGGTGTCATTAGAAATGTGAACTTAAATCAGTTAACGTTTACAAAGGATATTATAAGGAATGGAAGGTGTCTGCGCAAATTGCATGTTCTTCTTTGACTCCTCCAGATGACCATAAGCCCATAACACAAAGGAGCAGAATTAGGCCATAAAGGTTCAATGAGTCTGCTCTGCCATTTCATCATGGCTGGTTTATTATCTCTCTCAACCTTATTCTCATGCCTTCTCTGTGAAACCTTTGATGCCCTTACTAATCAAGAACCTATCAATCTCAGCTTTACGTATATCCAATGACTTGGACCCTACAGCCATCTGTAGAAATGAATTCCACAGATTCTCCATCCTTTGGCTAAAGAAATTCTTCTTCATCTCTGTTCTAAAATGATGTCCTTGTATTCTGAGGCTCTTCCATCTGAGTCTAGGACTCTCCCATTATAGGAGACATCTTCTCCACCTCCACTCTCTCAAGGTTCTCTGGTTTCATTCCAAATACTAAAATTGGGTAGATTATTTGTGTGATATAAATTGCCCAAACTGGAGAGAGTTGATGAGAAAGTGGGGTATTTAAAAAATGGGATTAATGTAGGATTAGGGCAAATGGGTTGTCGAAGGCAGATGAGGACTAGGTGGGCCAGAGAGCCCATTTCTGTGATGGAATTTTCTATGGTTCTGCTAATTTACTGGAAAATGTTTAAGGAATAGCTCAAGGATCTGCAGAATTGAGTGAAGAAGTGAAATCTTTGAGCATGAGGAAAAACACAAACAACAGAATTCCCTTTGATATTAACAAGGGAAAATGCAGACAGATTAATAATGTAAATAATGTGAAGATACGAATTATTCTGCAGATGAGTGACATGCATATGATGTATGCTCAAAAGTGGAGTGTAATTGAAGAGAAAAAAATAACACCTCAGTACATATAGACTTGATGAAAGGTCACTTCCTGAAGCATTGAGTCCTTATTCTTCTCCATAGATGCTTCCTGATCTGCTGAGTTCTTCCAGAATTTGGTATCTGTTATTCTGGACATCCAGCATCTGCAGAATCTCTTGTGTTTGTGAAAAATAAGCAAGATGTTTTATCAGTTCTCCATATTTCTGGAGATTCTTTAAGGATTAAGAACCAAAAAGCATATTGCAAATTGTAAGGCAGTGAAATGGTAAAGATCGAGATAAGCCAAGATTTGAATGAAACAAAAGGTTTGAAGTGTGAAATATCAGAGTCAAATTCTTATATTCTACTCTGTTACTTCAAGTTTTATTGTGGATTTAAAAAGGAATGACAAACCTTAAATCTAAGATTAGTAATAATTATTTTAATTGCAAAAAACCTGCAAAATGATCATAAGCTTAGATCTGAGTGGCTCCAATAACTTTAATAGTAAGATAAACCAACTAAGGCACTTTTTGTCTTCCTACTATACCTTTACCCAAATAGAGATTTAAAAAAAAATTGCTTACATTACTGACCACCACCCCCAGCTATTGCTGTGGCAAGGAAACATTAGAGTCAGCGAAAATCTTTCACAGGTGGTGGGGTGACCCTATCCTTCCGCCTATCTTGTAAAATATGGGATGAGCTTTGAAGTGCAGATATCAAGCAGTGCCAGGCAAATGGAGAATATTGATGGAACATTTGCTGTTACTATGTGAAACAAAGTTCAAATTCTTAACTGCTCTTTCTCCCAGAGAGGAAATTCTGATTCTACTTTTGTCTAATGAACCTTTGATTCAAATACTGTTCTTTCACAATACAGTTATAGTAATAATGCAAAGTGAAATTTCAAATATAGCTTTATATATATAATTTTCTATCTCTCTAACACACATTGAGATGAGGGAAACTATTGTCCATCTACTTCATATTTCCCAAAAAATCTACAATTCCCATTGCAGTTGTCTATCCCTCTCACTCAAACAACTACAGAGCCTTTGGCTCCAATATTATTTTTTACAATTAAATGTCAAAGATGCTAGATATAAATATCTTGACCAAGGGTTTAAACTGGCTTAAAAGAAAATTTGAAGCAGTCCAAAATGATTAGTATTATGGAGACATTATATATTGCGACAGCCTATTTCATATTCAGAGCAATTCACAGTGCCTTGAGGTTCTAGGTGACTTATTCAATTACCCAGACTTTATCAGCACAAGCTTTTAATCCAGTCCGAGCAGCCCAGTAAAGTGCCTATTTTTAGGTTTCTCTTCACAGCTAATCTCCCTTGAATAAGAAATCCAAATGATGGCTAAAGACACGATGAATTTGTTGAATAGAGAATAACTTATTCCAAAACTTATTTTATTCTCCAAGCTTTGACACATTTTATTAAGTGAATTAGCAAAACGTTGGATCAAATTTTATTCTATATTGGACACATACAGGATTACATTCACCGTTCATTCTTCCTACTTTCAAAATAGTTGCTGTGAAATCCATGTTAATTGTTTATTTCTTTGTCACCTTCAAAACTGAGTTGTTTGATGTGCGTCTTAGCTCCAGAAACAAGGCCAGAATGTTTTAAGGTAAGCTTTTTGTAAATTGTTTCTTTCAGCCCTTCGTTCCTGCCATGAACTTCTGTTGGTTAAAGTATATAGTTTTGAAAGGTGGTGTTTTTTTTTGCAGGTTTTCAGACTTGGATCTGCAAGATGTAAAGTAATGGAGTGCACAAAGAACTTGTGTCTAATTCTCAGTCCGAACGGAAGGAAGAAGGAAAGGTTTCAGAACCGTCCATTGCAAAAACTTCGTTATTTGAACACCAGACTTTGTTTGATTATCACCATAAGGCTCCAAGTAATATCTCAGAATCTGCCCAGGATGCAGGGGTTCCCAACCTTTTATATGTCTTGGAGCAATACCATTAAGCACGGGGACCATGGACCCCTGGTATAGGGTATGCTCAGGCAAAACTGAACATAATAAATGTGCTGTTTCTTTATTCACTATTTTGTGATCAAGACAGGCATTTATTGTATGACCTAAATTATGCTTGACAAAATGGTGGTGAACAGACAATAGGAACTATGTTAGTTCTTTTTGGGAAGATAGTGCGTAGTTGGAAATAATACAGGTCTGGCAATGATGAAGGGATGTGTTGTCTATAACGCTGTGGATGAGACGCCACACTAAATGCAAGCCAATAATTAGAAAATCTCCATTAAAACAAGCATAGGAGCATGCTATAAAGGACTAAGACTGTTATAATGTGAGTATTACTAAAAGTAAGTTAATACTAATCGGGAAGCTGTTGGTAGCAAGAGTTGGGATCCGGGGTTGGCGGGGTTTTTACTTCCACTCTTTTTACTCCCAGTATGCATTGTATATAGTTCCTCCACCCAGGCCGCACGAGGTACCTGGAAGCCTCTGTATTGTAAATATCATTTGCCGTCCCAGATAAAGATGCTCTTTTTGCCATCAAGTTGTCGAGTGGTCTTTTCGTAAAGTAGAAGTTACCACAAAGACCCTCAATCCCTTTGCCCACTCCTGAGGCCCATTAAATGATTGTGTGCCACTGAGTAGCTTAGAAGGAGAACAAGTGATTCTTCTACATGAACCAGTGTAGAGAATACAAAGGGCTTCTAGTGAACCAGGAGCTAAAGCTTCCTCTAAGGCATGATTGGGAAGAGCCAACAGCAAAGGTGGGAAATGAGTCAAGAAAGGGATCTTGGAGTAAAGTTGGTGGACAGGGGGAACTTGGACCAGGGTGGTCAACAGTGAATTGGGGATGTGAGTTGTGTGTTAGCTGAGCTTCACGGATTTGATGACTGAATGTCAGGGTGCTTTTTGGAATGATCTGTGGGTGTAGTTGAGGTGGAGGTGCACAGTCTTATAATGGTAGAGGATTGTGACTTGGGGGTTGATGTGGGAGGGCTGTCCTGATGTGGAAAAGCCTGTTAGGGAATAACTTCCTAGTGGTCCGTCTGAATCTGGTTCCCCAGTCTCTGAGAGTGATCTGCTCAAGGGTTTATTTGGTGGTAAAATAAAGCAGGCAGCACTGGAGATCTGAAAGCCTGCTTCTACAGCAGCAGTCAAAAGACAGCTCAGGTTGCCCCAGCACAACTGAAAGTCCCAGAGTAATGCTGGATGCTTGATTATGCATGTCTGGGTTATGGTTATGCATATTTGATTATGCACATCTGGGTTTTTCTGAACAGTATGTTACGTAATAGGCTCGTGGAGGAATACAGAATGAAATTTGGTAACTTTGTGAACCTCGTTATAAGTTCTCGATTTCACCTCACAGTCTATTTTCCACAGAAATTGTTCATGCTGCTGGTTTCTAAGTGACAGGCTTACGTCATCATTGAAACATTGATTCATTTGAAATGAGCAGTTAAGTCCTGCATTAAAGCAGCGAAAGGACATATCGGAGGATTTTCCACATGTACATCTAATGCCAGGCTAGTCATCCTCAGCACTGTTTTATGGTAGGTATCCACAAAATGCATTGTCTAAGAAGTATTTTAATGGCAGTCCTAGCACTGTTCAGTTCGAGCATTTTCATCTTATGACATAGATGTGGGGGGTAGATATCTACAATTAGAGGCCACTTTATTGGTACATTAATGTAGCTGCTTTTTAATGCAAATATCTAAGCAGCCAATCATGTGGCAGCAATTCAATGCATAAAAGCATGCAGACATGGTCATGAGGTTCAGTTGTCATCCGTACCAAATATCAGAATGGGGAAGAAATGTGGGTTTTGATTTTGACTGTGGAATGATTGCTGGTGTCGCACGGGTGGTTTAAGTAACTCAGGAAGTGCTGACCTCCTGGAATTTTCACGCACAACTGTCTCCAGAGTTTGCAGAGAATGGTGTGAAAAGCATTTGAAAAAACATCTAGTAAGTGGGAGTTCTGTGGGCAAAATGTCTTGATAACGAGAGAGGTCAGAGGAGAATGGCCAGACTGGCTCAAGCTGACAGGAGGCCCTCAGTAACTCAAATAACCATGTGTTATAACAGTGGTGTGCAGAAGAGCATCTTTGAATGCACAATATGTTGAACCTTGAAATGGATGGACTACAGCAGCAGAAGATCTTGAACAGAGTCTTAGTAGTCACTTTATTAGGTACAGTACCTACTAAAGCGGCTACTGAGTATATTTAACATACCAAATTCAGGGTAATGTGATGACTGTGGTAACTTGCTTTTTCCTGATTTACATTGTCATTGCCCAGATGTTGTGACATGTCTTCCCTGTGAGAAGAATGGGTATTCATCATTTTACCGTCCACTGTCTCATCCTTGGCAGGAGAGCAATTTCAATAAATACCACTTTTGATTTTAATATTCACTAAAGTGGCAGAAGGAAGAAACGTGCTTCCTTTAATATGTCGATTGATTCTGAATACTTTTATGACCAAGTTATTCAATCCATGTTTATCCTTCAATGTTATCAGTTTACAGCGCATTTTTGTATTGAAATGTTGTTTTCAGACAGATCTAATCTTTGTGTTACAGAGAGACTCAGTGTAAGATTTTGTCCCATACATAACACTGATGCTATGATTTATTAGTAGAGGCTTGAAAAAGGCAAGGGGGGACAGCACTGATTCAAAATGCCATTGATTTATAAAGCCAGTGGAGGCAGCCTTGACTCTACCATACACAAAAAATCACAGTGCTTGCTCATTCTTCAAGGACATTGGCCTGTCTCTTCCCAAATCCTTGACAATAAATTGAACCTGACTGGGAAAAGCTTAAAACAAATTTAGACATTAAGAATTTGTTGATCTCAGGCCAGTCACTAAGCACTAAGAAACCTACAGAAAGTTAGTGGATTCCATTAGTTTGTTTGGGCAGGGTATTTATTCAGTAAAGGTGCACTAATTCTCCTCAGAACCAACCCTATGCTAGTGGGGCTTACTCACATCTGTCAACTTAGACTGTCAGCTAATTTCTCTGGTTATTGATCTGAAATAATCCCATTCATACACAAGGTTTGTGTTTTCTAGCGATGTTTGTGCGGTATTTGATATTAAACACCACAATTCTCAAAATTCATAGAAGTTTCAATAATGCTTTTCATTTTTATAAATGAAATTATGTCCAATTATTGTTTGTTCAAGGATCAACTTTATTCACCATATATATTTACATGTATTAGGAACTTGGTGAGGAGTGTTGGCATGACATGCGACAAAAACAACATTCAACAGTTACAAAGAATAAATAAATAAATAAATATAAAGTTAGAGTTTATATGGATATGGAATAAAATGTGCATAAATGCCAGAATGTACTTACAATGTTAACTGCATTATTAAAAGGAGGTTTTAAGTGTTTACCATGCAGTGGCTGAAATTTGCTGCTAAGAATACTGGTTTTGTATTTCATTTCCATGGCAAATGGAAATATTGTACTTTTTCCTGTGACCTTCATGTGAAAAATAAAAAATGTAGATTTGCATGTTATTTTGTTAGCATCTTTTACAATTAATATTCTGACTTGAATTATGCATGGCATTAAGTTATCTTATTTCTCTAGAGAAGCATCATTTTGATAATGAAAAAAATAAGTAATGAGTTAATTGCTTACACCATCAATTTTCGCTACATCCTGATTCCTATCTTAAACCAACTGCAGTTAATGTATTTTGAATTGCAAAATAAATAGCCTTGAATTACTTATGTTACGTACCCTGTAACTGGGTCACTTACCAGCAAAGATAGAGAGGTCCGTTGAAGTCTGATAGTACTATTTTTAACAGTATTTATTGATAAAAATAAACAAAAATAATATCAATGCAAACATACATATAATATACGTCGTCAATACTAAATCTAAAAGCGCGGGTGTAATAATATTCAATAAGAAATAGCTCTATCGTTGTTTAGGGGATAACATATTGTCCGATGGAAATGTAAAAGTCACTCAAGTTCATTCAAGCTGCAGCTTTTTGGTTGGAGAGAAAGACAGAGGTTTAACTTGCCCCTTCCTTTTATGATGTCAATCCTTTGAGAGTCATTGGGGGACTGATTTCCCCTTTGTGGTTAGCTAAACCCGTGCTTCTGTGGTAAAGACCCACCAATTCCGAGGCAAATGGAAAAGGACGTACGTGGGCTTTTCCACCGGCTTTCGCTATTACGCTGTTACAGGAGTTCTAGCGTTTCTTCTGGTGCATCTGAAGGGGCTGTTCCCCAGACCCTCTTTTATCCTGACTCACAGGGTCTCAGATGTCAATCAGATTGGGATGATGCAATCCCTCCACCAACACCACCCCCCCCCCCCCGGTTCATTGACTGGGGGCTTCGATGCATCGTACAGGATTCAATACACAATTCCGTCTCCAAGAGACAATAGCCGGTTTCAATGGTTCCGCCTTTCGGAGGCCAGGACACATTCCAAACTCTTTGTGGATTCTGCATGTCTTTCTCTCATTTCCTGGGTCTCCTGAACTGACTTAATAGTGATCTTGCAAATCTCAAAAAGGAGGGGGCCGCGGACGTAACACTTATAACCAACACCTAATAAAGGTATTGATTTTTTTTCAAAACTGAATCAACAATAAGGCAGGTGACCTTAAAATACTCAGGAGGCTAAATGCAATATTTCCCAAAAAGAGGCATGGATGTATCAGCTTTTCAATGGAATACTTGCCACTTTGCTTTTTGATAAATTAGCAATGTCTGAAAAGCAGGAACCATACATTGCACTGGCTGAAATGTCCAGTTTGCACGAATTGGTTCGGCCCTTCAGCACAACTTTCTTCTTGTAGGGAAGCTGGTGCACAACTGGATATGGCAGTGACTGGACCTAGTGATGCACGCCTACGTCCTAATCTCCAAAAGTAGCCAGAGCAGGTTAGATGTTGGTATGTTTCTACTAGTGAGAGAATCTCAAACTAAAGGACATAACTACAGGATCAGAGCCGGTCATTGAATACTGGGTGTGGGAGCTTCTCACAGAAAGTGAGAGGTTGATGGAGGCTTGATTACTGGTGATATTTAGACAGCGATCACTACAGAGCAGAAACAGGCTCTTTGGCCTATCTAGTCTATTCCGAACTATTAATTCTGCTTGATCCCATCAACAAGCACCTGGACCATAACTCTCAATATCTCTCCTATCCATAAAGTTCTCTTAAATGTTGAAATCAAACCCCCATCTACCACTTCTGCTGTCAGCTCGATCCACAATCTCACGACCCTCTCAGTGAAAATGTTGCCCTTCGTGATCCCCTTAAATATTTCACCTTTCACCCTTAACGTCCGAGTTTTAGTTCTAGTCTCAGAAGAAGAAGGTATGTTTTTGCTGGATCAGTGACTTGAGGTCTGTGGTGAACTGGCAAAGAATAGGAAATGAGTCTTGGGGCAGATTTGCCCTGATCAAATTGAATGTCGTGATAAGGGCCAACAGCTGCTTTCATTTTCTGATGAAGCTACCCTCATATCTGATCCTTAATCTCACATCTTCCTGCCTGGCCTGCTGCGTTCCACCAGCATTTTGTGTGTGTTGTTTGAATTTCCAGCATCTGCAGAATTCCTTGTGTTTGAGAAATAGGGGAGATTTGTTAGAGGCATACAAAATTATGGGTAGTATAGGTAGGGTAAATGACAGCAGGTTTTTTTCTACTGAGGTTGGGCAAGACTAGAAATAGAGGTCATAGATAAAGAGTGAAATATTCAAGAGGAACTCAAGTGGGGACATCTTCACTCAGAAGTTGGTGAAGGTGAGGAATGAGCTGACAGTGGAAGTGGTGTTTTCAGGTTTGAAGTAAATATATGGATGTATATGGAGGACTACAGCCTAGGTGCAAGTCAATGGGACTAGGCAGTATAACATTTTGACATGGACTGGATGAACCAAAGGGCCTATTTCTAGGCCTTTGTTTGGACAGACTACAGAAGAAAGTGCATAGATATATGCAAAGAGATGCTCGGTATTTCATTTTCCATAAATACTGAACCAAACCAACTGTGGGGTTGTAATGTCCTTTCCGTTTGGGAACTGGCTCACAGTTATGGACACAGCCATGAAGCAGAGTATGATGGACAATGTCTCTCCCACCACAAGGAAGCGCCACAAATTTTTGCGTTGCCGGGCACCTTCAGACTCCTGCCACCTTTGCTGTAACCTGCAGGTTTTGCAACGACTCACAGCAGTCCAGCAACCCATCCTTCGATAAGTTTCCAGAATTAGAGGCATTGCCCTAGGGGAACTGCAGTAGTTTTGTGAAGCACAAATTTGCTGCCTGCTCTCTGACAGTGTTTTGATAGTTATAGTCTGATACACCTTTGCTGTTACCTGTCAGCTGGCTGGCCTGGACTGACTGCTGCCTGTGTAACAATAGTGCTATCTTCAGTGAGGATTTCCCAACCCAGAGTAGTTTGAAGTCACCCTCGGAAACCACTTCTAATCTTCCCCACTGAGAGTAGTCACTTTCCAACGACAGTGCTCAGTGGCAGGAGCCATATGAAGAGAACTAGGATGAGCAAAGGTGCACAAATGCCAGGACTGCACAAGGATAATCACTAGTTTGTTGACTGAATACGTCATGATTTCAGTTCTAAATCTGTCTGAAATACTTATTTTGCTGAAGCATTGATTTTTCTTGCATTGTGCTTAGCAGATGCTGTGATGGTCGACAGGAGAGGAAAGTTGAAATGATGAACCTTTGGGGAATGGAGAACCTGAACTGCTGGTAAGCAGAACCTCAAAGCACATTTCTGACAGCCAAGTTGAAAAGGATTCTAGTTCCCGGTTTTCTCCACATCGACTCTTCCTCCTCAAAACCTTGCTCTGCTGCTGGTGGCAAAGTGTGTATGCCCTCTTCATGACGAAGCTGTGTGGAGTGCAGCAAATAATGCTAATCTTAGCCTTCGCTGTGCTGCCGAGGACTACATGGTCAGGTAGAGATCGTTTATTACATCCTTGCTGCCCATTCATGTCTGTGTTACCTAAGAAGTATTGGCAGATGAAGAGAATTCAATTCTTTGTGCCTTCTTAGCTGTTCAATCTGATCATAGCAAATCTTTTCCCTCAATGCTGCTTTCCAGCACTTATACTCCCTGACTCCCTTAATATATAAAAATGTATTGATTTATATTTTGAATACATATATTCAGCATCAACCCGCTAGGGTGGGTAGCCATTACCAAACACATGTGAAAGTTAAAGCTTTGTGGCCACAGTTGTGATACTGGACCCTGAGCTGCATAACATGCAGGTTAACAGATATTTGTGCTGTGCTGAATAAACAGAATTTTATCAAGGATATGGAGCTCCGCAGTGGCACTACCATCCGCAGTGAACTTACAACTTGTGACTTAAGTGTGCATGTAGGCTGCAGACACCATTTTGGACCTTGCAGGGTACTCATTGTAGCCAAGGAATAAGATGATAAGACCGTAAGATATAAATGCAGAATTGGGCCATTCAGCCCATTGGGTCTGCTCCACCATTTCATCATGGCTGAATTATTAGCCCACTCAACTGCAGTTTCCTGCAACTCCCCATAACCTTTGTAATCAAACTCGGCTTTAAATATACCCAATGACTTGGCCTCCACATCCATCTGTGATAAGGAATTCCACAGATTCACCACCCTCTGGATTAATAAATTCCTTGTCAGCTTTGGTTTAAAGGGGTGTTCTTCTATTCTGAGGCACCCTCTAGTCCCGGATTCTCCCGCTATTTAGAAACACCCTCTCTACGTACACGCTGTCTAGTCCTTTTAATATTCGGTAGGTTTCAATAAGTATGCCCAGGAGTACAGCAAATTTCAGGCTTCTTCTGTCTTATTTAAAAACTGAACAAAATTTTGCATTTTAGATTCTTCAGGGCCTATATTAAATCATTCACCAATTCCATGTGGATCCCTTTACTTATAAGAGTATGCACAAGATTCTTGTTAGTACATGATTGCAGTCTGGTGGTTGAATGATCGGTGTCCCACGTAGTGCATCTAAAACGCTTTGTATTCCCGTTGGTCTCCTATCGATATAATGACCATGCCTGAGTCTGCTAAACTAGGCACGCATACGGGCTGCAATGAAAACACAGATCCATTTCTTCCCCCTGGATCCCCACACTGATGCTCACTGAGTATAACAGAGCCTGGGTGACTCAAAAGTCAGGATAGCCTGCAATAGCCTCTATGTATGTCTTCCAAAGGTACTGAATATACAAGAGATATATATTACAAGGTTCTGGTGTTGCATTTAGCTATAAATATGTTCAATGATCACTTTATTAGGTACACCTGTACATCTGCTCATTATTGCAAATATCCAGTCAACAGTAACTCCATGCGGACATGTTCAGGAGGTTCCATTCGGATATGTCCATAAATGGCCTCCTCTACTGCCATGATGAGGCCAAACGCAGGTTGGAGGAGCAACACCTCATATACCGTCTGGGTAGTCTCCAGCCCCTTGATATGAACATCGAACTCTCCAACTTCCGGTAGTTCCCTCCCTCTCCCTTCCCCCATCCCACTTTCACTCTGCCTCCTCTTCCAGCTGTCTATCACCTCTCTCATGATTCTGCCTTCTTCTACTACCCATAGTGATTTCCTCTTACATTCCTTCTTCACCTCTCCTGCCTATCCCCTCCCTGCTTCCCCTCCCTCACCCCTTAACCTTTCCTCTGATTGGTTTTCCACCCTCCCCCCACCTTCTTTATGGGGCCCTTGACCCCTCCTTCTTCAGTCCTGACGAAGGGTCTCAGTCCGAAACGTTGACTGCTCGTTTCAGCGGATGCTGCCCGACCTGCTGAGTTCATCCAGCTTGTTTGTACGTGTTGATTTGACCGCAGCATCTGCAGTGTACTTTGCGTTTCGTGTGCAGGAGGTTAGTTGTTTTTCAGAGCAAACATCAGAATGGGGAAGAAATGTGATCTGAATGACTTTGACTGGAGAGTGATTGTTGGTGCCACAATGGGGTGGTTTGAGTATCTCCGAAATAGCTGATCTTCTGAGATTTTCACCTACAACCGTCCCTAGAGTTTGCAGAGAATGGTGCAAGAATAAAAAAAAATCTAGTGAGTGTCAGTTCTGTGGGCAAAAGTAGTTTGTTAATGAGAGAAGTCAGAGGATAATGGTCAAATTGTTTCCAGCTGACAGGAAGGTGACAGTAACTCAAATAAGCACATGTTACAACAGTGGTGTGCAGAAGAACATCACTGAGTGCACAACATGTTGAAACTTGAAGTGGATGGACTACAGCAGCAGCAGGCCATGAACATACACTCAGTGACCATTTTATCAGGTACCTAATAAAGCAGCCAGAACTGTACATTGGAAGTGTAGCATCTTAAGATGAAGAAAGTACTAACAGATCTTGCACCCAAATCCATATTCTGAATTTGTCATTTATAATCACATTATAGATATTTTCTGCATTCATAATCCTTTAACTGATATGTTTAGGGGTGGTGGTAGAGGCAGATACATTAGAGACACTTAACAGATTCATAGGTAGGCACAAGGATGAAAGAAAGATTGGGGGCTATTTGGGAGGGAAGAGCAGATCAATTTTAGTATAGGCTAAGCATTGGCACAATGTAAGACCATACGCCCATACACATAGGAGCAGAATTTAGCCATTCAGCCCATCAAGACTACTCTACCATTCCATCATGGCTGATCCTGGATCCCACTCAATCCCAGACACCTGCCTTCTCACTATTTCCTTTTATGTCCTGACCTGTCCTTTTATGTCAGGAAACAATCAGCTTTCACCTTAACATCGTAGGTCAAAGGATCTGTACTGTGTTCTACGTTCCCCCAATTTATGTTGGGTCTCACCAAAGTAGTAGAACACTTACCAGGAGCACCAGATACAATTGACAGCCCCAGTAGTTTCACGGGTGAAGTGTTGCCTCACCTGGAAAGACTGTGTGAGGCCCCGAATTCAGGTGAGGGAAGAGATAAGGAATATCTATTCCTTAATTTCATTGCAAAACATTGCCAAACCTCACAACCTTTCTTCAATGACTTTAAAAGATACTAAGCCCATTTAATAATGATAGCATGGTTCGAGGACATAACTGTATGAAAAATAAACTCAGTCAAGGGTATCTAATGTGTTAAATATTCTTTTAAAGCAATCATCCTGTAATTGTATCTTATTTTTGGTTACATGTGATCTTTACTACAATGTCTGTGCTCTGGATTGTGGTTTTTGATTCTGATATTTTAACAGTAGTTATTAATGTAAAGAATGAGCTGCAAGCTAAGCATTGTATTAGACTCTGGTGGAATTCAGTTCACGTAAATCACTATTGCTTGTTTGTGACTTCAAATTCTCATTCCGTTTCTGTGTTTTTTCTAACGTTAATTATAGCATTTAACACGGCATGGAAACATAAATGTAAAGTGAAGCTAATAAATTCTGTATAGTGAATTGGATAATATCAAATAAGTAACTATACTCACTCCAATAAAATGCATAGAGAGTAGCAAGTCAGAAGAGAAGGTATGAAGTTCAGCAATGCAAGCACATGCCATTTTCATTGGGAGTGGTTTACATTTGCCGCTTGCTGTTTCTTTACAGAGGAGGTTTCGGTGACAAGTCAGGCTCCACTCATACACAAAGCAAATTGTGCGAAACAAACGTTCAGCACTGAACTACAAAATACACTACAAATTAATACTGAACAATTCACAACACATATGGAGAAGTCGCTCAAGTACAGTAAAAACAGAAAAATCGGTAGAAGTTTTAGAGAAAATATGGCATTGCAAAATAAAAGTGCTATTGATAGCGTCATTAAATGAAATTTGGATTCTTCATGTGAGCTTTAAATTCTGCCTTGTGGAGAGAATGTTGAAAAAGTATATATGTATTAAAATAGTCAACTGTAGAACATTAAAGCAGAACTGGAATTAAAGAGCTGCTTGATTGCCTTGTTGTAATATTAGTAAAGATATTTTAGGGATTTATCACCTACAAATCTGTGTGTGGAAACTATAAACTGTTAAATCATAATCTCATGAGATTATACCACAACCACATAATACTGAAAGAGCTAGAGATATTCTGATGGTAATATTTACCCAATCATTTATCCTACCTTCAGGTCAGTGCTTACTCAGGCCAAATAGATTAAGAGTCCTGATGAAGGGTCAATGTCAATACTTTATTCTTTTTCATAGACGCTGCCTGACCTGCTGAGTTCCTCCAGCGTTTTGTGTTACTCCAAATAGATTCAGGTCATTTGCCTAAGGTCATGCTCTCCATTCATGAGCATGCCAACACTTTCCCATAATTCCCTCATGGAACAAACTTCCTCATATACACTAAGAGGCCACTTTATTAGGTACACGTGTACACCAGCTCGTTAATGTGAATATCTAATCAGCCAAACATGTGGCAGCAAATCAATGCATAAAAGGTGAAGATTCAATTCTTCTTCAGATCAAAATCAGAAAGAGGAAAAAATATGATCTGAGAGATATTGAACAAGGGATGATTGTTGGTGCCAGACGGGGTGGTTTGAGTATCTCAGAAACTGCTGATCTTTTGGGATTTTCATGCAGAACAGTCTCTAGAGTTCATAGTGAATGGTGCATTAAACAAAGAAAAAACATTTAGTTAGTAGCAGTTCTGTGGGCAATGCAATTCAATGATTGATCATGCCTCATCCTGCTCTTTTTTTCTGTGTGTGATGATCTCTGTGTCCTTTTATTATTCGGTCAAATGTAATCATGATTTCCTGAACACAGTTTTATTTAGATGGGGCCAAGAACCGTTTGTTTGTCAATTTTCAGACCTCGCTCTTCGGGCACATTTTCTCATGGAAAGTAAAGTAAATTACAGCATTTAATTGTGTGCAAATTTTTTCTCTACTAATTTAACAGATGCACCAGTTGATTTAAAATAAATAGTTCAATACCCCTTTAAAATAGCTGAAGAAATGTGATATTATCTCATTGTGTCATATAATATAAGCTGCAGCCTAACAGAATGTTAAAACAAACTGAACTGCTCAAATATTACATATACATTTAACATTCTTTCATTTCTCATCAACCATTAGACAGAAGATTCTGAACTGAAAGGGTTGCTAAGCTTAGATCTTTTAAATAATATACTTGAATGTATTTTTTCCTTTTTTTAGAAGTTATGCATTTGAGAATGCATAGAATCTTATTGGATTTTGAAAAACATTAGAATCATTCTATGTCATGAGAAGATAACTCTTTCTAATAAAGAATGACAAATTATACTATATATTTCTTCTGTATTCAGAAATTCTATTGGCCTCCACATAAACATTAATACTGCCAAGTGAATAAGATTAAAGTGTCTTTGCACAAAGTGTTCATTCATTTTCATTAAAAAGTTCTCAAAGCATGCAACAAATGGACATGGACAGGAAAATCAAAAAGCATGCTCTTTTCTATTTAATCCAATATATAAAATCATCCAGTTTCAAAAGAAAACGACTCTTATTATGGCTATATTAGGACAGATAATTAACTGAAATGTAGTCTGAGCCACTGAAGAAAAATCAAGTTGTAATGGAAATCTGAACAAAGTATATTATTGTATAAATGGTCAATGACTGACCATGAAATTGGAATATGGGATTTAAAAGGTTTTCTGAGATACCTGTCAGAGAATCTGAAAAAAAAATTACCTTTGTGGTGTTTTGAACTCTAAAGTTCTTTTTTTTCAATTAGTTGTCAGCTCATTTAGGGAGTGATCAAAAATGCTTTGAAGTGATCTCAATGAACAACAATTGTAACAAAATCTCAAAAAGTAGGAAGCAATTTTCATTAACTCTTCTTTTTATGATAATTTTAAATCTTTCTAGTAAACTATCTCTTTGGAATGGGTATTGGCTAAGAGCCAAATTTGAATTAATGTCAGGATTTTTCTATCTCAGGACAGAATTTAATACAGACAAATGCAAAGGATTTACGCGGAGGTTATAAAATGATAACTAGCACATCATGTATTAATAAAGATGCAATATATAGCAATGAGTTATAAAGAAATGTTGAGTCCATGGGGAACAGATTAGAACTTGAGACTGGCATCAGGAGTATAGAATGAGCAGATGTCAACCATAAATTCAATTAAAATCAAAGTCGGCAAATAAAAATGTGCATTACTAAACCAAAATGGCATCAGATACTCTCATTAGCATTTAGGGCTGGAATCAAGAATGACTGAGTTCTCTTAAAGTCTCGGCTAAGTATGTTCTACCAGTACTAAACAACAATCATCATCTCCAGTGATATATTAAAGGTGTGATGAAAGATGAAGAATTTGGTCTTTCATTTATGGAAGAAGATGTTTGAGATGCAACCGTATTTACTTTTTCAGCACTGTAAATGTTTAGCAAAATATACATACATCTGTGATTTTATTTTAAATTATAGGATTAGGATAAAGAGTGGAATGCTCTTGGTAGAAGAGATACTTCAGAGATGATATCAAGCAATGACTAACCAAATTGCAGAGATGAAATCCCTGGAATCATTTAAGAGACCATGTTATACAGAAAATGATGGTGGTGAGCAGGGTAACAGTGTCACAGGGTCAGTTGGCTTGGATGAAGTAATATCTAAGGGCTCCACAAAAGCATAGTGCTTAGTACGACATTATTACTGCTTGAGGTGTTCTGGAGTTCAGAGTTCAGTTCTGTAAAGAGTCTCTGCACCCTCCCCATTGAAAGCATGGGTTTACTCTGGGTCCTCTGGTTTCCCCCAACAGTCCAAAGGCGTACCAGCTAGGTTAATTGGTCATTGTAAATTGTCTGTGGTTAGGTTAGGGTTAATCGGGGTTGCTGGAGCGGCGTGATACGAAGAGTCGGAAGGGCTTACTTGGTGTTGTAATGGTAAATAAGTAAATATTGGTCTTCTTTAACAGAATTTTGTGATTTTGAAATCCAAGTGACTTTCTTTCCAAGTCAATGTACATGTGATAAACTTCACTCTTAAATCCTAAATGTTGAGAAATACAGAAGAATACAAAGTATATCTAAAACACGTGCATAATCCAGCGAGAAATTGGAATACTGACTGATGTTTTTTATAACTATATGTAGAAATTTTTTGGCAATTTTTTTTAAGAGTCTAGATGAAGAACTGTAAAATAGCTTTATAGTAAAAAAATTGTGAATTTTAATCGATATGCATCAGTAATAATAGCAACATAAGACAAATAGTGGACATTTACGTGAAGTGGTTTTCTTTGCTCTCATTTGAAGAGTATCTACTTACCTCAATCAGTAGCATGAGCAATTTTATACCAATCTTCTCTCACATGGATAGCAAACCAGGACATTTGTCATTAATATTTCACTCGGCCTAAGACATTGTTAAGAATTGGAGACTCTCTAAGTAAGGGACCACAAGACATTGGAGCAGAATAATCCGCACATTTTTGGGAAGCGAGTAGAGAATGGAGTATTTAGAGGGCATGGGAGAATGTACAGCCTTCACACAGATAGCACCTGATTTCAGGTTTAAACCCAGGTCACTGATGGTAAAGTTGTAGCTTCGACATCCTGACAATGATTTTTTTCCTCAACTCCACATCCCTCCATTGGTCATTTGAAAGAGGAAATCAAGGACTCCAAGAGTGAATAGCGGAAAAGAGCAGAATTCAGCTCCACGTTTCAGAGTAGGGCCTTTTAATCCATGGAAGATTTCATTTGAATGGACATCCAAACAAATCAACTATCATGGAATGAAGAACACAAAACTTCAATTTTGCATTCAAAAATGTGAATAAACATATGGTTTTATGCAAAACAATTAATAATGAAGTATTTTAGGAAGGAGATTTGAAAGCATAAAGGCATGAAGAAAAGCAGACCTGATTATGGAAGGACAATATAAAGAAAACAGAGTAATGATTGGTCATAGAATCATTGAATTTTACAGCACAAATGGAGGCCATTTTGTACTCTATAGCCTTGCCAGGTGTCAAATATTACATAGCTGAATTTCCCTGTACTTCACATAATGTAATATAATCCTTATCTGATTTATTTGTTTTCATTATTTTCTTTATTTCATGATTTATTCTGCCTTTAAGAACAGTTATGGATTCTGTTCTTGGTAACAAATAATATTTCCAAATTTCAGAACTGTGCAGTCTGGTACATTAATGCATTGGGAAATAACTACCTTGTGTTAGAACAGTGAAGTCTGAAATATCCGATTCTAGATCTCTGACTACATTGACATGTGGAGTCGATATGGCACCACCAGCAAAGATGGTGGCAGAACAATAATTTGCCTGCTGTTGGTGCCAACCTAGACTTTGGACAAAAAAATCCCTGACCTTTGGTCAGGCAAGCTTGCTTAAAGAAGACATCTTCTTTTCCCTTAATCGTGAGAAGACCAGTGCAAATGCTTTCCATATGTTTGGATCCTTGCAGCCAAACCTGATACAGTACTATGCAGTTGGTGCTCTTCTATGCCCTAACAAATTCCCACGTACAGTAAGTTATTCGCTGAATGATTCTGTTGATTTTGGAAACCATGATCTTATATTTAAAGCAAAAAATATTGATTTTGTTACTTATTGAAATAGTTTTCTTTCCATTTTTAATCTTCCGCAAACCTCTTGAAATTTCAGACACCCGTTCAAATCTCCTTTTAAACCTCTGTATCAGAAGCTGCCTCAGTTCTACAGAAAAAGCCGTAGCTATTAGATGAACAATAGATAGATCGATGTGGAAACTTACTTTTCACTTCCTGCACCCCAGTCACCATGAAGAGACTACCAGCCATAGAATTTGACCCAATGGAGGACTGTGATTTGATGGATCAAGGTGTAGGGGTCTACTGAGGATCAGTGAATATGTATAAATTTTGGAAGCGTTGAGCTCCAACTTGTGCACATTTGACTGTTTAATTATATTGGGCTCTGCCTTCTAGAATGATCAAGGTTGTGTTAAGAGCACACGGGCAGAAGATGTTAATGCAATAGATCAGTATCCATCATCAATGACCCCCAGCCTAGCCATACTCTCTTCTCACTGCTGACATCAGGAAGTACAGGAACCATGCTGCCAGGTTTAGGAACAGTTATTACCCTTCAACCATCATGCTTCTGAACCAGTGTAGATAACTTTACTCACCTCAACACTGAACAGGTCCCACAACCTATGAATTCACTTTCAAGAACTCTACACCCAAATTCTCAGTATTTATTTATTACTTGTATTTGCACGCTTTGTTTACATTGGTTGTTTGTCAGTCTTTGTGTGTCGTTTTTCATTGATTATATTTGAAACCCCGCTGGTATTCTTGGCTGTGTAAGTCTAGTGAATACACACTCCAGTCCCGCCAAACCCGTGTGATTGAGACGGTTCTCCCACCCCAAACCCCGGTGTGTGTGGATGCTGTGTAATTTGCTACCCTGTTACAAGTCAGTACCGAGAAATAACAGGCAGCCTACTGCATACCTTTAAAGGAATTATATTTATGAATCTTAAAGGGTTAGTAAAGAAAAGAAAGAAAAAAACAAAAAGAGCCTAATATAATTAAACAGTCAAATGTGCACCAGTTGGAGCTCAACTTTTCCAAAAGTTATACATATTCACTGATCCTCAGAAGACCCCTGCACCTTGATCCATCAAATCACGGTCCCCCATCAGGTCAAATTCTATGGCTGGTAGTCTCTTCATCTTCCACAGAACGAAGGACCCTCCTCACACTGGTGTCAGGCACACAACTCAAAAACACACTCCCCTCATTGGATGGCTCACGTTCCTGCTATCTCTAACCCTAACTCAAACACTGCTTCTACAGAAAGACCATTACATCAGCAGTGAAGCCTTTCCCAGGGTGCTAAATATTGTATTTCTTTGTTCTACTGTGATTGCCAGCAAGTAAATGAATCTCAGGGTTGTATATGGTAGCACACAAATATTTTGACAATAAATTTACTTTGAACTTCGAAGATACAAAAGGTGGGGAATGGATGTTGGCAGCAAGAAGAGGGTCATCTGACCTGTCAGTAATTTGTCGGATCAAGCACCATCGTCCTCATACATGTTAAATCTCACAGTAATTTATACAGTCCTCAAAAACCTGCCTCCAAGTGTCTTTCAGGCTCACAAATGAGACAACTGCCAACTATGAATCTAGGCTTTAAGCAATATTCAGCTCACAGTGGTCATCTTACGAATGAGGTATGGTGGAGCTTTGCAGCAAGCACTGTTCCTCGAATCGCTCCATTCATATTCATGTAGGTAGGTCCGTGATATTTAATCTGCCTAAATCTTGTGATTTTGTAGTCTGGCAAACTTCATATAAGTCTCTTTCTCACTAACCCCTCCAGTGGGAAGATATACAGTACCAGCATCATTAAAATCACTGACTCAAATAATTTCAAGTACTTCCACTTGTTCTCTTAACAGCAGCCTTGCCCTGTTACAGAACAAAAACATGGAAACATTTGATAACGAATGGAATAAGGTCAGGCATTTTATCACTGCTCCTCAGTGTTAGGAGCTCCACATAAATGCTTGAGTTCTGAACAAGTGTTGCTTTGATTTTATTTATTATTGGGTGCTGATGGCAAGGCCAGCATTAATTCCAATCCACAGCTGCCTTTGAGGTGTCGTCCTTGGGCTTTCATCATTACTCACTCTCGTCACTGCCTAGACAGTTGGTGGTAGCAGATATTTGATGTTAGATTTGGACATGATGTCGTCCAGTAGGTTCTTTGGAAATCAAAGTTCAAAGTAAATTTGCTATCAAAATACATATATCTCACCATATGCAAAACTAAGATTCATCTTCTGGTCAGGCATTCACAGTTAACACAAGGAAACACAACAGAATCAATGAGAAAATGCGCACAACAAGATGGACAAACAACCAATGTGCAAAAGACACCAAACTGAGCAAATGCAAAAAGAAAAAGAGAAGTAAACTGTCACAAGGACAAAATGATAACATGGATGTAGACATAGAGTGACAAACTGGAAAACCCAGACGTGGAATTGGGACTTGAACTTGAGAGGAGTCTCAGGTCATGACTCGGAACTCGGGTCTTGGCAGGGACTTGGTACCTGGGTCTAGACTTAGCTCTTGACTAGAACTCAGACTTGGCTTGGACTTGGGCTTGACTTGAACTTGACTCTGGACTTGGACTTGCAACAGACATGGCCAGACACAGGACACGAAACACTGTGCCGGGGCTCCTCCTTGGACACAGGACATAGAGCTTGGACTCTTCTTAGACATAGGACACGGAACACTGAGACAGTTTACCACTCAGGGTAGCAGCAAATGGCCGGACCTACCCAGCGGAGGGGAGAACATGGAGAGACAAAACCACACAATGATAGACTGTTCTTTACCTTGACACGACAAGCCAGCCCTTGACGCAGCCAGGTACTATGACAGCTGCTCCAGTCTCACTCCGGTAGGTTAACTTGACAAGGGTTTCTGACGAAGTTACTGATGAGGACAGTCCAGCAAGGAATCACTGGACCCCAGAGCTATTTATGTTGCCAGCCTGAGACGAGAATCAGGTGCCTCAATTAAAGTGCCAAATGGAGCAAGGGAAAATGGAATATACGGAGTACGGAGTCCCCGAACCGAACTGTGAACCAGAATGCGGACTTTGCAGACTGGACCGTGACATAAACAAGTTGATAACTAAATAAACATCAAGATGAACAGAACTTGAAAGTGAGTCCATAGGTCGTGGAAACAGTTCAACATTGGGGTGAGTGAGGTTGAGTGAAGTTACCCTTCTGATTAAAGATACTGATGGTTAAGGAGTAATAACTGTTCCTGAACCTGGTGGTGTGGGCACTGAGCCTCCTGGACCTTCTTCCTGATGGCAGCAGTGAGGTGGCCTGGATGTTGGGGTTCCCTGATGATGGATGCTGCTTTCCTGTGACAATGCTCCTTGTAGATGTGCTTAGTGGTGGTGAGGGATTTGTCAGTGACGGACTGGGGTGTATCCACTACTTTTGCAGGCTTTCCTGTTCAGGGACATTAGTGTCTCCATATCAGGCTTTGAATAAGGTGAAAATGGTGGCTCCTTTGCTTGCATCTTCTGAAACAGATTTATTTCTACCCTTGATGTCTCTGTTTTTCCTTTTCAAGGTTCTTTTGAAGACCCTGACCTGTAGTTAAATACTGACTTCAGTTGTTTGTGGAAATGGGACCTGCTCTTGGGGCCTCATGACCGGCCGCTTTTCAATATGCCAAGGACACGGCTTGGAAGACTAGCACGCTTTCAGGATGTTGGATTTTCGAGGCTCTGGAGGCAGGCAGATTCAAGGCCGGTGCCACCACCTGATGCATCAGGGGAGACAGAAGATTGTAAGCAGCAAGAAGGCTGCTGGCTGTGTGCCCAGGGACCCGAGTTCCTTGGGCACAGAGCTCAGAAAAATAGACTTTTAACATTGTAAATCAGTGAGTTGTTTGTTATGTCTCCCCTCTTGCTGTGAAATAGGGGCACCTCTGTTTCCCTTATTAGGGAGAGAGAGAGAGAGAGACTATGGTATGTGGAATTACCAGGTGACAGGAGTTGTCTTTGGGGTACTGCTAGTCTGTTTCTTTATTGATGCTTTGCTGCACACTTGAGTGCTTGGTGGGGGTGTGCTGATGCTTTTTTTTGCTAGTGGGGGAGTGGGTATCATCGTTTTGCTGCTGCTTGTGCATGGGTTGGGTAGTTGAGGGGGCTTTGGGGTTCTAACATTTAACTGCCATTCATTGGGGCACTTATCTGTTTTCATGGATGTTTGTGAAGGAAAAGAACTTCAGGATGTATATTGTATACATTTCTCAGACATTGAATGTACCTACTGAAACCTAGTAAATTCATATTTACTGCCGCATTATTAATTGTTCATAATAAAGAAATAACAATAAAACACAGTGAGCAAGAAACACAGCAGCAAATAATTAGCTCTAACTGGAACCAATTCTCTCTAAACCAAGAGTTCCCAACCTGCATTCCACAAATCCCTTGGTTAATGAAAGGGTTCCATGGCAAAAAAAAAAGATTGTGAAACTTGCTCTAAACAGTGAACCTGTCTTGTAATCTTTCTTTATACTGAAAACTGGTTCAGGCTGGACCAATAAGGAAATATTCTCCCAATCAGAGCAGCCTCTGAGATAAGCACAGTTCAAAGTACAAAGGTTCAAAGTGAATGTTATAAAGAAAGTATGTATATGTCACTAAATACTGCCCCGAGACTCAGTTTTTTTCTCAGGCATTTGCAGTTGAACAAAGAAATACAATGGAATCAAAGAAAAACTACACACAAAGATTGACAAATTGTACAAATCCAAAAAGAAACAAGTAATAATAAATAAACAAGTAACACTGGAACATGGGTTGTTGTGTCCTTGAAAGTGAGCCCAAAGGTTGTATTCAATGATTAATTCAGAGTTGAGCTGAGTGAAGTTACCCATGCTGGTTTAGGAGACTGATGGTTGAAGTGTAGTAACTGTTCTTGAACTTCGTGGTGTAGGACCTCAGACTCCTGTACTTCCTTCCTGGTGGTAACAGTGAGAAGCGAGCATGATCTGAATGGTGAGGGTCCTTGATGATGGATGCTGCTTTCTTGTTGTAGCACTCTTTGTTGATGTGTTCAGTGGTGTGGAGGGCTTTTGCTGGGATGAATTTGGCTGTATCCAGGACTTGTTCTTGGTGTTTCTTTTCTTGGGCGTAGGTCAGACTGACACAACCAGTCAGGATACTCTCTGCTGTGCATAAGTAGAAATTTGTTAAAGTTCTAGATGCATGTCAAATCTATGCAAACTTTTAAGGAAGTGGAGACGCTATGCTGCTTTCTTTGAAACGACATTTACATGTTGGTCCCAGGACAGCTCCTCTGATATGAAAACACCGAGTAATTTAAAGCTACTGACCCTCTCCAACTCCAATCCCCTAATGAACATTGGTTCTTTGACTCCAATTTCTTCCTCTTGTCATCAATAATCAGCCCTTTGCTGACATTAAGTGAGTAGTTGCTGTGCTGTCGCCACAGAGCCAGATTTTCAGTCTTCCTCCTATATGCTGATTCGTCACCATCTTTGACTTGGACCACCTTTGAGTCTTGATTTACGATGCCGTAACATCTCAGGCTAAGATACAAAAGAACGACAGAAGCACAAAACCAACTATATGAAAAAATAGTAGAACTTGCCGGCGGCCAAACCTTTTAATTCCCATTCCCATTCCAACATGTTGGTCCATGTCCTCCCCTTGTGCCATGACGAAGCCACCCTCTGG
The DNA here is from genome assembly GCF_030144855.1 of Hypanus sabinus. NCBI lineage: Eukaryota > Metazoa > Chordata > Chondrichthyes > Myliobatiformes > Dasyatidae > Hypanus > Hypanus sabinus. The sequence goes on along the minus strand of NC_082710.1, from coordinate 19,994,248 downwards.
GTGCAGAGTGTTGTCTTGTAGCCTCCAACCTGATGGAAGGAAGGTCATTGATAGAGTGCCATGGTGTGTAGCAATGCTATGACAGCTCGGGACATCAGAGTCTGGAGATCAATTCTGACATCATCTGTAAGGTGTCCTCCCCATGAATGTACAGATCTCCCCCGAGCGCTCCAGTGTCCTGGTTAATTTGTCATTGTAAATTATCCCATGATTCAGCTGGGGATAAATTGGGTTGTTGGCGGAGCAGCTTGACGGGCTGGAAGGGCCTGTTCTATGCTAAGTCTCTAAATAAATAAATATAATGAAACATCAGAGAAAGGTTGGATGTAGAACATGGCTTTGAGTGGCTCTTGTCATTTTGAATGATTGAATCCAGCAGATGAGATTGAGAAAGCTTCATTGTGAAAAGCTCATGAGGTTTGCTTCAAGACATCAACTCAGGTGCAGATGTCCTTCATGGAAGAAGGAAACCAAAAATGCTTAAATGCACTGGAAGACGAAAAAAGTAAGGACAGGTCACTTCCAAAGGACCTGCCACCATCTAGTGTTAGAGACTCAGAGAGGAAGTAAGATGAAACCCACACTAGACTAAGAACAAGTATAAGAGATGGCAGTGGTGGCTCAATGCACATTACATTCCACATACTGCAGGATCAGAATGGAAGAGGGCTTCCCACAGCGGTGGAACAAGCAAAGGATCAGATCCAGAAGGACAATCCATCAAGTCAATTAGCTAGAAGACGTGTCAAGGTAAAGCAGTAGCCAGTTATTTCATTGTTACAGGAATAATATAACATATGGGATTTATGTAGTATTGGCTGTGTATTCCTGTTAGAACTGCAGCCTGTGACAAACTGCTTTTTATATGTCACAATGTATGTTTCAGTGAGTAATTGAGAAGAACTAATTTAGCTCTCTGGAAGTTAACCAAAAGTTTTTTTTTGAAATTAAGTGTTGTTAATTTGAATCACAAACTATTTTCCGTATCTTAAAGAGATAAATACTGGGACAGAAATAACTTTATGCTATTTCAATCGCGTAATCTATCCTGTGGGATGTGGGTCCATTGTTTATCCTGAATATATCTCAATTTTATGAGTTACAACTATTTTTAACTATTCATTTATTCCAAAGAAAACAACCCCAAACTAGAAACTTACTGCATAGAATTGTTTCTCCAGCTCTGCCAATATTCTCATAATCCTCCATACTGTCTATAATGCTATTTGTAGCGATGACAGAAGCCATACACAATACCTAACTTAAGAAATAATGTTCTACCATACATCTTTAATCTTGTATCCAAAAAATAAGGCATGCATGCTGTTTGTCTTCTTAACCAAATTATCTGGTTGTTTGTCTACTTGAGATTAATGCATAAGCAATACAGGATCTCTGTATTTTAATATCCTGTACATCATGTATTAGAGATGTCCTTCAACCATTTTTTGAAAGTGCGGTCCGGAAAGCTTACATGATCAGGAATGGGACATCTGTGCAACTCTAGTCAAGGAAAGTGACTTTGAGATGATGGTGCTCCTGTTGTCCTTCCAGATGATGGAGTTCTGGGTTCAAAAGATGATTTGAAGAAACCCCTGGACCCACTGACAGTCTGCCAGTGGTGGAGGAAATTGATATTTACGTTAGTAGGTAATCCACTCTTTCCACTGACAATGAAAGTCCTGTGGTATTACCACAGCATAGTTTCATTTGTGTATCTTGGGAGACTAAAGTCTGTAGCTGAGCTGCCTCAATTTATATTAGTAAACCAGCTTTCCGTTGCTGGGTGGGAGGATTACAAATTCAAGGAAATGCACAGCAAACCAAGCAAAATTATTGCAAGTAACAGCAAATTTTGATTTCAAACATGATACTAGCCACTCCTGTTTAAAAAAAAATAGTAGGTTTGAAGTACAAGCCTCACAGCAATGAATTGGGGTATTGTTATCAAATTTTAAAAAAATTTTTTGGCTCTTTGCAGCAATATTGAGGTACAATAGTAAAGCACGTAAATGGTTGAATATTAGACTGTAAGATATAAGAGCAGAATTAGGCCATTCAACATGTCGAGTCTGCTCCACCATTCCATCATGGCTAATTTATTCCATCTCTCAACCCCTTTCATTTGCCTTTTTCCTGTAACCTTTGATGCCCTGAGAAATCACTAGTTCAATAGTTCCATTTAATATCAGAGGATGTGTACAATATACAACCTGAAATTCTTGTTCTTTTCAGAGATCCATGAAAACAGAAGGGTACCCCAAAGAATGATAACAGTAATAATGTTAGAACCCCAAAGCCCCGTTCTTCCCCCCACCATGCACAAGCAGTAGCAAAACAATGGTTCCCCCCCTCCCCCACACATTTCAGCAAAAAACACATCAGCACCCTCCGTCAACCAAGCAAGCAATGACAGAGCCCCTAAGAAAGACATAATCTGCAGTACAGCACAAACTAATCATTCTCCTGACAATTTGACATACCACAGGTTTTTTCTCTCTCTCTCTCTCTCTCTCTCTCCCCCTAATAAAAGGACAGAGAGAACCTATCAACCTCTGCTATAAATATACCCAATAACTTGGCTTCCACAGCTGTCTGTGGCAATGAATTCACAGATTCACCATCCTCTGGCTAAAGAAATTTCACTTCAATTCTGTAACAGATGGATGTCGCTCTATTCTGAGTTTGTGCCCTCAGGTCCTCAACTCTCCCATCCCTTTGAGCTGAACCTGCAAATTAACCTCAATGAAATCCTGCATGAGGACTCCCAAGTCTATTTGCGCCTCTGATTTTTGAATCTTTTTCCCTTTTTAGAAACTAATCTACGCCTTTATTCCTTTCACCATTCATGATCACATATTTCCCTAAACTATATTCCATCTGCCACTACCGTGTCTACTTTCTTAGTATGTCCAGGACCTTCTGCAGAGTCCTCAACACTACCCTTTAAATATTCAATAGGTTTCAGTGAGATCCCCCTCATTCTTCTGCACTCCAGTGAGTACAGGCCCAGAGCCATCAAGCATTTTTCATATGTTAAAACCCTTTCATTTCCAGGATCATTTTTGTGAAGCTCCTCTTGACCGTTTCCAATACCAATGCATCAGTTCTGAGATAAGGAACCCAAAACAGCTCACAATCCTCCAAATGCAATCTGTTTAATGCCTTAGAAAGCCTCAGTGTTACAGTTAACCACATGACATTAAAGCTCTGAAAATCAAGTGTGTTTTCTGCTTAACACTGGGCCCTGTGCTACACCAGGGATACACCCTGCCATTGGAAAATCTCCATTTGGTGAGAGGGCCCCTTTCATTTGCCTGAAAAAGTGCAGACTAGCACATTCCAAGGTGCAAGATTATGTCCTGAAGAATGGATGTTTGACGCATTGTTTTAAAGATTGCATTGGGAAAGATTGCAGCTTAAGGCTCTTGTGACATTGAACACTAGGTGCTGTAAACTGTATATTTTATTTGGAGATAGCATTGATGCATACAAATATGGATATCTTACAAACAAAATGTGCTTCTTGTAAGTTAAGTGACTTGACTTTTGAATGGCAATTCATGAATGCACTGATATGTTTTGAAATGTCAAGAAGTATTTATAGAAAAAAATATCTTACTGCTCTCTTTGATTCGCTAATGCACTGATGGGAAGTAACTAGGGTGAATATCAAGCTGTTCATCATAATCATACAGTATCTGCTCAGAAATCAAGGGCGTGGAGAAAACTTTGCTTATTGCTTCAGAACCATCCAAGATTACGTTCACTTTAGAGAGAGTGCAGAGGAGATTTACCAGGATGCCTGGATTACAGAGCATGTATTATCAATCTATCAATATGCAAAGTCATCACACTTCAGATGGCAGACTGAGGTCATGAGTGCAGTTCCACTTTAAGAAGATGGAAGTAGGGATGTTGTGCCTGTCTATAAGTTTGACTGGATTGCAAAGGCTTTGAACTTTCACTCCTGACTATCCAGCTGATTAGTCTCTGGAAAATAGAATGGAAGACCTCAGAGCAAGATTGCTGTACCAGAGGGACAACAGGGACTGCTGTGTGCTTTGCTTCACAGAAACGTGGCTCACACCCGCCATTCTGGATGTTGCGCTATAGCTCGATGGCTTCACCATTCTCCACAAGGACAGGACAGCTCAGTCTTTGAAGAGCATGGGAGGCAGTGTTTGCTTTATGATTAACTCATCATGGTGCAGAGATATGGCAGTTCAGTCTCAGTCCTGCTGACCCGACCTGAAACATCTAGCGGTCAATGTTCTCTCTTTAATCCGTTGAAGGAGCTTTCCACCATCATCCTGGTAACTGTACATTCTACCTCAGGCCAACCTCAGACAGGCTCTGGAAGAGCTGAGCAACGTAATCAGCAGGCACGGACCTGATGCCTTCCCCATCATTGCAGGAGATTTCAACCAGGCCAGCTTGAAGAAATCTCTGAGTAAGTACCAACAGAGGAACCAGAGGAATCAACACACACGACCTCAGTTAAACTACCATCAGGAATGCTTACTATATCATCCCACACCCACACTTTGGAAAGTTGTACTTCTGGAAGTTAGAAATGGAATCAAATGCACATCCACTCTGGCAGGGTTTGCAGGCCATTACTTCCTACAAAGTGGAACTTAACATCATTAATAGCAGTGGTGCTTCACTCCCAGATGATCTCAGCACCTTTTATGCTGACTTTGAAAGGAAGAATAAAACTGCATCCGATGACCCTGTGATATCCATCTCGGTTGCCGAGGTCAGAACAGCCTTTAATATGGTGAATCCTCACAAGACAATCAGGCCCTGATGGAGTACCTGGTAGGGCTTTAAAACCAACCAACTGGCATCTTCAATCTCTTACTGCTACATTTGGAGGATCCGACCTACTTCAAAAGGGTGACAATCACACCAATGCCCAAACGAGCAGTGTGAGTTGCCTTAATGAGTATTCCTCTGTGGCATACAGTACTGAATTGCTCTGTGGCATACTCCGATATGCCGTACTGAAGTGTCTGGGAGATTGGTCATGGCCACAATCAACTCTTGCCTGAACAAGGACCTTGACCCACTTCATTTTGCCTTCCACCACAATACACCTACAGCAGATGCAATCTCACTGGCTCTCCACTCAGCTTTGACTCATCTGACAATAGCAATACTTACATCAGGCCAATGTGTACTTACTACAGCTCAGTGTTAAACTCAATCATACACTCAATTCTAATCATCAGGCTCCAAAACCTGGGCATCTCTACCTCCTTCTGCAACTGGATCCTTGAATGCCTCACTAAGAGACCACAGGCTGAGTGGATTGGAAATAGTATCTCCTCCTCGCAGACAGTCCACACTAGCACATCTCAAGGATGTGTGCTTAGCCCACTGCTCTACTCTCTCTACACCCACAGTGTGTGACTAGGAACAGCTCAAATACCATCTATGAATTTGCCAATGACACAACTATCGTTGATAGGACATCAGTTGGTGACGAGGAGGCGTACAGGAGTGAGACAGATCAGCTGGTTCAGTGGTGTTGCTAAAACAACCTTGCACTGAATGTCAGTAAGACCAAGGAATTGATCGTTGAACGCAGGAAGGGAAAGTTGAAGGAGCATGTACCAGTCCTCATTGAGGGATCAGAAGTGGAAAGAGTGAGCAGTTTCAAGTTCCTGGGTGCCAACATCTCTGAGGACCTAACCTGGGCCCAGCATACTGATGCAATTACAAAGGAGGCATCACAGTGGCTGTATTTCATTAGAAGTTTGAGGGAAATTAGTATGTCAGCAAAGACACCCACAAATTTCTGTAGGTGTACCGTTGAGACTATTCCAACAGGTTGCATAACTGTCTAGTATGGAGAGGCCACTGCACAGGATCAGAAAACTTAGCCAGCTCCATCATGGGCACTAGTCTCCCCAGCATCTAGGACATCTTGAAAACGTGATGCCTCAAGGAGGTGGCATCCATCATTAAGGAACCCCCTCCCCCCACCCAGGATATTCCCTCTTCTCATTACTATCATCAAGTAGGAGGTACAGGAGCCAAAAAGCAAACACTCAACATTTCTGAATGGACAATGAACCCAAGAACACTTCCTCAGTACTTCTTCCCTCTCTTTTTGCATCACTTAGTTAATTTTTAATATATATTTCTTACTGAAATTTATAGTTTTTATTACTGTGCGTTGCATTATACTGCTGCCATATAACAACACATTTCATGACACATGCCGGTAATATTAAACCAAATTCTGATTGTGATTCTTCTCCACAAAGCCCCTGTGTTAGCAGCACAGAGCTTCAATTTGTCCCTCAACACATTCTCGTGCAGCTTGGAATATGCCTTTCGGCAGCATTCACTTAAGCACGTCATGTTGCACTGAACGACCAACAAATGGCAGGCACATCAAAGTGGGCCTTTCACCAAGTCGATGATCTTCCAGAAGCTGCTGATATTTCTTTCAGTATACGTACCTGGGAACAGTCCTTGCTTACACAACTGCTGCAGATGAACTTCGACAATGACTCTTGTTTGTTTTTTACCAGACCTACTTGGAAATTTACAGTTACAATGAGATGGGAGATTGTCTCCTACACTACACAGCTGCCACAAATGAAGTGTGTGTTGGGAGTAAGACCTCTATCAGACAACAACGATTTGATGGGGAGGATCTCAGGTCAATGCCAGTTAATTTACTCAATTTTTGTTGAGTTTCATTCCTAACAGCTGTGTAACATGGAACTCTGTTCTGTAAGATGACCCCAAGTACATTCATTTTGACAAACATTGACTGGATGATTATCAACTTACGCAGCGGTGGCATTTAATCTGTCCAATGCTTGATCATTGCATTGTTGAAAGAAGACACATGAATAGCACTGGTGCTCTGTAAATAGAATCTATTGGCTTGATAGTGCTTAGCAAATCTACATCACCGCTGTCATATTACTAAATGTCTCATTACTCACTTAATTTGTGTCAAAGAAGTACAAGAAAATTCTCCTTGACTGAATGTGAGTTTTAAATGTTTATTAAGGACTATTTATTGAAATTACTTTGTTAGTAGGAAGTATCTCCTCCTTGGTAGGGAGGGGGACCCAGCATTCAATTAGTGGGTATTGGCAGCTGGACCTCACTGCAGAGACTAGACAAGGAAGTGAGCTCGTGTTTGAAGAGTAGGTTGATATGGTATAACTTACCGATAGTGAGTGTACTCATAGATACTTTTTCAAATGAGGCTTAAAACTCCCTTTGAATTTAGGGTTTTGCAGACAGTGAACTCAATTCCACCACAAAAGGTGCCTTTTAAGGTGTCCAAAGTTTGCTGATCTATGGAGAAATGTCACAGTTCAAGACATTATTGCATCTTGAAGGCTGAGGGCCATGTTAAAATTACCCTGAAATATTTGCTCATGGAAATTGTATAAATCAGGGGTTCCCAACCTTTTTTATGCCATGGACCAATAGCATGAAGAAAGGGGTGTGTGGACCCCAGGCTGGGAACCCCTGATATTAATGAACAATGGATATCAGACCTATATACAGTGAATTTTATGCAAGTGAAACACTTTGGCTTTTACTCTGAATGGAAAGACATTAATTTACAATATGATACTGCAAGTTTTATGAATAAAATAACAAAATGGCAAAGCGCAATTCACGTGGGCAGAACACTATCATCATTCAATGCTATCATTGAACACGTTCTGCACAACTGCCCACTCTCACCTGACACTGACCTGCTCAACATCAACCAAACAACACTAGAATGGCTGGCTGTCTGCTGTGACAAGCTATGATGATGATCATTCACCATAGTTACCAGATTAAAGTCATAGAGTCAACGAACACCACAGCGCAGAAACAGGCCCTTTGGTCCAGTTAGTCCATGTCAAGCCATTAATCTGACTAGCCCCATTGACAGGTACCCAGAGCATAGCTCTTCATACCCCTCCTATTTATGTATCTACCTAAATTACTCTTAAATATTGAAATCAACCCTGCATCCACCACTTGGGCTGCAACTCATTCCAGACTCTCACAGCCCTCTGATGAAGATGTTCCCCTTCATGTTTCCCTTAAAAACTTCACCTTTCACCCTTAACCATTAAATCTCTAGTCCTAGTCTCCCCCAACCTCAACAGAAAAACCCTGCTTGCTTAAACCCTATCTATACCCCTCATAACTTTGTATACCTCTATCAAATCTCCCCTCAATCTTACATGTTCTAGGGAATAAAGTCCTAAACTATTCAACCTTTCCCTATAACTTATGACCTCAAGATCTGGCAACATCTTGTAAATTTTCTCTACACTCTTTCAGTCTTATTCACATCTTTCCTGTAGGTACGTGACCTAAAATGGACACAATTCTCCAAATTAGGCCTCACCTACTTCTTATACAACTTCAAAATAACATCAGATCTTCTGTACTCAGTACATAGATTTATGAAGGCCAATGTGCCAAAAACTTTTTTTTTAAACCCTATCTATGTGTGATGCCACTTTCAAGGAATTATGGACCTGTATTCCAAGATCCCTCTGTTCTACCACATGCCTCAGTGCCCTACTGCTCACTGTGTACGACCTACCCTGGCTGCTCCTCCCAAAATGCAACACCTCACACTTGTCTGTATTAAATTCCATCTGCCCTTTTCCAGCTAATGCTTCCAGCTGGCTCTGATCCTGTTGCAAGCTTTAATAGTCTTCCTCGCTGTCCACTGCACCTCAATCTTTGTGTCATCCACACATTTGCTGATCAAGTTTACCATATTATCATCCAGATTGTTGATATAGATGACATACAACATTGGACCCAGCACCAATCCCTGCAGCATACCGCTAGTCAGAGACCTCCGATTAGAGAGACAACCATCTACAATCTCTCTCTGGCTTTTTCTGCAAAGCCAATGTTTATTGTATTCTCTTGCATTTCTTATACTCCTCAAGTACCCCATTTGTTTCTACCTGCCATGCACCTCCTTCATTTTCTTAACCAGGTTCTCAATATCTCTTGAAAACCAACGTTCCCTATACCCGTTATCCTTGCCCTTTGTTCTGACAGGCACGTACAAGCTTTCTACTCTCAAAATTTCGCTTTTGAAGGCCTCCCACTTACCAAGTCCACCTTTGCCAGAAAACAATCTGCCCTAATCTATACTTGCCAGAATCATTTGATACCATCAAAATTGGCCTTCCTCCAATTTAGAATCTCAACCCAAGAATCAGACCTAAACTTTTTGATAATTATCTTGAAACTCATGGCATTATGATCACTAGCTACAAAGTGTTTCCCTGCACAAACATCTGTCACTTGCCCTGTGTCTCAATCCCTAATAGAAGATCTGGTCTTGCACACTCTCTTGTTGGGACTTCTATGTGTTGATTAAGGAAACTTTCCAGAACACATCTGGCAAATACTTCCCCATCCAACCCTTTTGCCATATGGGATTCCCACTCAATATGTGGAAAATTAAAACCACTTACTAATCACAACTGTATGTTTCTTGCAACAAACTGCGATCTCGCTAGAGATATGCTCCTCTAAATCCGACGATCTGGTGGGTGGTCTATAATATAGGGCCATTAATGTGGCCATACCTTTCTTTTTCCTCAGTTCCACCCATAAAACCTCACTAGACGAGCTCTCCAGTCTGTTCTGACTGAGCACTGCCATGACATTTTCCCTGACTAGTAATGCACTCCCCCTTTAACCTTCCCTCCCTCCACTCTGTCACAGCTAACACAACAGAACCCCTGTATTTTGAGCTGCCAGTTCTGTCCTTCTAGCTGTCCTGGCACTCTGTTTCCCATCCTCCTGCAAGTTGAATTTAAACACCCTCTCTCCCATTCAACATCAGGAAATCTTCCCACTAAGGTACTAGGATATTGGTCCCTTTCTAGTTCTGTTGAAAATCATCCCTCTGTGCAGGCCCCACCTTCCCCAGAAGAGAGCCAAATGATCCTGAATATGAAGCCCTCCCTCCTGCACCATCTTCTTAACCTCACGTTAAACTGTATGTTCTTCCTATTTCTGGCCTCACTTGCACGTGGCGCAGCAAACGCTGCGATCACAACCCTGGAGGTCCTGTCCTTTAGCTTAGCACCAAACTCCCTGATCTCACTTTCCAGGACCTCATCACCTCTCCTACCCAGGTCATTGGTACTGACAAGGACTATGACGTTCGGCTGCATACCCTCCCACTTAAGAACGCTGTGGATTTGATCTGAGATGTCCCAGACCCTGGCACCCGGAAGGCAACATACCATCTGGGAAACTTATTCTCATGCACAGAACCTCCATTCTGTCCCCTTAATGAATGAGTCCCCTGTCACTATAGCTCTCTTCTTCTCTCCCCTTTCCTTCTGAGCCACAGAACCAGACTCAGTGCAAGAGGCCTGATCTCTGTGGTTTTCCTCAGTTGGGTCATCCACCGCCTCCACCTCAGCAGAATCCAAACCTGTTGCTAAGGGGAACAGCCATAGTTGTACTCTGCATTGCCTGCCTATCCCCTTTCCCCCTCCTCATGGTATTGTGCTCCTTACATTGGAAAGGCAAATGCTAAATGTGTAGGGTATATGATTTTCATAAGAACATAAGAACACAAGAAATAGAAGCAGGAGTTGGCCATCTGGCCCATCGAACCTGCACCACCATTCGATAAGATCATGGCTGACCTGGCCATGGATTCATTTCCACCTACCTGCCTTTTCCCCATAACCTTTAATTACCCTACTATACAAAAATCTATCCAACCCTGTCGTAAGTATATTTACTGAGGTAGCCTCCACTACTTCATTGGGCAGAATGCCACAGGTTCACCACCCTCTGGGAAAAGCAGTTCCTCCTCATCTCCGTCCTAAATCTACTCCCCTGAATCCTGAGACTATGTTCCCTAGGTCTAGTCCCACCTACCAGTGGATATTCATAGTTGTTTTTTAAGCAGTCTTGTGCGTGACTTTGCACAGGAGCCAACAACTACCAATGCATGCTGGCGGTAAGGCAGAATATTTCATTCAGTCAAGAACAATTTCCTTGTACCTCCTTGACACAAATTAAATGAGGGGTGAGACATTTAGTAGTATGACAGCAGTGATGTAGATTAGCGAAGCAAAATCATTTCTTAGCTCTCGAGGCAACACTCTATATTGGATTTCACTCATACTCCAAATTAGAACACCTAACCCTATAAATTAAACACTACAACTGATAATGCTCGACAATGGAACTGCGGAATTCAATTTGCTTCTATTGATGTTATTACATGTAGTCAAAAATCTTGTCCTGACCAGTCAATGCACATGAAGTGTACTTTGAAAGTAACAATGATATACAGCATATGCATATTTTTTGTAATTAACTTAATTACTAGTGTAACAGTAAATAATGGGGACAATTGTTAATAGGGAATATTTTTATGCCCAAGTAATTCCCAGTATATTTAAATCAGTACAAATGGATTTCAATTAATGAGACAGTCTGATGAATGGGATAATTTAATTTCCACCCGTGCATCCCAATTAACAGGCTTCAATGGTGTGACTCACTGAAAAGCTATCATTGCAAGGCAAATAGCATTGGAAAATTAATAAAGAAAAGGCATATCGGTTGGGTATCAGGATGAACAGAGATCCTGATCAATAATTGTGTCATGCGGAATTACCATCTCCAAGTAGATGCTCGTTAGTCGTATTGCTGGGATCACAAACAGAACTAATAACAGGCAGTAACAGGGTATGGAATTATAGAATGGTATTTAAAACGGAATTGCATTTTTCATGCACACTTTATTTCACAGACTTCAAACAATTGAAATGTCACCAATGGTTTGTAACATACTGGGAATATCTCAGAGTATTATATGGTGACATATACTATATGTTTTTTTTTGTGTGCCATACTCTGCCAGAGCCTCAGCGACCACTTTTTTAAGTGGTTGCCTTGGAGAAAAGATACTGTGAGTGGTCCCCCACGTCCTTCTCACAGCGCAGTTTTTTTTTATGAGGCCGAGTTGTGAGCTTGACCCTCAACCCGGCACGAATGGAATGCGTGTCCAGGAGTCGTCTGACCGGAATCAAACTCAGAAACCTTTGCTCCGGAGTCCGGCGCTGATGTCACTGCGCCACCAGCTGGCCCATACTATATGTACATTGATAATAAATTTACTTTGAACTTTTACTATTGGCCACTAATAACTGTGCTGGCCACACCACTCAAACAATGCACATGATCCTGGATGGTGAAGGAAATTTTTACAGTTTGAGGAAAGAAGGGGAAAATATGTCACTTAAACCATTGCAAATATCAAACGTTAAACCCGTATTTCTTCAGCAAGGTTCATTATAGTGCAAAAGTCTTAGACTTTTGGGCAGTACTGTAGTAGTTTTATGGATTACACTGCTTGTTGCCCCACAGAAACTGATTACATGACATGTGATCGATGATAAACCTGATTCTGATGTGGGTCTCTATTGTGGACTGAGAGTGGGGAAGGGGACAGGGAGAGGGGAATCATGGAGAGAGAAAAAGGAGAAGGGATAGGAAAAGCAGCACGAAGCACCAAAGACATTCTGTAATGATCATTCTGTAATTGTTTGGAATCAAATGACCTTGTCTGGTGTCTCGGGGATGGTTGTGTCTGCTCCTGGGCCACCCCCACCCACAGAACTCCTTCTCTGCCACCTGTCCCACAACCCTCCCTCAGTGCTGCACCCTTGCCACTCCATCCTATGTTCCCGCCAGATTTACAACCTCGCTATCCAGTCCACATTGACAAATACAATACTATGCAAATATCTGAGGTACCCCAGCTATATATATGTGCCTAAGACTTCTGCACAGTAATGTAAGTACTACATAAGCTTTCAAATGCTGAAGAGCTTAATTGGTGAAGGAATTTCAGTCTGACAGTCACTTTGAATGTGTGAACATCTTTGATGTTGTTTTGAGGTACAATGTGCAGCATCATTGATGCACTATCAATAACGCCAAAAGACTGGAAGTAGAGTAAGTACTGAAAGGCTTTAATTAGCAGTAAAATGGACCACGTCCATGCTGGATGACCATCCTGGACTGTGGGAGGAGCAGTGACACAATCGCCTTTATACAGGGGTCTGTGGGAGGTGTCACAGGAGCAGTCAGCAGAGGGGCATGTCCAGACAGATATACATGGTTTACCACAATCATTGAATGCTCTATGTCTCCTGAAATGTTTAAATTGAAAATGTTTGCTAAACCATTAGATGTAAAATATTGTGATCTTAGGCTGCATACAAAATTAAGACAAATAACTATTTTGATTAAGGGCAAAGACTACTATAATTTTAATGTTAGAAAACATGGCTGAGGCTGATATAAAGAGAACAGAAAGATGAACTGAAACCAGTGGAAACCTTCTATTATTTCTGTTGGGGGTGAAAATTGAGAATGCATAAAATGCAAAATGTTCCAAATTGAATCTTTTGAAAATGCACATCCAATCGACTATGCTCAGTTTAATCAACTGTAGAATATGTATCATACATTTTCTTTCCAGTTGTAGCCCACATAGCTGACTTCTGATGTTTAAACCCATTGCAATCCCCAGCAACGTGCTGTCAGTCACATTAAAATTCTTGAGGTATTAGCATTCCATACTAGGGGATAACCAGCAGCATAGAGATCAGTATTAATACAGACCGTAGAAAGTTCATTTGCCTGCCTGGCTTTAACAAGTGAGTCCCTTGTTCTGGTCTTGGACATAATTCATTGTTAACCTATAATAAAATGTAGGATTGACTCATTGTATTTTTATTTTGTCTGAAAACTCACAGAAAAGACCGATTTTTATGTACTGTACATCATTCTTTAATATCTATATTGTACTTCTAGTTACTTATTTTCATTTGACTTGATTTAATTGTCCCCTTTTATTGATACAAAATATTTCCATTCTCCACCTAAAATGTGTGTGGTGTCGGCAGAAGTACGATCTACCTTTGCCAAGCTGGTGTCAGATTGCTTAGTAAAATGACTGTGTTCATCACATCAGTTTTACTATGTAATAGCTGTTGTTTCCAGACATAACTGAGATTAACAATTGCTTATGAATTTAACTTCTAGGAGTTAATCATTGAAATTAACTTTAAGGATCAAAGATATGCTCAGTGGCCACTCTGTTGGTTACCTCCTGTCTCTACTAAAGTGGTCACTGAGTATATGTGTTTGGGTCTTCTGCTGCTGTAGCCCAACCACTTCAAGGTTCGACATGTTGTACATTCAGAGATGTTCTTCTGCACACTAACGATGCAGAGTAGGGTTATTTGAAATACTGCCCCCTTCCAGTCAGCTTGAATCAGCCTGGCCATTTTCCTCTGACTTTCATTAACAAAGCATTTTCACTCAGAGAACTGATGATCACTAGATGTGGTGTGACTTTTGCACCACTCTCTGTAAACTCTAGATTGGAGGTCATCAGTTTTTGAGATACTCAAACCACCCTGACTGGCACCAACTATCATTCCATGGTCAAAATCGCTTAGGTCAAACTTCTTCCCCATTCTGATGCTTGGGCTGAACTACAACAGAACCTCTTAACCATAGCTGCATGCTTTTATGCATTGAGCTGCTCCCACGTGATCAGCTGATTAGATATTTGCATCAACAAGCAGGTGCGCGGGTGTACCTAAAAAAATGGCCACTGCATATACTTATGCTTAAGTGTGTACTTACGTTAAGGTCTGGTGGTAGTCACTGCCCTGAAATTTTAGCCTGACTTTCGCTCTTCATAGAACTGCTGAGTATTAAGTATTTATTAATTTCAGCTGAGGCTACAAGTGGTTCAGACTTCAAGTATTTGCAGCTGGAGAGATAAGCTTGGCAGATGAGTGCAGTTTATGAATACAAGGAGAAGAACAGTCCATGAAAACTATCTTGTTATATCTTTATTGTTTGTACAATGTATTTACTTATTGTTGTAAGTTATAATAATTACCATGTCTTTGCGCCGTACTGCTGCCGCGGAACAATGAATTTCCTGGCATATGGCAGTAACAATGAACATGATTCTGATTCTGGAGTAGCCAATCCACTAGCAATGCCTTTGAGGACTCCGCTTGGTAGGAAGCCTCTCACTCTGATAAGCATGCTGGGTGCCCATGAACTGCAACACAGCTGCTATGGGTACCTAAAGGCTGTTTGAGGCCTCTTCCCTCAGATCTTCTTCTGCAGACCATCCTTCTGGCAGGTATCAAATAAGAAATCCACTAATGATATCTGATGCTTAAAATTACATAATTAGAAATAGTTTTTGTTGTAGTCATTTCTTATAAATATTATTTAGACATCCAATGTTCCGTACCATAAATTAAGGTAAATATATATGTTAATTACAGTTACGTCCTTGTATTGAAATGTTATTTATACTCAGAGAGAACCATCCTGTGTGGGAGTACTATATCTTCTTTATTTCCTTGTTCACTGAAGTTGTTAGGTGATCCCTATAGGTGTGTGGCGGAAAGTGTGCTGACTGGCTACATTATAGCCTGCTATGGGAATACCAATCCCTCTGAGCAGAAAATCCTATAAAAGGTAGTGGATTCTACTCAGTATGTCATGGGTAACTCCCCCACCCCCCAACCATTGAGCACATCTACATGAAATGTTGCTGTAGAAAAGCAGCATCCATCATCAAAGATCCTCACCACCCAGGCCATGCTCTCTTCTTGCTGCTGCCATCAGGTAGAAGGTACAAGTGCCTCAGGACTCGCACCACCAGCTTCGAGGACAGTTACTACCCCTCAACCATCAGGATCTTGAACAAAAAAGGATAACTACACTCAGTCTATTGCTGCTGTTCCCACAACTGATAGTCTCAAATTTAAGGACACTTTATCTTGTTATTTTATACTTTCATTATTTATTGCTATTTATTTATACTTGCATTTGCACAGTTTGTTGTTCATTGATCCTGCTTACACTTCCTACTCTATAGAGTTGCTCAATATGCCTGCAGGAAAAAGAATCTCAAGGTTGTATGTAGTGACATGTATGTACTCTGATAATAAATTTTACTTTGAACTTTTTGAACTTTGTTCTCTTATGGCTGAGGTTAAAAATTGATGTTGTGAACCACAGACCAGAGGTAATTCACCTGTGATGATGAAAATCAAAGCCGTTATTGCACTAATAAGCTGGGCCTAGCAGAAAGAAAACGTTGCTTCTTATGGCTAAATGTATTAGTTATGAACTACTTACAATAATACATAAAGTCATAGAGTCATACAGCACAGAAAAAGGCCCTTTGACCCAAGTGGTGCACAACAACCAAGATACCCATTCATTTGCCCTTGCTTGATCCATATCCCCCTGAATCTTCCCTCTCCATGTACCTGTCCAACTGTCTTTTTAAAGTTGCTGCTATACCTGCGTCAACCACTTCCTCTGGCAGCTCATTCTACATATGTACCATCCTTTGAGTAAAAAAATGGTTTCTCACGTTACTTTTAAATTGTTCTCCTCTCACTTAAGCCCATGGTATCTTCTTCGTGATTCACGAACAATAAGTGAAAAACTGTACATCTTCAGTCTATCTCTGCCTCCCTTGATTGTATACACCTCTGTAAGATTACCATTCAGTCTCTCATACTTCAAGGAATAAGATGCTAGCCTCTCCAACTTCTCCTTGTAACTAAGTCACTTGAGTCCTGAGAACATTTTCATAAATCTTTCCTGCACTCACCCCAGTGCAATAGCATTTTTTCTACATTAGCATGAGCAAAATTGATCACAATATCCCAACTGTGGCCTCAGCAGAGCCTTGAACAAACACAGCAAAACATCCTGACTTTTACCTTCAATGCCCTGACTGATTGAGGTCAGCATGCCAAAGGCCTTCTTCACCACCCTGTCTACCTGTTATGCCACTTTCAGGGAAGAGTACACCTGCACTACTAGTTCCCTCTGATCCACAATGCTCCCCATGTTTATTTTGAATTCTTTTTTTTTGTCAATTAAATCAGTGTTTAAAATTGCAACCTTTTACAGGCACTTTTTATTGCAGGTGATTTTATTTTATTCTTTATCAAGCGTGAAGAAGCAAAGTTACAAGGTCTATGCATGAACCATCACATTGTTAAGTCAGATTTTGTTAAAATTTGCATTAAAGTAGGGTCAAGATGTGCAAAAATGTTGTGTTTTATGTTACTATTTTTGTCAAAAAGTGCAAATAGGATCCTAAATATGAACTTAAAATGTCACATAACAATGTTAAATTGTTAATTATTGCTGATAAAATATCATTTCACAATAAGATGTCAACTCAACAATTTAAGCTCCTTAGTCTGTGGGCCAAATATTTACAGCTGAATGTATAGTCACCATAAATACATGTAGATTTTGGTACTCTTTAAGCTTATAGTGACATTCTTTCCAATGTAAGGAGTATCAATAAATGACTAATCATTAAATTGCTTAATATTGAGATATGACCTTGTTCTCAGGTAAATAAGTAAATTGTGGCATTCATTAATAAATAACATGCACTATACAATGCAAAGATATCACCTGGAGCACTAAAAACTTTTATTTTTTTAAACCATGACAACATGCTCTGCCATTGAATGTAATATGTATTTTGTTTGTTGGTGACAAGGTTGGAAAAATAATATTTGAAAGGGCAATGTATGACTTTTTTTGCAATTAGCAGACTGTTCTTATTATCTTTCTCATTGCTACTTGCTAATTAGAACAGTAGGCAACATCAATTGCCTTCTTAATTTATTTTAATTGCTGTCAGAAAATAGAACTATGATAATGGGAATTAATATTTTTCTACTAATTTTTCCCTTGCTCTTGTAACTCATGGCATTAATGATTTGGGCATGTGCCAAAGGTATATAAAAAAAGCCTTTTTGATTCAGGCAGCTTTTGATTTCACACAATAATTTACCTAGATTCACTGCCCTTCTGAATACACACAGTGTGTAAATTGCACGTTATTGATGGGAGACAGAAATAGAAATCACAATGAGATACTCAGTTCCTGATGGCAGAAAAAGCAGCAGAATGATATTAACGGATCCACAAATCATACTCCTGTTCCATGCAGTAGTAGAGAAAGAGGTTAAAAATAAGTGTTTATGAACCCATTAAAAATAATTATCTAGTGAGATCACTCACTCCAACAAATGTTAGGTACACACAATGCAGAAGGAAATACTTAGTTCACAGTCAGCACATTGTGGAGATTCAACAGTACATTTCCAGAACATTCTTGCTTCAAACAGTGTCTGGTTATTTTTAAGGGACTTGTATTTAGCTTTAGATTTCCAAAGAAAATTTTTCTCATATTTTGTGGCAATAATTTTTGGAACAGTATATCTAAAGAAATCTCTGCTATTTAAAGTAAGCTTTCCCCGTAATACAATGCAAGGCATTTTCCTGTTCATCATCAGACAATTGGAAGCAGGGAAGAAACCTGCCTGACTTTTTTTTCATGGCTTGTACACAATCTGTGCATCAAAATTATATATTTTTGGATTATAATGGTGAATATTCAATAATTATGCATACTTCTATGGATTACATTTAGAAATGAAATACCTTCTGTATCAGAATGATTTCAAATATGAATCCATTATTGTACAATTTTGGACAGTATAAGATAAATGGCAGGAGTTCATTCCAGGTGTATATCAAGTTACTTGATTCTAAGGGAATAAAAAACCTTCAATTACATCAGCTTATGCCTGGGCTGCTGAAGAATATACCATTCTGGTTTTATACTTCATTTCATGGGATGTAGCCATCAATTGCAAGGCCAGTATTATTTCTAATTGACCTGACAAGGTAGGGATCCTTCTAATGGAGTTGCATGGGGAATTGGAAAACTATAGTATACAAAATGCTTTGTACTTCCACACCAGGATGGTGTGTGACTTGGAAGGGTATCTACCAGTGGCATTGCTCCCATAGGCTTGAAAGCCTTGTCTTTTCTTTTCTAAAGGATACTTTATCCATAAAGAATGTGTGCTGGAAATACAAGACTGTCTTTCTTGGTGGCTGTGGTTATAGGTTTGGGAAGGGCCAAGTCAGGAAACCACAGAGCATTCTGCTAATGGTGTACACTGACAGTAGAGAAGTCAATATTTTAAGAAGATGATGCTGATGCCAATAAATCTTGCATGTTGTGGAGCTCCTAAGTCTCCAGAGTAACTTTCATAATTAGTAGAAACGTAGTCTGGAGTGCTGGAAAATTGACTTGTGACCAAATGACAAATCTAATCAAGAAGTGTGCACAATAAACAGTTTTGTACTTCTTCAATCACAAAGTTCAGTAACTTTTAAAACTTTGTCTGCCATCATAATGCTATTGCAGCATCAAGGCATATCAGAGATGCTGAATCAGATGCAATGGAAGCCGTCTACCTGGATTACTTAGAGACTTTTTCCACTGAGATTGGATGGGACTACAAAGAGATTTCATGGGTTAAGGGTGAAAGGTGAAATGTTTAAGGAGAATATGAGGGGGGAAATTCTTCACTCAGAGGGTTGTGAGAGTGTGGCATGAGTCACTAGTACATGTAATGCGTTCAAGCTTGATTTCACATTTACGTGAAGTTTAGATGGGTACATGGACAGTAGGGGTATGGTGGGCAATAGTCCGAGTGCAGGTTCATGGGACCAGGCAGTCTAAATTTTTTGGCATGGACTAGATGGGCCAAAGGGTCTGTTTCTGTGTTGTACTTTTCTATGACTCTATGACTCCATAACATATCTCACCAATTGGAAATGAATATCAATGATCTACAATCTCTACTTCCTTGATTTTCCATCTCAAAATTAAAGATAATGTTAGTCTCTACATCTACAGCACAACCTTGGAAACATTTTTTTAAAATCAAAGCTACAGGAAAGGTTAAATGTTTGGGTCAACTTTTCAATAAACCCAGTCAATCTAACATTGAAATACATAACCCTTGTTACCATGTAATAGAACATACATAAAGCTATCTTATCATAAAGCTATCTATCATGTGAAGTTTATTCACATGAGTGTATATGGGTGGGACAGGTTCATTGGGATGGAAAGGCTGTATTTCTAAGTAAAATAAGTAAACTAATAAGTAAATATTTATTGCTAAGCTGCATGGAACAGCACTGGACACAGTAGAGAGATCTGTTGGAACTACACCACAACATACAGTATATTCTGTATGATTGCTGAAGGGTAGGAGAATATATTTATAAGGAGCGTTGGAGGAGCCTGGGATTCATCAAATTATCATCAACCTTTGAACCTTTGAATACATCTCTACAGTACATTATCCAAAATTAAACTGAACTTTATGATCTAAAAATGATCAGACTATTTGCCATCATAAACAACAGCCTGGAATAATATATTCCCCCAAGAACTCTATTTGAGTTGGTTATTTTAAATTGACGGACACTGGTAACTGCTTGTCTAGGAAGCATTCTCCCAGAGGATGTTTTCTGCCTACACTGTTAGCCTCACAAAAATCAAGAAAATGGAGTTTCGATGTTTGGTTCCATCAATCCTGGGAGAAAGCATCATTATTCTGAGATGCAGCATCCTTGATTTTAAGGACAACATAATTTTGTAATTAAGTGAGTACAAGTCATTAATCTATCACAGTTGCCCCATTGAGAACTTTTGGCCAAAGTGGTCTGTTGCAGCTGATTTCAGATATGGGATGTATTAGGTACACATAAGGAGGAACTCTTTCCTGTGGAATTCATTTTTACGGTATTGCCAGATGAAATTGGGTTACCTTTTTCTTCTCTGGAAAAGATGTAGGGAACTGTGTTTCATAACCCGTCATTTATTTTGTGCGTTGGGTGATTTCATGCATCATTTACCCAATTAGCACTTGCTCTTACAGACTGCGGTGGAGCTTTTTGAAGGTGGCTGGCTGATATTGGATGATGCTGCAGGTGAGGTGCACTGTCAATTTGCCAAGTGTTATTCCTTCACCATGGGTGCTGCTTCATGTGTGCTGCTTGTGTTGGTTCTGCGTGGTAGTAATATAGAAATGTTTTGGGATCCTGTAGAAACAGAGGAAGAAAGGTCCATAGCCACAGAGCCCATGATCCACACTCTATATGTAGCCAAGCTGTTTACTTTCCCCCTCCAGAATCCAGGGTGGCTGGCAGCAATGGGAAATGGGGCTGTTTTGTAGTTGTTGTTTTCGCTGCTTGTGCTGTTCTGTGGAACACTGTGTGCGTGCTACATTGGCGCCAGAATGTGGGGCAACACTTACGGGCTGCCCCCCAATCCATCCTTGGGTGTGCTGGTCGTTAATGCAAATTGCAAATTTCATTGTATGTTTCTAGTTTCCTAAGGCAGCAGTTACAGAAATCTGCAATCTTCTGTCAACAGACCAAAGGGCATGGTTTCAGAATACAAGGACATCCCTTTATAAAAAAAGATGGAGGAATTTCATTAGCCAGAGAGTGGTGAATCTGTGCAATTCATTGCCACAGTCAACTGTGGAGGCTGTCATTGGGTATATTTAAAGCGGAGGGTGATAGGTTATGGGAGAAGGTAGGAGAATGGGTTTGGGAGGGATAATATATCAGCCATGATGGAATGGGAGAGCAGACTCAATGGGCTGAATGACTTAATTCTGTTTCTATGTCTTTTGATCTTCTGGTCTTATGGTCAGAGCGTCAGCAATGCACCTGTGCGAGGAATTGTCCACTCATAGGGATGAACGACACCAACCCTGAACTTCCTGTTCTTCCTCAAAGTTCTGAAAGTTTCTTCTCACTCTCCTTGAGTTGTCATTCAGACTGGAGATTGAACTAGCATGTTTAATGTACATTTGCATCTGCTGCTCCATGTTTCCTTGTCTACTTTAGTCCTCATCCATGTGCAGTGATGATTTCGCTCTCTCATGGGAAATGACATACCAGCTCCCCCACCCCCACCCTTTGACAAAACCAAAGCGAGATGCATTTCCAGATGAAAGCTATACCTCTAATTTGGCTCTCATGATGCAAGTGAGCGGAAGAGATTGAATTCACCTTTCATTGTACTCATTTTTTCATGATCGAACTGTCTACTTCTATAGATCTTCATCAAGTTGTTATATCTTCTTCAGATCTCATGCAGTTCTTTCATTTCAAGGATTAGGCTCAAGTGTTATCTCTCCATTCATTTTCAGTGGTTTGAAGGAATAGCACTTCCTCTAAATTCAGAAGCTGTCTAACAAATCATTTGTGGCTTTGACTTAGCACGTGAGCTTTCTTGTTCTATTTATTGTATTGATTTCCTATGCTGCAAGGATCAGTTAAAAATAGCGACTTCAGTCTGCAAATTCGAAGAAACAAACCCGTAATATTACAGACCATCCTCCTACCTCCCACCCTCTGTAAGATATTCATTCATTATGTGCCGTGCCCCTGTGTAACATGAGCTTGCCAAAACTCTACTTCTGTACCTTAACTAGCACCAAATCCCATTCACCCATCATCCTTCCTGATGTAAATTTGCTCAAAGTTGAATCAAACACTTCAGTCGACCCTTGATCCTTGACCCTACGCTGCGACAGAATGAAAAAATTTCTGCTTTTATCTCACTTGCTTCTTTTAACCTTAGCTACAGTTTAAATGCTTTTAAATGTAATCATTTGGCAGGACAATTCTAGCAATAACATGATTAACCATAAGCAGAAGAAATACTTAATACAAATGATGAATTATTGTGACATTGTGGGAAAATATGATACAGATTCTCTGAGATTGGCCAAGACTAACTGCATGCTAAGTTAGTTAACTCTTAATTAATTTTGAGATACAAAAAAACATTTGGCCTCTTCACTGTTGAGTATTTACAATACTCTGATGTGTTTTAAACTGTCACCGTAAAAGGAAATGGAAATCTTTTACTTGATCAGATTGCTTTCCCCATTATATATAGTCCTGCTTACAAAAGGCTCCACTTGTCATAAAGTTATGGACTGGAGAGGTAGAGGGAGAGCAATTGCATCATATATCTTGTACAAAGCAGCTTCTTCGAAACTGCCATCATTTGAGACTCTGCAATATATTTTTCCTTCCCCCATAAACGTAAGAAGGTTTGTAATAAGGTTAATGAATCCACACATAACTTCCGCAAAATCCTTGCACAGAGGTCAACCTCAGTCAAAGCAGAACTTTTTTTGCACTTTACAGGATCTCTCGTATTTGGAGACCCTTGCGCACTTAACCAAGTTCAGCTTTCAAGAATTTCACTCCTTTCCCTTTATCTCATATTTCTGGGCAATAAAATAATGAGCTGCCAAGTTTTAAAATAACATAACAAGGTCCTGCTGTACTTAAGGGTCAGTGATTTCTCATCTGACAGAGTGAACATGAATAGCCAAGCTTATTTAAGAGGCAAGACTGCAGGGGGTTGTCTGGCTCAGAATAGGAACAACCCATTTCCTCAGTCAGCTTTCTCTAATTTATACTGCTTGCAAGTTTCAGTTTTAAAAAGGGACCATCAATTTTCCCCTGCACCCCCAAAGAACTTCCCAGTCTCAACTAAATATTAAAAAAAGTTTGCTTTAAAAACTTTGCCAAATTATTTGCTCTTATGAATATTACTCATTTACAAATATTAACAATTTTCCTACTTCAATTTTCCCTCAGTGTTATGCTTGCTTAGCCTTTTACAAAGTTGGCCACCTACAGAATTGTACAGAATTGCTGCTTAAGACTTGACCGTACTTCCTTCTTTAGGGTACTCCTGGTGATTTATTGAATTCATAGTAGATCATAAGCCACTGTTGTTTAAACATAAGTCACGGAACAGCATTCAGAATAACTCCAAATTCTGACTCAAGTCTGGTGAAATTGAATCTAATTGGATCACCTAGCGTGTGTCCCTTAATGAGATGAGATTCTTCAATGGAGACTTGGGTTTAAACCTGCAATTTCTTCAAACATGTACCACTAAGCAGACTAGCAATCAGATTTCCTGTACAATTATAACAACCTTTGAATTGTATCCTTATCAATGGATGTGTTAAAACTGCATTAAAAAGGATTAAAATGTGGAATAATTTCTATTCTGAACTCTCTCTAGAGTGGGATGAAGCTAAATTCTCAATAATATTTCAAAACTAATCGATTTAAAAGGCCCATTTACAATGTGAATAACCTCATCTTACTTCCCAGAGAGCAGGGCCAAATCAGCAGGCGATCACCGCACACCAATCCCGCGTACCTGTTTACAGGCACTTGATTAGAGCAATGGAAAGGAAGCATTCTGCCCTCTGCAGGCAAGGGAGTTTGCCACTGTGGATCTGGGGAGATTCCATTACAAGCAATACATTAGTTTGCCCAGAAGTAATTAATGATCGATCAAGCTCAGTTTTAGTTCCTGCAGCATTAACTCCCAGAAATATAGTAATCTAATAATTAGTGCTGTATTTAATTATTAATTTCATAATTAAACATGAATTATGCCTTCAGCTTGTAGATGCAACCTATCATTTTAGTCACATTAGACCACTGGAGAAGCTAAAATCTGAAGCAATGTGCAATATATCCCACATGCACTCCAAAGCCATTATGTTAATGGAACATTACATTTTTGCCATCTGGTTCGTGGTTGAATTGGATGAAGTTAAGGTATTGTGCTCTGTTCCAGTACTAAAGATGCCTCTGTTTTGCTGCAATGCTATGAACATGAAATGGTGCTCATACTCCCTTACTGGGCTTTCAATAATTGCCTGGACACATACTAGGGCAAAGCAGGCAGGAGGTTTAGGTACACACTCAGAAGCTGTCTGATTTTCTGTCCATTTAAATGAATAGATTGAATGTCTGGCAAGCTGAGATACGAGGAAATGATCCTTCTTTTGGGTATTCTCCCAGCTGGTTATCAACATGGCAAATAGGAAGGCAAAGAAATCACACTGATAGTTTTTAAAACCAGTAAGATGTTATCTCTCCAAAACTCTTACATCTGTATTTAGTTTGCTGATATGTTGATGAGCATGTGATTGTCAACGAGCAGTGCAGTTCATGCATTTGGATGTATAAAGCACAGGAATTGTCAGCCACTTAATGGAATAATTGAGAGCAATGCATGAGTTGCATTATTGGACCTCGACTCTACTTAAACAACACTCATACAGAAGCATTCAAACAAATAAGCACGCCATGTGATATTCTTTGTCTGCTGTTGTCTATAGGTTTCCCATGGCCACACATACCTTTGACACTCTGCAGGATCGATTGATATGAGGGCATGGCTGCCTTACAAAATGGAGCAGGCCCAAGTGTTTATTATCACCGGCATTTGACGTGAAATTTGTTAACCTAGCAGCAGCAGCAGTTCAAAGCAATACATAATCTAGAAGCAGGAAAATAATAAATAAAATAAAAATCATAATAATAAACGAACAAGTAAATCAATTACAGTATATGTATATTGAATAGTTTAAAAACCATGCAAACATTTTATATACAGAAATATATATTAAAAAAAGTGAAGTAGTGTCCAAGGATTCAACGCCTATTCAGGAATCGGATGGCAGAGGGGAAGAAGCTGTTCCTGAATCGCTGAGTGTGTGCCTTCAGGCTTCTGTATCTCCTACCTGACGGTAACAGAGAGCAAAGGATGTCCTGGGTGCTGGAGGTCCTTAATGATTCAGACCTTGGGCATTGGATGATGGCGTTCTGCTCCCATTCCCAATGGTCCCAATGGTCATAGGACAAATCACCACTCTCAGAAGTCTTTTCTAAATGGGTTCAATTCATTTTAAAAAGCAAAAATAATGAAAAACAAATTCAGATGATAAAAAAAACCATACTCGCTTGATTCATTATTTAATGATAACAGACTGAAACCTGTGTGGGAGAGTTTTAAAATGAAAAAAAAACATTACTCTGGGGCAGTTCCCCTGTCTCAACCTCAGAAGTTCAGTTCCAGTCGTAAGAGTAGTTGTCAGAACTGGGGTTTTCCTTAGCTGTAGTGGATGACCAAGACTTCTGTGCCTTTTCATGCCTTTCACTCTCCAGAACCACCTTCCTGACCATTGGATCTCACTGTTGATCTCACCCAGCGAGTCGGCTGGAGGTGACCCCACATGCTAGGACATGCATGGGTATGAGGCCTGCCGGATATGCTCACTGGGTACAGGCTGCCTGTGGAAGTGGTGTACCATGTTCCCCCTGTCACCTGCAAACTGCTACATGGAACTTGGAGTCACAGGTGAGTGTTGAATTTCTGGTGAGAACCAAAGATGAATGCCACAAACCCCTTCACTAGAGGTACACCCTCCCCATAATTTAAAATACCTGTAACTACAGGAAATTAATTTGAGAAATGATGCACAGCACTGAAAAATGTACACTTTAGCGATGACCAATGGCCTCACTGAAGGAGACCATGGCCAATGTAAATCTGAGGGGCTGGATAGGAAGCCAAGTTGGCTTCACAGCTTATGTTCAGAAATTCAAATAACTGACCTCAAGCTTCTCTCTGTGTTTGAGTGCACACCCGTAGATAGCAGAACTGAACTGACTTGTGCACTGCAGTTGGTTACAAACAATCTATAGAATCACAAGCTAAAGTTAAGCACATCTAGCCCATTAGCAATCTTCAATCACTTAATATCCACTTTCTACAATTGCCTCTGCAAAAGCCTAGACCTCATTATTTTCCTCATTGAAACCCATCTTTTTGACCATGCTGTTGCTTATTGCTATTCATATCTTTATCTTTGATTTAAAATTCATTTTTCAAAGCAGCTTGGAATATTTTTCTATCTAAGTAAGCGCTGCTTGATTATAGACTTTGCTGGTGGGTAACAAGCAGAGGAACAGGACTCCAGCATTGCACTTCTCTCAGGCCTATGAATATTCTAGGAATTTAAAAACAGTCCTACCTGCAGAACTGTCAAAGTGTGCCTCAAGAAAATTGAACAAATAAAAGCCAGAAATGTTAGACATGCAAAGTAGAAGAAAAAATGTGTTTCAGGTGTAATAAAAGAAAATGTGGAAGGAGGAAATGTAAATGAAGCCTCATTATTCTTTCTCAAATATATCAGACTCCAAATCACTTATCTAATCCTCTCAGGGAATATTGTACAGACTTCCTCTCTGACCACAAACTAACACCAGCAGGTTCCCAGGACAACTATTTAATTATATATTTTACTTTATTCAGAACTGCCCATTTCCTCTCCCAAGATGACTTGTCATTGACCCAGCTGTACAGAACCATTATGGGAACCATTGAGGAGAGATACAATGCTCCCTTGATATTCAACCTCAGACATCATTTCAATGGATTGGCTAAATGTAAAAATCTGCCAGCTCTGTAATGTCAATGAGACATTACAGAGCCCTTGGGTAAATAGGGGAGAATGAACGATTAGGCCTGAGGATTGTGAAATGAATGAAGCTGAGGGTATTCAATGACTTGATTAGGCTTGTATTAGGGTCAAGAGGATTAGTGACCAGAGTAACAGTGAGAGTGGCCTGTATGTCAAGAAATTAAATTAACTAATGCTGTTTCTTCTCAACATTCTGCATTTAATGATTGTTTGCTCCAGTGCAAACAGGATAATGACCATTTACAGGTTGAACCTCATCACTCTAAGAATGCGACTAGGGAAGCCTGGGACCAAGCCTCCTTTGCTTTGAAGCAACATAGGGAATTCTGGACCTTGTAGTCAAAAGTGCCAGCATTGCTGGACAGTTCCTGGACATGCTGTTCTTTCCGATGGTGCTCAAAGGACAGGGTCTCCTTCCAGACAAGTGAATTATTTGTCTTCCTCTTTTGGGCATCTTCCATCCATACTGCACTAAGATCTTGTCTTCAGCAAACCCTGGTTCTAAGGCTCCAAATTCCTGCCTTTCCTACAAGCCATTACAATCCCCAATATCACTTTGTACATTCCAATTCTCTTAGTGCTAGGGTCCTTTCAGTTCAGCCCCGCTCATACCACCGTGTCTCCAACTGCCTCCTCCAGCAATCTTCCATCAACACCAGATTTGGATTATTCCTAAACTCTCTTCAGTCTTCTTTACCATATTTATCTACCTCTCCTAGAGTAGAGGATGAACAGAAAACTGCTCAAATTTGGTCATATCTACTCTAGTACTGAAATCACCATAATCTCAGGAACAGTTACCAACCCTCAGCCATCAGGCTCTCGGACCAAAGGTATAACTACATCCAACTTCACTTGCCCCATCATTGAAATGTTCTCACAATCAATGGACTTACTTTCAAGAACTCTTCATTCTCAATATTTATTGCTTATTTATTTATTAATTATTATTATCTCTTCCTTGTATTTGCACACTTTGTTGTTCTTGCACTCTGAATGCTCAAGTTGGTGTGGTCTTTCATTGATTTAGTTATGGTAATTATTCTATGGATTTATTGAGTATTCCCACAAGAAAATGAATCTCAGGGTTGTATATGGTGATGTAAATGTACTTTGATAATAAATTTACATTGAATTTTGAACCTCAAACATTCATTTATAAAATGCAGATGATGCTTGCACTTATGCACATAGGAAGGCTGAGCTCCAAGTTAACATTACTTCTTCCATTGAATCAAAGAAAGGGATATGCCTTCCATATAGCATAAATGTAGGCATATAGAAAGGCAGATATCCTTTGTGAACCTGTCCCCAGTATGTGACATTAACCTAACTTAGCAATAAGAAAAATTAGGTCTCAGGAGCCCCATCTAAGTAGAAGCAAATTTGTTGGCACTAGTACTGTCACAACCACGGATTCGGCAGCGAGGTAGATACAGCAATTGCACTTGTGAACTTGCACGTGTGAGGTAATTATTATTTAATCGTGATAGTATTTAACTCCATTCTTGTCACTACAGTGCTTGTTGAGACTTGAACGGAGCATAGCAATACTTCACTGCTGTTCTGTATTCGTCCTTCCCTGAGATATTGGACTTTCAAATCAACCATCTCTGAAGACTAGCGGTATTCATTTAATGCTTTGATGCTTCTTTTCAGCTGCAGTGTAGGCTTCGTTTTCCTTTGAGATTTTTAGTTAACGGCCCTGTTTGGCCTAGTTTGTATTGTCTTATTTTCCCTTTAACACTGTTTGTATTAAAGTCTGTGAACTACTGACCTGCTTCAGTGTTTCTCACTCTGCACTTGGGCCATATCCGAACTGTGGTGACAAGCACAGCTGTTACCTGTTTAAGAGAATGGATTGTTCATTGATCAAGGCCGCCAATCACCTCAGAGCTTATTGCTTGTTGGACTGTAATGATCCTTGCCCTCCTTGACGCTTTGGAGCCTTGGTTCACCCCACCCCCCCGCCCCCAAAGAACCTCAAATCACTGGAGAAATACCATCAATGCTTCTCCCATTTCATTGGCAGGAATAAGCAGACCAAATCCTCGCCCAGGTCAACATATCCAGCATCTGGGATCCTATCACATGCAACCAGCCCCAGTGGCTGAACCACCTTGTCTTCATATCTGATGTGAGACTCCCTAAACAGGCCTTCCGTTCCAAGTGAGAAATTTCCAGGGGACAGAGAAGATGCTTCAGAGACATTCTTGATGTCTCCTTGTAAGAATGTCACATCCTTATTGACTCATGTGAATCCCAGGCTTGTGACCACTCCAAATAGAGCCCCTAGTGAAACACTGAGAACCTTTAGTTTCTTTAGGTGCAGCACATAGAAGCCTATTCAAAGCAATGGGAGGAGTACCTTACCTTCTAATCAACCCATGCACCTGCCTTGTCAAGCACAAACTGTCCTGTCTGTGGTAGAGTTTGTGCGTCCACATTGGCCTCATCAGAACTACAGAGCTAAAATGGAAGCAACGAGCAATCTGTTGGAGGAACTCAGAAGGCCGACTGTCATCTGTGGGAGGAAAGGAAATGTTGACATTTCAAGTCAAAGCTCTGTGCTCTTACAGATTTTGCTTGACCTACTGAGCTCCTCCAACAGATTGTTTGTGTCTCCAGATTCCAGCATCTGCAGTCTTCTGTGTCTCCAAACTGGAAGTAGCATATTCTCCATCTGAAGATGTGAGATCTGAAGTTAATATCTAAGACCAGAATACTGTTATTGAACTATATAATTTGATGATAAACATATGAAAGAAGTTTTTAACCAAGAAGAAGTTCATCATAACATGGGAGGATAAACCCAATCATTTAAGCTCCTAATAGTGGGAACTGGCAATATAAAACAAATTTGAGAACTGTGAGATATTCTTTTCTTTAAGACGCATAGAGGAAACACTGTGATGCAGTTAGCAGAGCTATTACCCCACAACTATAATGGCTAGGCTTAATCCTGATCTTCAGTACTGTTAATGCAAAGTTTGAACATTTTTCCCAGCTCTACATGAATTTCCTCCATGTGTTCTGGTTGGTAGGTTAATTGAGTCCTAGAGTGCAGAGTGATGATAGAATATGGGAATGGTGGGAGGGGTGAGGAGGGTATAGGTGGGATCTGGGATGAATAAAAAATAGGATTAGTGTAGAGTTAGAGCATATGGGTAGAATTAGAGTAATGGATGGTTGATGGTTAACACAGATTCATTGTCAACGAGTGTGGATGTTCATGCAAGCAGGAGGCATGAGGGCTGGTGAATTGGCAAGCCCAGAGTTTGAGGTCAATATTGATGATCAAAGCCCAAGAGTTGATCAAAGGTCTGGATGTTGAAGCCCAATGGGCAAAGCCTGGAGGCTGGAGGTTAGAGACTGGAGGTCCAGAAGCCTGTCGTGAGGTTGAAGGATTGTCCATGTATACAGTTGGGTAGCAGGTAGGAAGGGGGTTTGCTTTGCTCTTGTTGTTTTGATCTGCTTTGTTGTGATCTGTCTTGTTCTAGCAAACATTGTGGGCATACTATGTTGGTGTCAGAATGTGTGGTGACACTTGTGGGCTGCCCCCAGCACATCTTTATTAGTTTTTAATGAAAAAGAAGCATTTCACTGTATATGATAAGTACATGATAAGTAAATGGAACTGAATCTGAACGACTGAGGGATCTGTTCCTGCTCTGAATGTATTTGATATCTGAACAAGCTCACAACAGTGAATGGTTCCCTATCTCCAATGAGCCACCATCATCAGTCAGAGCAAAATCCAGAGAGCAAGTCCTCAGTTCACAATGTACTTTTAAAACAGCTTAATAAACTAAGGTAGTAGCATTCTAAAATGTAAAGGTTATTTCAATTCTAGCAGGTTAAAAACTATTTCCAACTTTCTCTTGTACTGAATGGCATTTGGAAATAAAATTATTTCAGCCTATTTTCTCTCTGGAAGGGAAATTGTTGCTGTTTCCCTCTTTCTGCAGAATAATTCACTTAAATTACTGTATTTATGTGTGCCCTTTTATTTAATGATACCATTTCTCCTTTACTAACATGTATGTGTAGTCACAATTTATAGGTTGTTAATAATCAATGACCAGGCACTTTAATACAGTATATTGGTCTGCAGCATATTGAGCTGAAACACATTCATTCGATTCCTTATTCATGATTGTAATATTGATTACAACCCTTCTGCTATCAACAAAGCTGAACATTCTAACAACTGAGGTGGGACTAAAAACTACCCACAGCGTACATAGGAGTTATAATTAATAGAAGGTTTTTTTTTAAATTTGCTATTAAATCTAAAGCAAATTTCTTACAAATTGAAGTTTGTAGAGTGGGTCCATTTGAACCAAATTTCATCGGCTAGTGAGGGAATGAAGATCTTAAATTGTAGGCCAATATGAATTAGAGTTGAAATTCCAAGAAGGAGCCTTTTCATTTCCCTCAGCTTGTAACACTATGTAGGTGGTCGAAGCTCTGAGAACAGTTCAAGGTTGCAAACAGCTATTCTGTTGCTGTTCCTTTATTTCACTGAATTAATGAAACCTCCATGCAGGGCACTGAATGCATACTTGAAACACAATAAGAAGCATGTAATGGCCTTCAGTTTCTTTTAGCAGGCAGTGAATTACTGAGAATCGAAGTCTGCTCCAAAGGCATGTGCTGCTCTGCTGTCTTTGTGAGAGCAGGAAATGAAAGCTACACATTTTATTCTAGATTCCTTTCCTCCATCTGCTTCTATTCATGCAATAATCGTTAACCTCTTCATTGTTGAACTCTCAACTATAACCAATGAGCATTGGTCAGCATTTAATGGTGGTTATTTTGCCCTGATTCAATCTGAAACCTATTTACTACAATTTATGTGGACATTGGATCAGTCCTGCAAAGAAAAAGAAATCAAAACACTGTACATTTTAAATCATTCTTTGTTGTGGTTTGACAACCACTCAGTGAATATTTAAGATTTAATCCTTGAGCATGATGTAATTTGTGTTGCTATAACTAGCACAGAATCTACACTGAGTGGCCACTCTATTAGATACTTGCTGTACCTAATAGGGTGGCCACTATGTGTATGGTCACGGCCTTCTACTGCTCCAGCCCATCCACTTCAAGGCTTGACTTGTGCATTTAGAGACACTCTTCTGCCACCACTGCTGTAACGCATGGTGTTTTGAGTAAAAACAAGTGCAGCACCTGTTTCTTCAGGAATGGATAGAGATTGTCAAGTAAAAAAAAAGGCAGAAAATGGAAGAATTCACGGGTTCATAGACAGTGAGTACCAGGTGATCATAATCATTAGGCAAAAAAGTCAAAATGGCTGGCTACATCAGAAAGATTGACATATTTGATTATATAAACGATAACTGGAATATGTATACTGAATAGATTCAGCAGTATTTTAAAGCGAATGAAATAGCCAATGAGAAGTGAATGATGATTTTGCTGAGGGCATTGGATTTAAATTCACACAGTTTGCTTAGAAGTCCAACTGCTCCAAACAAGTAAGTCAAAATGAGGCTTGCTGTTATCGTGAACATAACGCAGGGACATTTAGAACAAAATCTATTGTTGATTGCAGAACGCTTTAGTTTTCATAAGAAGAATCAGAAAGAAGGCGAATCTGTTTCAGAATATGTGGCTGAATTGAGCAGATTGTCTGAGCAGTGCACTTTGGTGATGTGCTTAATAATACACCTGAGGGATTGTTTAGTATGTGGAATATTACATAAAAACATTCAAAAGTGGCTCCTAACTGAAACACAACTTATGTTCAAAAGAGCAGTTGAAATATTTGTATCAATGGAAACAGTATACAGGGATTCAATTGAGTTGCAGTCAGGGGAATGAAAATGAGAGTGAACAAAATTGCAACGTCCAAACAGAAACAGGCCTGGAAGAACAAATTGTGTTGCCATTGTGGCAGAGTTTCACATACACCAGACTAATGCAGATTTAAAGGGGAAACTTGCATAAAATGCAACACGGTAGGACACATACAAAGAAATTTCATGGCTCCGGAGTCAGGGGGATTCAGAGGTCAGTGTTCGGGCAGGAGATCGGTGTGTCGTGGGAGGTGGAAGATCTAAGGCTGTGTGCCCAGAGACCTGTGATCTTTGGGTATAGAGCTCGGAAAAAGCGACACAACAGACTTTTAACATCACAAACCAGCAAGTTGTTTGTTATGTCTCCCCTCTCGCTGTGAAACAGAGACATCTCTTTCCCACTTATTGGGGAGAAAGAGAGCCTGTGGTCTGTTGAATACTGAGTGAACAAGCAGTCTTTGGAGTACTGCAAGTCTGTGCCTTTACTGGTGATTTGCTCACGCTTGAGTGCTTGGTGTTGGGTGCGATGCTGTTTTTTGGTGGTGGGGGGAGGGAGAATCGTTACTTGCTGCCGTCTAAGCACAGGAGGGAGGGGAGTTGGGGGGGACTTCGGGGTTCTAACATTTAACTGTCATTCATTCTTCGCAGCACTCCTCTGCTTTTCATGGATGGTTGTGAAGAAAAAGCATACCAGGATGTATATTGTATACATTTCTCCGACATTAAATGTACCTTTGAAACCTGCTGAGCAGAATGATCCCCTTTGTCAGGAAAGGCATTAACACACAAGAGTAAGGAACCCTCCACAGCAATTAAATATTTAGTTCTGAATGGGACATGTTAAAATTTGCTATGCTGTGGATATCTATATAGTAGTCATATAATATAACATGTGTATAAACTGAGATGCATTCTACGTTGAGCTAGTTTATAACTAAGCAGGGAGGATTGTTGTGTATTTAATATTTCAGTAGTATTTGTTGATAATATAATCCATTGCAGATTATATGTAAAGTACATTAATGGCATATGTAATTTCACTGCCTCATTATATGTACATGTTTGGCTTAAATTAAAAACAAAATTGGACTCACATTCTGGTCTGCCATGTTCTAATTAGTTTTATGTTTTGGAGTTAAAAAACATAACAACTCTCACTTTCCTGTCAGCCTGATTCAGTCCAGACATACTCCACTGAACTCTCTCATTAACAAGGCATCTCCACCCACAGAACTGCTACTCATTAGATCTGTTTTTTACCTCATCTCTGTAAACTCCAGAGGTTGTCCTACATGAAAGGCCCAGGAGATCAATAGTTACTGAGATACTCAAACCACCCCGTCTGGAATCAATAACCACTTCACAGTCAAGATCACATTCCTTCCTCATTCTGATGTCTGGTTTGATCACCAGCTGAACCTCTTGACCACGTCTGTGTGCTTTTATGCATTGTTTTGCTGCCATGTGACTGGCTGATCAGATATTTGCATTAACAAGCTAGTATACATAAGTAACTAATAAAGTGACTACCGGGTGTAATTAATGTATAACATGAAAATAGAAAATACTGGGAATACTCAGCTGGTCGGACAACAACTGCAAAGACAGAAGAGCAATGAATGTTTCCAGGCAACAACTTTTCATCAAAGGTCATTGACGGAAAAGTTTAACCCAATTCCTTTCTTTCACAGAGCCTGAGTATTTCCAGCAATTTGTTTTTATTTCAGATTTTCAGCATACTTAATTTCTAAACAGCCAAATAAACCTGAACACTCTTAAAAATGCAGAGACCTTCAAATTATGAGCCAAAAGTAACCTAAGCACTATTAAGTCAAATTTGTTTCATCTAATGTAATTGATAACAGCATTACAGAAAGCTTCATTTTAAGTTCTACGGTAGGCACAGCAGTATGGTGGTTAGGGTAATGCTATTTCAGTGTCTGTAATCATTGATCAAGGTTCAATTCCCACCTCTTCTAGTATAAAGTTTATATATTCTCCTCAGAACTACATGGGTTTCCTCCCACATTCCAAATGCAGATAAGTTAGAGTTTGGGAACATCTATGGAAAAGAATAATCAGTTGTTGCTGCCTGCCCTGCTGAATTCCACCAGCATTTTGTGTGCATTGCTCTGGATTTCCAGTGTCTGCAAACTTTTTCATGTTTGAGATCGAGTTTGTGAATTGTGGGCCTGCTGTTCAAGGTGGGCTGCCCAGCACAATCCTCGCTGATTTCATTTGACATAAACAGCACATTTCACTGTATGTTTGAATGTACATGTGATAAATGAGGCTAATCTTCAAAAATCTTTACCTTCACAGTTTGTCAACACTTGAAAACACAGCGTTTGAAATTAACAAAATTAAGCCTTTGACTTAACAAAATGAATGATGCCTGGTATTTTACATGTTTGTATCATTTCAAGGAATTGAACAGAATTTTTAGGCCACAATTAAAATTTGCTGAGGGACATCAAGTTACTGACTGCAAATAATCATTTCTGTTAGCCGACTGGCACAAGCTAATTATATTTGTAAAGAAGTATGCTAACAATGTTGCTAATAGCTAATTAGTCACAAAGTGAAGTTGAATTATACTTTCCTGACTGTAATTCTTATCAGGCATTATGCTCATTAAAATAATCTCTATGTATTAGAGCCAAGGACATGATGGAAAGCATAAAGGTAACCGGAAGATGTAAAGCGGTCATTTTTGTGATTAAAGGGTTAAGGATTGACTTTGCTGCTCTTTAAGGGATGAGTAAATTTCTAGAATCTTTTGAATTTTTGCCTTTAACAAATTGCAAAAATCTTTTTATTTTACATGCAGACAAACACTTCTGTTAATCTGTGCTAATTACTAAATTTGGGCCCTCTCGTTTGTGTGGGTTAATTAAGGCCCTTTTCCAATGAATACTGAAAAGCCCTGCCTATCGCTGCCTTGAAAATAAAGCACACACCGGGTATTTCTCTCAATTGAAAACACGGCTGAGCTAATCCTGAGTTGTTAAGGGAAAAGTGGATGGCTTTGCATGCCTAACCTTTTGTGTAGGCACTGTGGCCGTTGATGTGGGAAAACATTCATGGGAAGGCTATTAGTTGGTCTAATCAGACTGAAGTACTTATCCCAAAGCAAAGGAAAGTGCAATTAGGCTAGAATTACAATTGGACTAATTACTATTCAGAAGCTTTAGCTCTTGGTAAATGCATGATTTTAACCCTATTTTGGCAACTTTTAATATTTTATAATACATGATATTTCAAAAAATGAATAGGGACAGATGTCTATTGCAGATAGAAAATTTAATAAAGAACTATTTTCTAAAGAATAAAGAGCTAATTCAGGCTGGGCATTGAATCACATAATAATTTACTACTTTCTTTTTGTCAGAGCCAGGTTTGCAGGGGATGCAGCCAGGTGTGGCCTAAATTGGTTAAAGCATGTCAGCAGGGCCAGGTAAAAAGAGTCATTCTCTGTCCTCAAGGAGCTTGAGCTGAGAAGCAAGAAACACGTAATTGGAAAAGACAGCCATCTTTTGGTATGAATTATCAACACACAGAAACGTCAAAATTTGCTTCTGGGGTGTCCAGTTTTTCATCTTGAACAATATTGGGTTTGTCCAATTAATTGAATTCTATATGTTTTTACAAAGTATCAGTCAGATACTTTGAATTTAATTGACATTTATGAATACAATTGTAAACATTGCCTCTATTTTCTCCTCCACAGTATTGACTGTAAGAAATAGAGCACTGCCTCTACATTATCACCTTTTTCCTTCAGACCAGTGATATTTTGCTCAGTAAGCCACCTTCTGCTTTCCATACAGGTAAAGCTGGGTCTGTTATCTATAAATTACTCTTCTAGAGAGAATAATAAATTTGGACTTGATAGTATTTTTGATGGAATCTAAAACTCAAACTCCTGTCTCTAGGAATCCAAATCAAAAACTTCGGAAGAATAAGAGATGGTGATTCATTATGCTTATAGATACCCTTCTCACCTTCATCCACCTATCACTGGCCAGCTCTTACTCTACCCTTCCCCTTCATCTCTTTATACTGACTATACACCTGTTAACTGCTGGTGGAGGTGTCGGATATGGGTTCAATTTCAACATTTAAGAAAAATTTAGATAGGCAAATGGATGGGAGAGGTTTAGACCAGGTGCAAGTCTATGGGACTAGACAGGATAATGGTTCAGCTCAGGCTAGGTGTGCCAAAGGGCCTGATTCTGTGCTGTAGTGTTCTAAGACTCTGCAACACTTTCAGTCCTGATGAAGGATCTCAACCTTCAATTACCTCCACAGATGCTACCTAACCCATGTCCTGGATCACGCTGTCTCAGAGAATCCAAACATTTATAACAAACCATCTCTGCAAGTAAGTTTGTCTAATTTACTTTCAATCTCCAAAATGTGGTATTAATAGACATCTTATTAACAAAAATAAATTACTAGAACAATCATTTTTTTCCCTTTCTGAAATCTACCACCCAGCTTGTTCTTTTTAACTTGGCTGCAACAAATGTCTTATTTTCATCAAGTATTCACTGAAAAGACTTATTTTAATTGCTGATCTTGGATATGTCTTCAGAAAGATTTAGATATTTTAAATAAAAAGTTGAAACAAATTTAAAATAAAACTAAAATAATAGATTTACAAATATTTGCAGATAGATATAAATTATAAGGAGGCCGCTTGCCCACCAGTCTCCAGAATGCTCTGCCATTGAGAAAGGTCATGGCTGGTCTGACTGCAACAACTCTGCATTCATGACTACTTGGGCTAATCTCTCAAATCCTTGCTTATCAAAGTATCTGTCTACCGCTGCTAAAGACTTACAACATTTTGAAAGCAAAAAGAGTGTCACTGTGTCTTTGTCTTTATTTTTAAACCAGGATTTGTCATTCTAGTTTTTCCCACAAGAGGAAAGTTCTTCGCCACATTGACCTTGACCCTGTCAAACCCCTATAGTTTTTATTTGAGCTCTTTCTCTCTTTTCAAAACTGTGGTTGCACAGTCATAGCCTGTCCAACTTTCCCTCATAAGACAACCCAGCTTTCCAGTGTTTCGTCCTGTAAAGATTCTGAATTGCTTCCAATGGATTAATGTCTTACCTTAAAGAAGCAGACCAGTATTGTACATGGTACACCAGATGTGCTGTTACCAATGTCCTGTATACGAGAAATGAAGATTTACTTCCTGATCTTTATGTACAATCCACAATGTACTGTGACTTTCCCTACTCACTTCCTGTATCTGCATACAAATCTTCTGTATATGCCCAAGCTTCCCAGATCCTTCTAATCTCAGAGCTCTGCACTCTCTTACCACCTATATATTAGTCCATAAAACTATAAGGCATAGGAGCAGAATTAGGCCATTTGGCCCATCAAGTGTGCTCTGCCATTCAATCATGGCTGATCCTATTATCCCCTCCTCAGACCCACTCCCTGCCCTTCTCCTTGCAACCTTTGATGCCATGTCCAATCAAGAACCTATCAATCTCTGCCTAGCCTCCACAGCTGCCTGCAGTAATAAATTCCACAAATACACCACATTTCTGCTTCTTTTTCTAAAATCCTTGCCAAAGTGAGCAATTTCACATTTTCCACATTATACTCGATTTTCCAGATCATTCACTTAATCTTTCCATATTGCCTTATACCCTCATTATAAAAATTGCAAATGTCACTCCATTCTTCAGAAAGTGATGGAGGAGGAAGAAAGCAAGTTATAGACCAGTTACTCTGACCGCAGTGGTTAGGAAGATGTTGCAGCGGATTATTAAGGATTTTGGCCTCAGGGTACTTGGAGGCACATGATAAAATAGGCCACAGTCATCATGGTTTCCCCAAGGGGAAATCTTGCCTAACAAGAAATAACAAGCAGGATAGACAAAGGAAAATTGGTGGATGTTTTATACTTGGATTTTTAGAAGGCCTTAGACAAGATGTTGCGCATTAGGCTGCTTAACAAGAGAAGACCCCATGGTATTACAGTAAAGATACTAACATGGATAGGTGATTAGCCGATTTGCAGGAGACAAAGAGTGGGAATAAAAGGGACCTTATTTGGTTAACTAACAGTGACTAGTGTTCTGCAGGGATCGGTGTTGGGACCATTTCTTTTTATGTTGCATGTCAATGATTTGGATGATGGAATTGATGACTCTGTGGCCAAGTTTGCAGGTGATCTGAAGATAGGTGGAGGGACAGGTAGTGTTGAAGAAGCAAGGAGGCTGTAGAAGGACTTGGAGTGGTAAGAATAATGGGCAAAGTGGCAGATGTGCATGATCATACACTGTGGTAGAAGGCTGAAAAGTGTAGACAGTTTTCTAAACAGGTAGAAAATGCAGAAATCTGAGGTGAAAAGCGACTTTGGAATCCTTGTGCAGGATTCCCTAAAGGCTAACTTGCAGGGTTAGTCAGTAGTAAGGAAGGCAAATGGAATGTTAGCATTCAGTTGGAGTGCAGTCGAATAT
Source organism: Hypanus sabinus (assembly GCF_030144855.1). NCBI lineage: Eukaryota > Metazoa > Chordata > Chondrichthyes > Myliobatiformes > Dasyatidae > Hypanus > Hypanus sabinus. The sequence continues at coordinate 19,954,603 of NC_082710.1, read as the reverse complement.
AAAAGCGAGGATGTAATGCTGAGGCTTTATAAGGCACTATTGAGGCCTCACTTGGAGTATTGTGAGCAGTTTTGAGCCCCTTATCTAAGAAAGGGTGCACTGACAGTGGAGAGGGTTCGGAGGAAGTTCACAAGGATGATTCCGGGAATGAAAGGGTTATTGTATGACAAGCATTTGCAGTCACTGGAATTTAGAAAAGTGAGGGGGATCTCTTTGAAAGCTAACAAATATTGAATGCCTAGATAGAATGGATAGGTGACGATAGAGTGGGTGTTGCAGGGATGTTTCCTATAGTGGAGGAGTTTAGGAACAGGGAGCACATCCTCAGAATAGAGGGATGTCGATTTAGAATGGAGATGAGGTGGAATTTTTTTTTAGCCAGAAGGTGATGAATCTGTTGAATTCATTGCCAAGGCCGCTGTGGAAGTCAAGTCATTGCGTATCTTTAAGGCAGAGGTTGATAGGTTCTTGATTAATCAGGGCATGAAAGGTTATGGGGAGAAAGCAGGAGACAGGGGTAGAGAGGAAAAGTAGATCAGCCATAGATCTAGATCTGGTTTTGAATTTTTCCACTATAACAACTTTAATAATAACCTCTAACAAGATGTTAAATAACGAGACAGTAGCTTTCAGCATTTGTCTCTCTCCCTTTTTGATTGAAGAAGTTAGGTTACTGTTTTCCAACTTAATAAAATCTCCTCTATGTAGAAAATTGTTAAAAATTAAAACCAATGCATCAACCATCGCACTAGTATCTTTAAATCTTTAAAGATTGTAGAATGAAGTCCATTAGGACCTAAGGACTTCCCAGCTCACATTTCCAAATCTTACCTCAGATTTAATTAGTAGCATGTGAAAATATCAGCAATAATTAAAGACATTACATACATTATAATAACTCAGCGCTTTAATTACTCTTGCCTTTTTGACACAGAAAGAGTAGCCCAGGGACCAACCACCATCCATGCATTGTGTAAAGATTTAAGAGAGGTAGGATGTGGACCCAGCTGCTCTCCTTATCATGTCTGTCCAACATCATCTGGCTGAATAATGGACTATGACATACATAGATATCTGACCTTCAGCTCATCTCAGATTTAGTGTCTGACTGTAGATGTCCATGTCAGTCACATGTCTCAGTGATAATAAGCATGATCTGATAATGATTCTAAACCTACACCTCAGTTAAATATGCCTCTACCGTCTTTGAAGTTTTTGTAGATTTTGCATGTCAACAAAATCTTTGACAAACTTCTATTGATGCACAGTGGAGAGTATCTAAACTGGTTGCATCACAGCCAGGTTTGGAAACACCAATGGGCAAGAATAGAAAAGGCTACAGAACGAGATGTATTCAGCTCAGTCCATCACCAGGTGAAGCTCTTCCCTCCTTTGGGTAAATTGTGCACTGCCACAAGAAAACAGTTCCATTATCATAGCAGCTTCCATAATCAAAAACCCCAACCATCTAGGTCCACCCTCTTCTCACTGCTACCATCAGGGAGGAAGAGGTACAGAAGCCTTAGGTCCCGCACCACCAAGTTCAAGAACAATTATTATCCCACAACCATTCGGCTCCTGAACTGGAGAAGGTAGCTTCATTCATCACCACTCTGAACTTACCTTACAAATGACCGACTCACTTTCAAGAACTCTTTACAACTCATCCTCTCAGTAGTATTTTTTTTACTTGCATAGTTTGTGTTCTATTGCACTTCACTTGCTTGGCAGTCTTTGTCCATGTATAGTTTTTCTTAAGTTCTTTTGTATTTCTTTTTCTTCCCAGTAAGAGCCTGCAAGCAAGAGAATCTCAGGTTTGTATATGGTAACATATGGGTTCTTTGATAATAAATTTACTTTGAATGTTGAAAAATCTCACCTGAAAGGCAGCATGTTCAATATTATAGGACAATGTTGCAACTTAAATTATGTTTCATTTCAATTCTAAAAAGCTTTAAGTGATAGGTGTTATATCTTGTACTCTGTTTCTGAAATGTGTGTTTATTGAAGGCAATGAGTTGAGCAGCTGAGCAGAAACTGCAAAACCATGAACCAAGACACAAATGCTTCTAATTGCCAGTGTTAAAAGGGATCCAGCTCCTTGCACCATGTGGAATTGAGGAATGTCCTCAAGAATAATTATCCTAAACATCCCAGCTAATACATATTTACACAATCAATCACAAAACACAGTAAAGTGCTTGTGGGTAATCTGGTTATCCCTCAGCTCCTGAAGTCAATAAAATTGCAGCAGAATTTAATTGAAGATCTAAATCAATGCTTGTGGACGATTATTACATGATCCTTTGGAACATGGACTGTGCCACTTGCTTCACTAACAAAGTAATCCTAAAATGCCGTCAAACCAAACTACGATGAATTTGTCTTGAATTCGTCCTTGGAGCTATAGTTCAATGTCAGTAGCACTGACTCTAAAAGAAAATAAAATCCCACATTGGAAGTGTGTGTTGGAGGTGAGGGAAAGTTGGCGTATATCAGGGGTGAAACTAATAATCATGAGGGCATTGGCGAATGTAATTATGGATCATGGAGGGAATTGTAGTACTCTCACCTTTACCCTATGGCACATTGACTTTCATAAATTAAATTATTGAGTACAGTAGTTGGGATTTTATGTTGAAGTTGTATCAGATGTTTGCGAAGCTTACTTTGAAGTTTGGTTCTGGTCACCTACCTACAGGAAGGATATGAACAAGACTGATAGAGTGCAGAGAAAATTTACAAGGATGTTGCTGAGATTTGAGGAAAGTTCGAATAGGCTAGGACTTTATTCCCTGAGGAGTATGAGAATGATGGGAGATTTGATAGAGATAAACAAAATTATGAAGGGTATCAACAAGGTCAATGCAAACAGGCTTTTCTACCGGATTTGGTGAGACTAAAAGTAGACATTATAGGTAAGGGGGAAAGGTGAGGGGAACATGAGGAGGGAATTCATTAGAGTGAGAGTGTGGAAGGAGCTGCCAGTAGAAATGGTGGGTGAGGATTTGATTGCAACTTCTAAAAGAAGTTTCGGTAAGTTAGGATGGGAGAGGGGGAAGTATAGAGCACAGTCTTCCAGAGGGGGCAGACTAAATAGGCTGAAGGTCTTGTTTCTGTGCTATAGTACTCTATGACTAGTAGAAAGGTTTTGTCAGTAGCAAAGAGTGATTGCACTGTAGAATAATCCTGATTTCAACTATGCAATCAGTTGTGTACTTTTTATAACATTATGGCAACCACAGTAGTCCCTCTCAGAATTGTTATTTATATAGAAAGGAGCTCTAGATCTCTTGCTCTGGTGCCAGCTATCCAAGAAAAACTCCACTCAGTAATGGAAGCATCAGAAGAGTGCTTCTCGCCAATTTTGCTTTTGCAAATTCTGAATACCTGCAAAGGGCAAAGACGTCTTGTCTCAGGGTGCACACTAACTTGACACTTCAGCTAAAAATGTAAATGGACACATAAACAGTACAGCTTCATTTGATGCTTTGCTGTCTGTTTCGTGAAAATAATGCAGAGTTTTATGCCATAAAGTTTGATTGATTTGTCTGCTTGCTTGTCCAAAGAAGAATGGATCCTTTTATTCAATATAATGAATTATAAATATTCTCTAACAGAAATTGCCAAACCTGGTCACTTGAATAGGTGATAAAGAGGAATTTGAAGTAGATTTTCACTGGAAATTAAGAAATACAGTACTGTGTAAAAGTCATAGATATATAAGTGATGTATGTGTGTGTCTATATATATATATATATGTATGTGTATATATATGTAATATGTGTGTGTATATATATAAAATATACACACAGCTAGGATGCTTAAGACTTTTTCACGGTAATGTATTTGACAATGTTGAGCAGAGAACGAGTTTGTAAATCTGGTGGGGGCAATAGATGTTGGGAATGGCAAGAGTCAAGTGCTGCAGGAGGGGAGTGGAACAGGTGGCAGAGGAGTGCCTGGGGTGGGGGTGCGATGGGGGGGTGGCTGGCACGGGTGCAGACCCACCCAGCCCTGAGACACTAGACAAGATCACTTGATTCCAAGCAGTTGGTTTATTGATCAATTGATCATTACAGAATGTCTCTCTGGTGCTTCCTGCTCCCTCCCCTCTCCCTTTCCTCTTTCCCAACCACAATTCCACTCTCCCTGCCCCCTTCCCACTCAGTCCATAATAGAGACCCGTATCAGAAGGAGGTTTATCATCACTCAGGTATCACATGATTTTTTTGCAGCAGCTTTACAGTGCAATACATAAAATTACTACAGTAACGTGCAAAAGTCTGAGGCACCCTAGCTATATATATATGTGCCAAAAACTTTTGCACAGTACAGTTGAATTCAAAGTTCTTGATCAATCTCTGACTGGTTATATCACCCGTTTTGTTGTGCAAACATTTGTTGAGTGTAAAATTTCACCATCCCCCCTGCTCCAGAATTTGAAGAACTGGGCAGCAACTGGGCAAAATAGTATTGTGGCATTCAGCAGAGAGTTCCATGTGTTAAACCAACTCTGTGGGTCCCTGTCAGTTGTCTCGCACAAAACTTCCAACTGCCACATCCTTCTCACACTGGCTGTTGGGAAGGGAGACAGTGACTAGAATGGCAACTGCAGGCCAATGGCAGGAAAGGCATTACAGGGTCGGGGGAAATAAAGCACCCCTGAGTGTGCCAGGCCTCTTCCTCATCACCCCAACACCACGTGATCCCTGCAAATTAGGAAGCAGAGATCAGAGTTCCTTACCATTCCTTGATGAGCCGCCTGAGACTGGAAAATACATTCCACGGTTTTAGTAGTATACTGTGATCAGGAAAGTTTTCCACTCTGTCTGGGATTGAGTTTCAGAACCAAGAGGGAATGTTGCAGCTGTACAGGACCCTGGTCAGACTCCACTTGGAGTGCTGTGCTCAGTTCTGGTCGCCTCACTACAGGAAGGATGTGGAAACTATAGAAAGGGTGCAGGGGAGATTTACAAGGATGTTGCCTGGATTGGGGAGCATGCCTTATGAGAATAGGTTGAGTGAACTCGGCCTTTTCTCCTTGGAGCGACAGAGGATGAGAGGTGACCTGATAGAGGTGTACAAGATGATGAGAGGTATTGATTGTGTGGGTTGTCAGAAGCTTTTTCCCAGGGCTGAAATGGTTGCCACAAGTGGACACAGGTTTAAGGTGCTGGGGAGTAGGTACAGAGGAAATGTCACGGGTACGTTTTTTTTCTCAGAGAGTGGTGAGCGCACGGAATGGGCTGCCAGCAGCGGTGGTGGAGGCGAATACGATAGGGTCTTTTAAGAGACTTTTAAATAGGTGCATGGAGCTTGGTAAAATAGAGGGCTAAAGGAAAGCCTAGTAATTTCTAAGGTAGGGACATGTTCGGCACAACTTTGTAGGCCAAAGGGCCTGTATTGTGCTGTAGGTTTTCTATGTTTCTGCTCCCACAACAATTTCCCAATAGCAAATGCTGTGATTCTGAAATGCACACCTTACCCCTTCATTGGCCAACAATATCTACAGCGGTGGATCTCAGGGCAAGCAGCAGCCCCTTCTCCTCAGCTGCTCACCTCAAAGTACAAAATTTAAAATTCAAAGTTCAAAATAAATTTATTTTCGAAGTACCTATATGCTACCATACTCTACCGTGAGATTCATTTAATGTAACCTTCAACTGCACTACAGCAGGTGACTGGAAATACAATGACAGCCAGTTTACAATTTATTTTTGCGAGGATCAATTGGGTGTCTCAATCTAATAATGACTATTTACTGCAATAAAAAAGGTGAAGGCAAATCTTTAGCCAATTGAATTTTATGATTAAAATAAATCAAATTAGAATGAGCAATTAAACTGCCTCACTTCCCTCCTATTGGTATTAAAAATTGGAATCTCTTCCTGTTAAAAATGATTAAGATTGACTTTTCCTCATTTTCAAATAAAATCTAGGTGAAGATATGTAATTGGGTTAAAGTATAATTTGTATTTTGGAAATTGAACTAACTTTAAATTATAAAAGAACTTTCTATTTCTCTCTCTTTTCATTTACATCTTCGCTGTTTCGCTCTCTCTCTCTTTACCTCTTCCTTCCTCTTCTCTCCCCCCTCACTTTGTCCTCTCTTTCTCGTGCTCTTCCTCTCTCTGTCTCTGTCTCTCTCCGCCCCTCCCTCACTTTCTTTATTTGTCCCCTGTTTCCATTTGATCCTTTTTAACCTACAATGAACATACGTGTTGCTGGCAAATCACTATTTATTGCTCATCCCTGACCATCCTCAAAATAGTTTGATATAATTGAATTGCCTACTCTGCACTCCAAAGACCAGTTAAAAGTTAGCTACATTGATGCGGAGCTGGGGTCACTTTTACACTGAATATTGATTTCAGATTTCTCTGGCTAAATGACAGTGGCAAATCAATTGAGATTTTTTGATAATCGAATAATTTCATGATCTATTTCATTGACATTATTTTACTTCAGTTTTTGAATTAAACTCACATTTTTAAACTTGTAGTGAGATTTAAACTCATTTTATGATTATTTAGTTCAGCCTCTGGTCCAGTGATACAGGCACTGCACTACAGTGACCACACATACCCTTGTTGCTGTCTTTCATTCTGCCTCTTGGGTGTAAGCAATAATTAGCATTGACATTTCCCACTGTCAATAATGGTCTGGAAGGTAATTAGTGAACTTCAAAATTTAAAATTTACTGATAACTCAATTATCATTAATAAGAAGACTGTGAGCCTGAAATAACTTCAGCACTTTTATAATCCTGCTGAAACAACATTATTGGATGAACATAGTCACAGAAAGAACAAAACCTCCTGTCTTGTTGGGTTCCTCCATAATGGCATTCTGTAATTTGCATGGTCAGTTTCACAATGATATCACTACCTGATGTGTTGCTAATTCTTGCGGGTGTAATAGAAGTAGTCACCTCTTAAAGGGGCACTCCACACAACACACGCAATACCCCTCCAACTGTAAGGGAGGATTACTAGTGAGCAGATGGTGTCCTAGATAATGAAGAAGGTTATCAAACAATACAGGGGATCTTGATCAGCTGAGGAAATGGGCTGAGGAATGGCAAATGGAGTTCAGTTTTGTTAAGTGTGACATGGAGGACTTTCACAGTGAATTGCATTTCCCTGGGGACAGTTGTAGAGCAGAGGAATCTTGGAGGACAAGTATCTGGTTCACTGAAGATGTCTATGGCATGCAGGCCTTCATAGGTACCGATATTGAGGATAAAAGCTGAGAAGTTATGGAGCAGTTGCACAGGATGCTGACGAGGCCATGTTGGACTATTGTGTTCAATTTGGTTGTCCTGCTAAAGGAATTATGTTATTAAAATGGAATGAGTGCAGAAAAGATTTACAAGGAAATTGACAAGACTTGAGGGATTGTGTTATAGGGAGTGGATGGACAGGTTAGGATTACATAAGAACATAAGAAATTGGAGCAGGAGTAGGCCATCTGGCCCCATCAGCCAGCTCTACCATTGAATAAGATCATGGTTGATCTAGCCATCTCCACCTACCTGCCTTTTCCCCATAATGCTTAATTCCCTTACTATGCAAAAATCTATCCAACCTTGACTTAAGTTTATCTTACTGAGATAGCATCCACTGCTTCATTGGGCTGAGAATTCCACAAATTCACCACTGTCTGGGAAAAGCAGTTCCTCCTCATCTCCATCCTAAATCTACTCCCCTGAATCTTGAGGCTACAGTGGTATGCAAAAGTTTAGGCACCCCTGGTCAAAATTTCTGTTACTGTGAATAGTTAAATGAGTAGAAGATGAACTGATTTCTAAAAGTCATAAAGTTAAAGATGAAACATTCTGTTCTACATTTTAAGCAAGATTAGTGTATTATTTTTGTTTTGTACAATTTTAGAGTAGAAAAAAAGGAAAGGAGCACGATGCAAAAGTTTGGGCACCCCTAGAGATTTGAGCTCTCAGAAAACTTTTACCAAGGTCTCAGACCTTAATTAGCTTGTTAGGGCTATGACTTGTTCACAGTCATGGTTGGGTAAAGCCAGATGATTCAGATTTCAAAGCCTTATAAACACCCTGACTCCTTAAACCTTGTCCCAATAATCAGCAGCCATGGGCTCCTCTAGGCAGCTGCCTAGCACTCTGAAAATTAAAATAAATGATGCCCACAGAGCAGGAGAAGGTTATAAGAAGATAGCAAAGCATTTTCGGGTAACTGTTTCTTCAGTTTGTAATGTAATTAAGAAATGGCGGTTAACAGGAATGGTGGAGGTCATGTTGAGGTCTGGAAGATCAAGAAAACTTCCTGAGAGAACTGCTGATAGGATTGCTAGAAAAGCAAATCAAAACCCCCTGTTTGACTGCAAAAGCCCTTCAGGAAGATTTAGCAGACTCTGGAGTGGTGGTGCACTGTTCTACTGTGCAGCGACACCTACACAAATATAACCTGCATGGAAGAGTCATCGGAAGAAAACCTTTCCTGTGTCCTCACCACAAAATTCAGCATCAGAAATTTGCAAAGGAACATCCAAACAAATCTGATGCATTTTGGAAACAAGACTTGTGGACTGATGAAGTTAAAATAGAACTTTATGGCTGCGAGGACCAAAGGTATGTTAGGAGAAAAAAGGGTGCAGAATTTTATGAAAAGAACACCTCTTCAACTGTTAAGTAAGGGGGTGGATCGATCACGTTTTGGGTTTGTGTTGCAGCCAGTGGCATGAGGAACATTTCACTGGTAGAGGGAAGAATGAATTCAATTAAATACCAGCAAATTCTGGAAGCAAACATCACACCGTCTGTAAAAAAGCTGAAGATGAAAAGAGGATGGCTTCTACAACAGGATCATGATTCTAAACGCCCCTCAAAATCCACAATGGACTTCCTCAGGAGGTGCAAACTGAAGGTTTTTCCATGGCCCTCACAGTCCCCTAACTTAAACATCAATGAAAATCTGTGGATAGACCTCAAAAGAGCAGTGCATGCAAGATGGTCCATGAATCTCACAGAACTAGAAGGAAGAATGGGTGAAAACCCCCAAACAAAAATTGGAAGACTCTTAGGTGACTACAGAAAGTGTTTATAAGCTGTGATACTCGCTAAAGGGGGTGATACTAAGTACTGACCATGCAGGGTGTCCAAACTTTTGCTTCAGGCCTTTTTCCTTTTTTGTTATTTTGAAACTGTAAAAGATGGAAATTAAAAAGTAATCTTACTTAAAATATTAAAGAAATGTGTCATCTTTAACTTTATGCCTTTTGGCAATCAAGTCATCTTTTACTTGCTTAGATATTCACAGTAACAGAAATTTTGACCAGAGGTGCCCAAACCTTTGCATGCCATTATATGTCTCCTAGTTTTAGTCTCATCTACCAGAGGAAACAACTTTCCTGTCTCTATCTTGTCTATCCCTTTCATAATTTTATATGTTTATATAAGATCTTCTCTCATCCTTCTGAATTCCAGCAAGAACAGTCCCATGCGACTCAAGCTGTCTTGATTTTATTCTACAGAGTGTAGGAGACTGAGGGGGTGATCTTACAGAGGTAGATAAAATTAGAGAGGCATAGGCAGGGTGAATACACTCAGTCTTTTTTTGCAGGATTGGGCCATCAACTATGAGACAGCATAGGCGAGGTGACAGCAAGGTGAAAAGGGAATGATCTAGTGGGAACATGAGGATTAACCTTGTTTTACACGAAGGGTGGTATCTATGTGGAATGAGCTGCCAGTAGGTGTGGTTGAGGCAGGTACAAAAGTAACTTCTAAAAGACAGTTGGGCAGGTACATGGATTGGAAAGGTACCAAACCATGGGACCTTTTTTGAGCCAAATTCTGGTAAATAGGACTAGCTTGAATACAAATCTTAGTTGGCTTGTTTCTGTGCTCTATAACCCAAAGTTAAAAGTTCAAGGTCCACGATGCCATGAATGAATAGATGCTGCCATGGTAGGAGGGAGAAGAAGTGTATTGTGGGTAGGAGAATACTCTCAGTGTGCCAGAGGACCCATGATGGCTAATGATGAAGAGTGCCCACAGGAGACATGTTCCTTCTGCATGGAGAACTCCCTACCATAAATTCCAATCAGGCCTACACCAAATACGCCTGACAGGAAGTTGTCAGAAAGGTCTCTGTAACAACAAGATTGTAGCTGGTGAATTTCCACAATCCAGGCAAAAGGCCCTTCCAACTCTGCTTGATCCTGTGGGCTGAAGGAAAAGGAACAGAAGTTTTCCCTTCATGCCTGAGAATCTCAGATGATCTCCCTACTGCATCAGTGTGTGGCAGACTGTGAAGAGTGGTAGAGATCAGCAGCAATACCCTGGAATGACTACAAGACCAGGAGGCCAAGAGTGATTGTCTTCTTCCATTTCCTGAGCAATGCAGAAATTCATACTTCTATCAGGATCTCAAGACCACAGTCATACACAAATTAGTGAGATAGAACGATGCAATTCAGTGTCAGTGCTGGCCTTTTAAATAGAATAGTTCGAGGGGAAATAGCTTCCGATAAACCTAGTTACTCCGTAAATAAATTAGAACAATATTTTTTCAGAGCAATTTGTGGAAAAGTGAGGAAGACAAATTTGGGTTTTGCATGAATGTTCATGTCACTTAAAGTATGGCTATTTTAAACTGGGAAAATGACACAAGGGCAATTTAAAATCCCATTGAAAAATTAAGGGACAAATTTAATAATGTGTGTGGAATTGCTCTCCCAAATCAAATTGTACTGCACAGTTCAGTTTAGAGGTGTATATCTGCTGTTCTCCTTCTATTTAACATACTTCCAGTTGCCTGGGAGAAACATCCAGACCTACATACTGGGAAGTCCTGCTTAGAAATTTGCTTTCATCCGTAATAAGACTTCAGCTTGATGCCAAGTTGTGGTCTCAATGGAGCTGGTGGCTCAGATTGAGTTGTTTATTTATGTTCAGAGGGATGGTTTTGGGGACAGAGAGGAGAGGGTTCAGTAATAATGATGTGTGGAGTTCAGATTAGGATTGAGGGACAGAGATGTGGAGGGGTTAGAGGTCAGCTCTCCACTCCATGCTCTGCTTTTGAAGGCCAGAGACATGAACGGGTGATGAAGGACATCTGGAGTTGAAGCCTCTGCTCTACACTCAAAAGGCCAGTGATGTGGACATGAGGATAAAGGACACCTGATCATACAAGAAGGAGGCAGAAGAAGGCACAAAGGCTAGTCAGTCTGCAATCTTAAAGTCCGAGCTGGGGGGGGGGGGGGGGAGGTGGGGAGGATCATGTTATCAGCGAGTCTGGCAATTGATATTGAAGATCAAAGCCTGAAGGTCGATTGGAAGTCTCTAGTTAGAAGGTCTCTCATGCGGGCCTGGGTCCACTGTTGGGTGGTCCTCGCCTCTGCCTTTATTGCCCAGATCACCAGAGCAGGAATACAGGAGCGAAGAAGGATGGGTCCTGGATTGGACATTGTCCTCAGATCCATTGAACTGTCGGGAGAGAGCGTCAGCCTTGGTATTCTTGCTGCCAGGATGATAGGTGAAGATGAAATTAAACTGGGAGAAGAAAACAGCTTAATCCCCACAACCTTTGATGCCATTTCTAATCAGGAAATTGTCAACCTCCACTTTGAACGTACACAATGACTTGGCTTCCACAGCAGTCTGTAGCAGTAAATTCCACAGATTCACCACCCTCTGGCGAAGGAAATTTCTCCTCCTCTCTATCCTAAAGGATATTCTGTGGCTGTGCCCTCTAGTCCTAGACTACCCACTATAGGAAACATCCTCTCCACATCCACTCTATCTAGGCCGGGGGTCGGCAACCTGCGGCTCCCGAGCCATTTGTGGCTCTTTCACCTCTGTGCTGCGGCTCCCTGTGGCTTTGGGAAATAATTGGTCAGTATTTAATTAAAATGTATTTTATGTTAGTTTGTTAGCTTTTGAAATGTAATTATGGTGATCTTGTACAACCTAAGTGTAGCGACACATTTCCTGCCACATCCGAAACGGCTCACAATTAGCCAGCATTCCGGCTAAGGGAGATAGCCTACGGGGGTTTGTGAGTACGCGTCTTTTGCAGCATCTGCGTCCATGGGGGCTGGGTTGAGGGAGGCTTAAAAGCAAGGCTGTTTAGTTCGAATAAAGCTATCTTTGACTGCAGTTTACTGACACCGCTACAACGTGTTTTTATCGCTGGCTGTCCAGACGGAAGGTGCTGAAACGCTTTGTCGCGTGTCTGGAAGAAGTGAAAACTTTCCTGGGCAGCAAAGGGCTCACCTTTCCTGAGCTGGAACAGCCAGAGTGGCTGGAAAAGCTACACTTCATGGTAGACATGACAGCGCACCTGAACACGCTGAACACAGCTCTTCAGGGGAAAGGACGTACAGCCCTGCACATGTTGGAGGATGTTTTGGCATTCGAGCGCAAGTTGACAGTGCTTGCCAGAGATTTACAGAAAGGCACTTTGTCTCACTTCCCCAATTTGAGAGAGTTCAAACAAGGTCACGACATGATAATTTCGGAGTATTTACATTCTGCAATCATCGCAATGCAAACATCGTTTGGGAAACGCTTCTGTGAGTTCAGAGAGGAAAAAAACACATTATCCTTCCCGGTCACTCCCTTAAGCATCGATCCTTCCCTACTGAATACGACTGCATTGGCAGGTGTGAGTCAACCTGATCTTGAGATAGAACTGGCCGACATAGCCGACAAAGACATATGGGTGTCCAAGTTTAGACGCTTGACAGCAGACCTTGAAGATGTTGCCCGTCAGAAGGCCGTTCTTGCTCAGAAACACAAATGGAGTGATATTGAAAACCTCACAGATGACAGCTTGCGATCCTGTGTAAAGATGAAGGTGACATCATACATCCCTGATGTGCAGACGCTGTGCGCTGAGGTCCAGGAGCAGAAATCCCATTAACCAAGTATGATAAATATTTTAATTGCCTATTATTTTACTTATATTCATATTTTTTCATTGTTCAGTGAAATAGTCCTTTCATTTTTCAGGATGACAGCTGGCTGACGTTATTTTTGGTTTGCTGCTGGCGGAAAATTTAAGTTCGGCGTTTTTCATAAATACAAGAAGGACTCAAATAGACATTGAATATTTTACTTAAAAGTAACTTTCAACCCAACGTCTTTTTTTCGGAGTTCAAAATGTTTTTGTTGCATGCAGAAATGTAATTTCGTTTTCTCTGCAGGAGTTCATCAATTTCATAAATGCAACACATTATAGTTTGTTTATACATAGCATAAAGGCAAAAAAAACGTTGTATGCAGTGTTATTTCATTTTAAATGTCAAACGGGTTTTGCGGCTCCCAGTGTTTTCTTTTCTGTGGGAAACGGGTCCAAGTGGCTCTTTCAGTGGTAAAGGTTGCTGACCCCTGATCTAGGCTTTTCAATATTCAATAGGTTTCAATGAGATCCCCACTTGTTCTTCTAAACTCCGGCAAGTACAATCCAAGATCCATGAAATGCTCAGCATATCTTAACCATTTTGTTCCTGGGATCATTCTCATGCTTCCAACATTAAAAAAAATAAACCTAATTGTGATCTTCCTTATGTAGAGCATACTTGAAACAAAGGTAAAATGAGCTATTAGTACAGCCGATTCTTACAGTTGCACCTTGGGAGATTAGCTATATGCATATTACAAGTACCGCTCACAACACTGCATCTCTAAATAAAAATACCCTGTGCAGGCTAAAGATTTGCAGACAGGCTAACATTTCCATTAAACCACAGAGGCATTAAAACGCACAAGTGACAATTCAATGGTTAATATCTCTCAGTTCGTTGTGAAATATATATTTATTTAATGACTTATTCAGAACATTAAGTACTTTAGTTATTGAGAATGAGATAGGAGAGGAAACTAATTTTCAGAAAGTATAATGAGAGAGTAGTGGTAATCGGAGCCAGACAGTGTAATCATGAGATAATGTGCTCTCATCATAAAATTATATCATCGACAGACCTCACACAAAATAGGTATAATTTTATGATGAGATCACATTGACATCTTTTAATATTGAAAATAACCATCACATTGTCACCTCATGGAGCAACTTAATGCATTACTGAGAAAGTGTTTCCAGTGTGTCAGTTGGGTTCAGTTAGCGCAATGAAGACCCAGACCTCCAGTCTCTTGCACTTACCAAGTCTAACAAGTAGGAGATAGATTTTAAACATCAAATATACACTCAGCAGCCACTTTATGAGGCTCAGAAGTGGAGCCTGATGTGGTCTTCTCTTGCTGTGGTCCATTCACTTCAAGATTCCGTGTGTTGTTCATTCAGATATGATCTTCTGCGCACCACTGTTGTAATGCACAATTATCTGTGTTATGGTTCCCCTTCCCGTCAGCTTGAACCAGTCTATCCATTCCCCTCTGACCTCTCTCATGAACAAGGCATTTTTGCCCTTAGAACTATTGCTCACTGTATGTTTTTTTCTTGTTTTTTTGCAAACTCCTGTCAACTCCAGGGACTGCTGTGCATCAAAATCCCAGGAAATCAGCAGTTTCTGAGATAACCAAACCACATAATCTGACACCGACAATCATTCCATGGTCAAAGTCACTTAGATCACATTTGTTTCCCGTTCTGATGTTTGGTCTGAACAACTACCAAACCTCTTGATCATGCCTGAATGCTTTTTTGCAATGAGTTGCTACCACATGATTGGCTGATTAGATACTGGCATTAACAAGCGGGTGTCAAGGTATACCTAATAAAGTAGCCACTGAGTGTATGATTTATATTAGAAATTAAATTCAATGGGTAAATCTCAACCTCAGATTCCCGATACATCTTCTGTTATCCAATTCACCTTGCAAATTTGGCCAAATTTACACACTGAAGAATATTGCATATATGTACTGTCGTAACTACTCCTTCAACAGAAGATGCTGTAGGTGTTATTTAAAGTTCAAATTTCAAAATAAATTTATTAACAAAGTATATATGCATCACCATATACTAGCTTGAGGTTAATTTACTTGCAGGCATTCACAGTAAATACAAAGAATCACAATAAAATCAATGAAAAACCATACAAAATAAAGGCAGATAGACAACTAAAATGCAAAAGACAATAAACTACGCAAATACAAAAATAAAATAAAATAATAATAATAAATAAGCCATAAATTTCAAGAATATTAGTTGAAGACTCCTTGAAAGTGAGTCCCTAGCTGTGGGATCAGCGTTGGGTGAGTGAAGTTAACCCCTCTGGTTGAAGAGCCTGATAATTGAGAGGTAAAATCTGTTCCCGAATCAACAGTGTTGGACCTGAGGCTCCTGTAAATTCTTCCTGATGGCAGCATAGAATATAGAATGTAGAACAGTATAGCACAGGGATCAGGCCCTTTAGCACACAATCTTGTTGCAAATCAAATAAATTAGTAATTGAATGGCCAACTAAACTTATCCCCTGTGCCTATGCAATGTCCCCATATCCTTCATTTTCTTCATATTCATGTGCCTATCTAAATATATCTCTAATGTTTCTGTCTCAACCACCCCAGAGAGCACATTCCAGGCATCCACCATTCTCTGTGTAAAAATACTTAACCCTTGCATGACTTTTGAAATAGCCACTCTCAACTTTCAACGCTGGGAAAAAGATACTGTCTACTCTGTAAATGCCTCACATGATCTTATAAATCTGTATCAGATCTCCCCTCAGCCTCCAACGCACCAGAGTTTAAGATGGTGCTAACCAAAGGTAAGCAACTGCTTACTGGTAGTTCAAAAGACAAGAAATTTGATCTAAAATTTGACTAGAATTTGACTAAAAACAAGACAAGAAATTTGATCTAGAATTTGACTAAAAACATTATTAGTAACAACTTCTGTGAATTAAATTGTGGCACACTATCACCACAAATTATGAAACTTCTCAGCCCAGTTTTGCATTCTATCAATGTCCCGTTGTAACCTCTGACAGCCCTCCACACTATCCACAATACCTCTTTGACTTCAGCAAACTTACTAACTGATCCTTCCACTTCCTCATCCAGGTCATTTATAAAAAGCATGAAGAGTAGTAGGAGTCTCAGAACAGATCTCTGAGGCACACTTATCACTCTCCTCCATGTAGAATATGACCTGTCTGCAACTAATCTTTGCCTTCTGTGGGCAAGCCAGTTCTTGATCCACAAAGCAATGTCCCCTAGGATCCCATGCCTCCTTACTTTCTCAATAAGCCTTGCATGGGGTACCTTATCAAATGCCTTGCTGAAATCCATATTCTCTACATCTACATCCTTCATCAATGTGTTTAGTCACATCCTCAAAAAACTCAATCAGGCTCGTAAGGCATGTCCTGCCCTTGACAAAGCTGTGCTGACTATTCCTAATCATATTATACCTCTCCAAATGTTCAGAAATCCTGCCTCTCAGGATCTTCTCCATCAACTAACAAACCACTGAACTAAGACTCATTGGTCTATAATTTCCTGGGCTATCTCTCCTCCCTTTCTTGACTAAAGGAACAACATCAGCAACCCTCCAATTCTCCGGAACCTCTCCCGTCCCCATTGATAATGCAAAGATCATCGCCAGAGGCTCAACAATCTCATCCCCCACCTTTCACAGTAGCTTGGGGTACAGCTCATCCGGTTCAGCGACTTATCCAACTTAATGCTTTCCAAAAGCTCCAGCACATCCTCTTTCTTAATATCTATGTGCTCAAGCTTTTCAGTCCACTGCAAGTCATCACTACAATCACCAAGATCCTTTTCCATAGTGAATACTGAAGAAAAGTATTCATTAAGTACCTCTGCTATTTCCTCCGGTTCCCACTGTCACACTTGATAAGTCCTATCCTTTCACATCTTATCCTCTTGCTCTTCACATACTTGTAGAATGTAGGTTTTCCTTCATCCTGCGCACCAAGGCCTTCTCATGGCCCCTACTGGCTCTCCTAATTTCTTTCTTAAGCTCCTTCCTAGTAGCCTTATAATCTTCTAGATCTCTAACATTACCTAGCTCTCCGAACCTTTTTAAGTTTTCCTCTTCTTCTTGACTAGATTTATTACAGACTTTGTACACCATATACCCTACCATAACTTCCCTGTCTCATTGGAAAGTACCTATGCAGAACCATACTCAAATATCCCCTGAACGTTTGCCACATTTCTTCCGTACTTTTCCCTGAGAACATTTGTTCCCAATTTAAGCTTCCTATTTTCTGCCTGATAGCCTCATAATTCCCCTTACTCCAATTAAAAGCTTTTCTAATTTGTCTGTTCCCATCTCTGTCCAATGCTATTGTAAAGGAGATAGAATTATGATCACGATCTCCAAAATGCTCTCCCACTGAGAGATCTGACACCTGACCAGGTTCATTTCCCTATACCAGATCAAGTACAGTCTCTCCTCTTGTAGGCGTATCTACATACTGTGTCAAGAAACCTTCCTGAACACACCTAACAAACTCCACCCCATCTAAACCCCTTGCTCTAGGGAGATGCCAATCGATATTTGGGAAGTTAATTCTGTTATTGCACCTTGCAGGGATCTGTTTCTCTAGCTGCTCCTCAATATCCCTGTTACTATTGGGCTGCCTATAAAAAACACCCAGTAGAGTTATTGACCCCTTCCTGTTCCTAACCTCCACCCACAGAAACTCTGTAGACAATCCCTCCATGACGTCCACCTTTTCTGCGGCCGTGACAATATCTCTGATCAACTATGCCATGTCCCCACCTCTATTGCCTCCCTCCCTGCTGTTTGGTCAATTTAAATGCTGTCCCAAATAGACTGGAGAGACAGGGTGCTGGGACCGGAGTTGAGGGTTGAGTTGATTTCATGCTGAGATTGTGAGGCTGCCCCAGCTTCTGTACCTCATGCCTGTGCTTTTTAATTGGGTTCTTTCGGGCTTCTTGCTTTGGGGCTGCCTGTAAGCAGACAAACATCAAAATTGTATAATTTATACATACTTTGATAATAAATATATTTTGAATTTTTGAAAACAACTCAAGGTTGTTGAATCTCCCATAGCATGCACCCTCTAATCCAGGCAGTATCCTGTTAAAAGTCTTCTGCACCCTCTCCAAAGCCTCAAAATCCCTCCTATAATGGGGCGACCAGAACTGCATGCAAAACTCCAGAGGCAAGAAGGCAGCATGGCCTGGATGGTGGGAGTCTTCTTCAGTACTAAAAGTGTATCAAAGCCTCTATAGAACACAATGGGGATATATAACAATATAATGTAATGGAAAAAGATCATGAACCAGCAGTCCTTGATTTATTTAATTTTTTCAATTGATTTCAGGAGAATCAGAGAGAGTATTCTGATTTGGACATGATAGTAAAACTCACAAAAGTGACTAATTTAGAATATTAGTTTATTCATCCCTGGCTGAATCCAAACATTTCTCGATATGGTTTTCAGCCTTTCCAATACTCATGGTAGACTTTACACATTCACCGTAAGGAAAGTACCAAAAATGGTTACATGTCCAAGGAAGAACTTCATGAAATTTCAGTCTGCCTGCACCCATCCCAACCAGAAACTTAATTAAAACCTTGTAATGTCAATCAATGAATTTTACTTATATATGCATATTATATAATTCTGATTAGTCATGTATAACAAAGGACAAATTCATTGTATCATAATGTATTAATGCATCATATTGCACTGAAAATAATTAGACCATTTATTGCTATCCATTTACATTTTTATGACCTTCTATGATATTCACCATGATTTATTTCTATCCACTTTAATGAAGTTCTCCAATATATTATAAGTTACTTTTTATGGGACCTTACTCCTCTACTGAAAGGCAAAATGTATCTGAGTCTTAATTAATTAAGGCATATTTACCAGTATTCTCTACATTTCCCTTTGTTCTTGTGATCATATTAAAATAAATATATAGTTCAAAGGTCAAAGTAAATTTATTATCGATGTATCATATATGTCACCATAAATTCCTGTCATCTGAGATTCACTTTTTGCAGGCATACTCAATAAATCCATAATAGAATCATAACTATAATAAAATCAATGAAAAAACACTCCAATTTGGGCATTCAACCAGTGAGGAAAAGAGAACAAACTGTGCAAATACACAAAGAAAGAAATAATAATAATAAGTAAGCATTCTACATTGTGTATGGGAAAGTGAGTCTATAGGTTCTGGGGCAAATGGAGTTGAGTAAAGTTATCTCCTTTGGTTCAAGAGCCTGATGTTTGAGGGGTAGTAACTGTTCCTGAACCTGATGGTGGGGTCCTGAGGCTTCTGTATCTTGTTCCTGTTGGCCTTGTGTAACCTTAGTTAGAGCATAGTACATAAAACAGTAAAGCACAGAATGGCTCAATGATGTTGTGCTGACCAATATAAACCTTATTCATGGTAAGTCTAAGATGAGGAAATCTGCAGATGCTGGAAATTCAAGCAACACACACAACGTTCTGTCATGGTAAGTCTAACCCTTTCCTCCTACTCAGCCAAGCACCCTCCACTTTTCTTGGATCCTAGCGTCTATCTGAGAGTCTTTTAAATATCCCAATTGTATCAGCTTCAATCAACACTCCCAACAGAATTTTCTCCGTAAATTATTATTTGCATATATTGTTATTTGTAATGAATACATGTTGCAATTCTGACCTCTGACCTCTGGCATCAGAAGGACTCAAGGAGGAGGAGCATTGGCACACCATCCTGACTTGGAAATATATCTTCAGTCATTCATTAAACTCTGAAATGATCTACTCAGTTAAACTTGTGGGGGTATCTTCACCAGAAAGACTTCAGAGATTGAGAAGATGGATCATTACCATCTTCTCAAGAGATAGGTGATAATATTGGCCTTGCTAGCTCTACCAAAATCCCAAAAATGGATTAAGTGAAAATATAATCTGCTTTGACTTTCACTTCTGAAATTGGGTTCCATTAATGTCAATGAATTACACCAAGACTGTTCAAAATGCAGTAGAAAAAGACTTTGTCCTTTGTTTTAGAGCTGCCACAATGTTGTGAAAATCAAATAGGAGGAAGTAAAAATCAAAACTTATTTCCCATCTAAGCTCCCTAGCTATCTTAAGTAATATGAACTGAACTTCATAAATTTATATTGAACAGGAAATGGAGCCCAAAAACTTGAATAAAGTTACTTCGAGCTTTACACTGTGACAATATGAATTCATTTCTCTGGAGAAGAATTCCCTCAAAGTGAGTCTTGCATACATTGGTTATTGGCATGCCAACTGGCACACTGTGCCACTGGTTACCAGCAGTGGACATTGTAAGATGTCAGAAGGAGATAAATAAATTTTACTTTGGTGGTAATAGGAAGTGGAATGGTGCTGCTGTACCCCAACATTCCCACTTTTTAGACTCCAAATATATTGCCAAATTCTTCTCTGATGATTTATCTTGGCCTAGGCCTGGTTCCCTCTTTAAGCATCAGATAAACTTGATGAAGTTCTGTGCCTGGATAGATTTTTCTTTGATGTTCAAAGTAAATTTATTATCAAAGTATTTATATGTCACCATATACTACCTTAAGATTCATTTTCCTAAAGGAATTCACAGTAGAACAGAGAAATACAACTGGATCAATGAATAACAAAGACTGACAAACAACCAATGGGCAAAGAAAAAGACAAACTATGCAAATAAGTAAGTAATTAAATTATACTGAGAAAATGAGTTGTAGAGACCTTGAAAATGAGCTTATAGGTTGTACAGTCATTTCAGAGTTGTGGGGAGTAAAGTTGTCTATACTGATTCAGGAGCCTGATTGTTGAAGGCTGTTACTGAACTAACTGTTACTGAACATTGTGTGTAGGCCAATAGACAATTGGGTAGCTTCATTTAAATGTGGCTCTGCTCTTGAACCAGTCTTCTTAAGCTCATCTCCCCTACTGGGACACAAGCCACCGATAGCAGCTCATCAGAGTTCTCTGTCCTGGGCCAGTCTTTCAAATTGTCCCCAGGTGTAGCCCATCCTACCACTTCTAAGTGAAGATCCTTCCTCACCAGTGGTGAGGTGCTTGGAGCTTCTGTTGCTGTACCTGTAGTTCTGGGTTTTTACAGGATGGTGTTGCTAGCCCCATTCCCCACTCTTCTTCTTTTGCAACTGGGCTAGCAACTGTACATGGCAAAGTTCAGACTGCCATGTTTTCCAAATATTTCAGCAGCTTTGCTTTGCTCGTTTGCTCAATCCCTATTCACTGTGTTATAGGTTAGACAAAGAATAGAAATGGGATTTTTAACCATAATGCATATAGGTCAAATCTTGTCCAAATCAGTAAGAAACGTTAAATTATATTTTCCAGTTTAGGTATCCTCCTTCAACTCTTTCCACCCTGCATATTTCTTACCTCTTCAATTTCTCCAACATAAATGTCCAAATCCTACACTAAATTAAGTCAGAAACATTTGTTCTGGAGGTTCAAGCTGCATACTATCAATTCTAATTTAGTCATTAGGTACCAGGTACTTGAGTAACTTTATCAGTAACAATTTCCATTGATAGCTGCAGGTTCAAAAGTTCAAAGTACAAAGTGCAAAATAAATTAGGTTAGGACTGTATTCTGTAGAATTTAGAAGATTGAGAGGAGAGTTAATAGAGGTATACAAAATTATGAGGGTTATAGATAGGGTAAATGCAAGCAAGCTTTTTCCACTGAGGTTGGGTGTGACTACAACCAGAGGTCATGGGTTAAGGGTGAAAGGTGAGAAGTTTAAGGGAAACATGAAGGCAAATGTATTCATTCAGAGGGTAATGAGAGTGTGAAATGAGCTGCCAGCACAAGTGGTGCATGCGAGATCGATTTCAGCATTTAAGAGAGGTTTGGATAGGTACATGGATGGTAGGGGTATGGAAGGATATAGTCCCAGCGCAGGTCAATGGGAGTAAGTAGTTGAAATGAGTTCAACATGGACTAGATGGTCTGAAGGGCCTGTTTATGTTAATATTTCTCTAGGACTCTATATGAAAATCCATTTCCTTGCTTGGAAAGGAACCGCAATAAACACCATGGAAGAACATTTTGTCTGTCAGCAGGGTGGTCCTAGTACTGATAGAAGCTATTTTCAATTTGTAGCACAAAAGGCTGTTTTGCTGAGCAGGTGCCAAGATTGAACTGTTATTGACTGTGAGTAACTCTTCATCTCATTCACAATTGTAATTTTTCCTTTCAATTTTTTCCACTCTATATAACTAATAATAACTGTCATTTGCACTGTACGGTCTTCCTGGTGACCAGGCAACGACATAGCAAGGCAAGAAATTTTACAGAACACTTCACAATTTTCACTTTCTCCTGTCAAGTTAGAAGTTTAGAGACTTTTGTCCTTTTTATTGATTGGATGTTCAAGTAATCAGGAGAGGATTAGGCACTGTGCTGCTCTAGAAGTCACAGACTGCGTTCTGTTCCAAGAGAACCTAATATTGGTGATGTCACTGTAGTTTGAAGGTTATAATAATCTTTGAAAGTTGATTTGCTGAGGCGTGTGCAGGTTCTGGATGAACCTGATTTTTTTTTTGCCTGAGTTCCTGCTATCATCAGCTCTTTGTGGGTTATTGGGATCTTCATAAACGCTTTTCAGTCCAGCTCTTCTAATCTGCAGATGCGATGGTGTGCAGTCAGCTGTGGTAATCTGATTTAGCATCAGCTATTATGGGGCAGAGAACATGTTGAGTCTTGGTAAAGACATGGAATGATCTCAGTGCTTTCAGTTGTGTGTGCATATTCTACCGGTCTTCAAAAATGACATAGAAATAGTAGCCCAGAATTGTTTAGCATTTATCAGAAAATATACTTTCCAGTGATAGATTGTGTCATGCTGAGTAATTCATGAAACCAATGTTAATATGATTTTGAAGTATGCTAGTTTGAAGGGAATCTTTACGAAAGTCAATAGTCTAGGGTAGTGTATGGAGGGTCCCTAAAATAACACTGACTAGAATGAGCTTTTTAATCTGCATCTAGCCTATGGTCGAAGTTGCACAGAATTCTTAATAAGACCAACACTATTTGTTTCGTCTCATATTAACCCGTTTATTAACATGAAAGAAGAATATCAAGACTTAGAACAGGACAAAGATTTGCAAAGGAAGCAAATTATTGATATCATAATGGTGGCCAAAACAGTTGGCAGCTGTCCATTAATTCTAGCTGCAATGGTTCTGCCAAGAAGGATTCCTCATGAACACATGGGATTGCATGGGGATTTAAAAATTGTTTGGATTACTTTTTTTTTAGCATAAAACTGTTACTATTCTTTCTAAGGTCCTGTCCAATTAAACTAACCATGGGAAGGCTAAATTAAAAATGACTGCATGTAACATTGAAAGAAGGTATTGCAAATTACACAAAAAAAAAGTTTGGAAACAGATGTGATAATACCTTCTTTTAAATAGGAGCATTGGAAGTCTAGAAATGGGGATAAATCTTTGGCCCTTTGAGCCTTGTGGCCACTTTATTAGGTACACCTGTATACCTGCTCGTTAATACAAATATATAATCAACCAATCACATAGCAGTAAATCAATGCATAAAAGTAAGCAGATATGGTTCAATTGTTGTTCAGACCAACCATCAAAATGGGAAAGGAATGTGATCTACGTGCCTTTGACCATGGAATGAATATTGGTGCTAGAAAGGGTGGTTTGAGTATCTCAGAAAACGCTGATCACCTGGGATTTTCATGCACAAGTCTTTCAAGTTGACGGGGAATGGTTTGAAAAACAAAACAAAATACATACAGTGAGTGGCAGTGCTGTGAGCAAAATTGCCTTGTTAATGAGAGAGGTCAGAGGAGAATGGCCAGACTGATTCAAGCTGACAGGAAGGTGACAGTATCTCAAATAACCACATGCAGAATCTTGGAGTATATCCTGTCCAGTCTTGGGGGCTAATCTATTATAATATTTTTCAAGAATTCCAGCACATTATTTTTCTTAACCCTGATATGCTTTGGCATATCAGCCTGTTCCATCCTGTCATCACATTCATCAAGATCCCTCTCACTGGCGAACACTAAAGCCAGACATTCATTATGGACCATTCAATATAATCATGACTGATCCTGTATTTCAATACTAATTCCCTCTACATACCGTTTAATTACTTGTGTGCTTGCAGTAGAAGTCTATTTTTAACCATTTGTTTTTTGTACCAATTGGCAAAACCCTAATCACGACAGTTTGGCAATACTATGATTTCTTTGATGGCGTAGTGGCATCAGCACTGGGCTTCGAAGCAGATGGTGCTGAGTTCAAACCCAGCCAGATACCAAACTGGGCAGTAGCAGTATCTGCATGGAGGAAAGGCCTGGCAATCTACTTCCATATTTTGCCATGGGAAACCCTATGGTCCATGAGGTCATGAAGAGTCGGACTCAACTAAATGACTGAATGCAACAACATGACCTATTTGACCACTTTGCACTGCAGTGGACTTGTTTTTCTAAAACATGAGAAATTACGCGGACTCTGGAAATCCAAAGCAACACATACAATATGCTGGAGGAACTTAATAGGCCAGACAGCATCTATGAAAATGGATAAACAATTGAGGTTTTAGGCTGAGTTCTGAAGAAGGTCTCAGCCCAAAATGTTGACTGTTTATTCATCTCCATTGGTACTGCCTGACTTGCTGAGTTCCTCCAGCATTTGAGTTGCTTTGTATATTTTATCTGATTGTGTGCTTTCTTGTAAAAATAGTGTATAATTTATATTTAATTAGTGTTTTCTAGTGAATGCTGCTTATATGATGTTATGTGACTGGTTGTTGTTGAAATAAGTTTTCTATTCCACCTGTGCATATACAATATATACTTGTGCATAGGACAATAAAGTCAACTTTGACTTGACACCTTCTTAATACATTCAATGACTTGGCCTTCATAATCTTCGATAGTAATGAATTCCATGAAACCAACATCATCCAACTAATGCCATTTCTCCCCTTCTCAGCCTTCTATGCCCTTACCGTTCACTGTCAGAAAATCATATAATTTTATAAAATCTTGTAAACCTCAGTGATTATTAGCTGAATTGATCAAATCTTCTACAACATTTCCAGGTACACTCTTGTTGCTTTGTTTTATATCATGTATACTTAGTGGCCACTTTATTAGGTACACCAATAGCCTACTCATTCATGCAAATATCCAATCAGGCAACACAATGCATAAAAACATGCAGACATGCTCAAGCGGTTCAGCTGTTGTTGGCACTAAACATCAAAATGGGTATAAGTGATTTTGACTGTGGAATGATTGTTGGTGCCAGATGGGGTGGTTTGAGTACCTCATAATCTGCTGAACTCCTGGGATTTTCACACACAGCATTCCCTAGAGTTTACAGAAAATGGCATGAAAAAAACAAACAAAAAAAAACATCCAGTGAGTGACAGCTTTGTGGGTAAAAACCCCTTGTTAATGAGAGAGGTCAGAGAAGAATGGCCTGCTTGGTTCAGGCTGACTGGAAGGTGACACTGACAGTGCCTGGGTTACCAAAGAGTGGCAGTAGCTGTCTGAAATATAAACCTGCTGTCCTCTCTCAGCTGACATAATCCCATCACTGCCAGTCAGGCCAGACTGCTGTACTCATGTCGTCTTCGCACAGGCCTTTTGGCCCCATAACTGCTTGTGGTGACCATCTGAAACTCTCCACCATCTTGTCTTATAGCAAAACTCTTTTTTCAGCAAGGCTGCCATTAGTTAGGGAATGCAAGGACAAAGCATGTAGGTAGAAGCCAGGTAACGAGGTTTAGCTCATTACCCATTTGCACATGGACTTAGCTCAAGTTTCTTGTGATAAGCATGGTTTGATATGCGAATTTGTTTAATATGCTTTTTATTTTTGTGCTATTGTCATATGGGCACTATAGTCATTAGCAACAGAGGAAAGGTAAGATTCGGAATGGTTGTGAATGGAGAATTGTTATTACATTGGTATCATAGGTAGCCTAGTCAGAAGGGATAAACACAAGATACTAGATTCTGGAATCTTGATCAGCACACACAAAATGCTGGAGAAACTCAACAAGTCAGGCAGCATCTATGGACGGGAATAAGCAATCAACATTCCAAGCTGAGTTTCTTCATCAGGACTGGAAGTAAGAGACAGATAGGATCAGAGACTAAGATGAGCTTTATTTTTCACTCAGATGGTACTTTGAAATGCATCGTTTGTGCCAAATAAAATCAACGAGGATGGTGCTGGGCAGCCCTCAAGTGTCGCTTCACTTCCATTGCCAGCCTAGTTTGCCTACAACTCACTAGCCCCAACCCATACATCTTTAGAATGTTGGAGGAGACCCAGGCACCCAGAGGAACCCCTTATGTTATCAGGAAGAAACATACAAACTCCTCACATGCAACAGCGGCAATTGAACGCCATTGATGATTGCTGGTGCTTAATGGTGTAACGCTAACTCCCACTCTATTGTGCCATGAAGCCAGGATAAGCTCGTCAGAGAGGAGATGTCCAGTTGGCATCTTCCCTTTCACTTCTGCCTGTTCCCAGCCTCATCTACTTCATTCAATTCAATAGTGACCTGCTGTGAAAAGAGCTTCTATCCACAATTGCAAGCTTGTATTGCATACAATAAGATCAATATGGACCTTGACACTAACTGTAGAGTGCAGAGCGTTTCGGCATGTCACTGCTTTACACTACCAGATTTCAACATGACATTCAAGGCAGACATTAAAACTGAAAATACTGAAGGTGCTCAGTAGGTGAGGTGGCATCTGTAGAAAGATGAACAGTGATATGTTTCAGGTTGAAACCCTCATTAGCACTAGCAAAGAAAAGGGGGGAAATGGGTTAGTTCAATTACAATGAAAACAGGGGCAGGAGGTGCAGGTGAAAGAGAACCTGTTTGACAAAGTGAGGGCAGGGTCATTGTGAGGTAACTTGTCTGTCAGTAACAGAGGGAGGTGATGGGATGGTGATATTCAGAGGGTAATATTATAATCAGTATTATGAAATGCAGGGCTGTGGGACATGATCAACAAGCCATGCTGTGCTAATAGAGGTGCAAGAGGTGCGTCCAGCTGCAGCTCCTATCAGCCCGAGTTAGGGAGTTGGAGCTGGAGCTGGATGAACTACGGATCATTCGGGAGGCAGAGGCAGAGATAGATAGGAGTTATCAGGAGGTAGTCACACCAAAAAACCAAGAAGTAGGCAGATGGGTGACAGTCCAGAGAGGCAGGGGGAGCAGGCAGAGAGAGCAGAGCACCCCTGCGGCTATTCCCATTAACAATAAGTATACCGTACTGGATACGGTTGATGGGGATGACCTACCAGGAATGAGTTGTAGTGGTCCTGCCTCTGGCACAGAGGTTGAACCCTCAACTAGAAAGGGGAGGAGGGAAGAGAAGAGAGCGATAGTTTTAGGGGATTCTATAGTCAGGGGGACAGATAGGAGATTTTGTGGGGCAGATCGGGAGTCTCGGATGGTATGTTGCCTCCCTGGTGCCAGGGTCCGGGACATCTCAGATCGGGTGCAGGCTATTCTTGAGAACGAGGGCATGAACCCAGATGTAGTGGTCCATATAGGGACCAACGATGTAGGTAAGGTGAGTGAGGGGGTCCTGCTTAGAGAGTTCAGGGAGTTAGGAGTGAAGCTGAAAGGCAGGACCTCCAGGGTGACAATCTCGGGGTTGCTACCTGTGCCACGTGCGAGTGAGGCGAAGAATAGAATGATTATGCACATCAATACGATGCTGAGAGCATGGTGCAGGAAGGAAGGGTTCAGGTTTTTGGATAATTGGTCTTTGTTCCAGGGACATTGGGATCTGTTTCAAAGGGACGGTCTACATCTGAACCGGAGGGGTACTAACATTCTTGCAGGAGTGTTTGCCAGTGCTGCTCGGGAGGGGTTTAAACTAGATGTGCAGGGGTCAGGGATCCCGATCCAGAGGGTTGGTCAGAAGGAGCATGGGGTTAAATGTGTGGAAGGTTTGGGTGATCTTGAGAAGGTCATCAAAATTCAGGGTGCAATTAGCCCGATGGAAGTTCAAGGAGCTGGGTTAGGTACAGTAGACAGTGTTTTAAGCAAAGAGAGGAGGAATGGGCTCAGAATTCTATACTTGAAAGCGCGTAGTGTCAGAAATAAGACAGATGAGCTTGAAGCACAGATGAAAATGGGGAACTACGATATTGTTGGGTTAATGGAGACATGGCTGCAAGGGGATCAGGCCTGGGAATTGAGTGTACCAGGGTATATGTGCTATCGTAGAGACAGAAATATGGGAAGAGGGGGTGGGGTGGCCCTGTTGGTGAGGAATGAGATTCAGTCCTTAGCAAGAGGTGACTTGGGAACAGGGGAAGTAGAGTCTGTGTGGATTCTGAGGAACAGTAAGGGTAAAAAGACCCTAATG
Source organism: Hypanus sabinus (assembly GCF_030144855.1). NCBI lineage: Eukaryota > Metazoa > Chordata > Chondrichthyes > Myliobatiformes > Dasyatidae > Hypanus > Hypanus sabinus. The sequence continues at coordinate 19,926,252 of NC_082710.1, read as the reverse complement.
GGTGTTGTGTACAGGCCCCCAAACAGTAGCGTGGATATTGGGTACAAGTTGATTAGGGAGTTAACATTGGCATGTGCTAAAGGTAATGCAGTCGTTATGGGAGATTTCAACATGCAGGTGAACTGGGAGAATCAGGTAGGTGCTGGACCCCAGGATAGGGAGTTTGTGGGGTGTCTAAGGGATGTATTTTTGGAACAGCTTGTGCTTGAGCCAACCAGGAACGAGGCTATTTTGGACTTGGTGATGTGTAATGAACAGGAATTGATAAGTGATCTTGAAGTAAAAGAGCCATTAGGAAGTAGTGATCATAACATGATAAGTTTTTATCTACAATTTGAGAGGGATAAGGGCAGATCAGAGGTGTCAGTGTTGCAATTAAATAAAGGAGACTACGGAGCCATGAGGGAAGAGCTGGCCAAAGTTAAATGGACGGATGCCCTGGCAGGAAAGACAGTGGATCAGCAGTGGCAGATATTCTTGGGCATAATACAAAAGATGCAAAAGCAGTTCATTCCAATGAGAAGGAAGGATTCAAAGAGGGGGAAGGGGCCACAGTGGTTGACAAAGGAAGTCAGAGATTGTATAGCATTAAAGAAAAAGAAGTATGACAGGGCTAAGATGAGTGGGAATACAGATGATTGGGAATATTTTAAGGAACAGCAGATCTTAACTAAAAAAGCAATAGGGAGAGAAAAAATCAGGTATGAGCTCAGTCTAGCCAGGAATATAAAAGGGGATAGCAAAAGCTTTTTTAGCTATGTGAAGAGAAAGAAGATAGTTAAGAACAATGTTGGCCCCTTGAAGAATGAATTGGGAGAAATTGTTATGGGAAACAGGGAAATGGCAACAGAATTTAATGCGTACTTTAGATCTGTCTTCACCAGGGAGGACACCAGCAATCTCCTAGATGTATGGATGGGCCAGGGTCATAAGATATCATAGGAATTGAGACAGATTGACATTAGGAAAGAAACTGTGATGAGTAGACTGGTAGGACTGAAGGCTAATAAATCCCCGGGTCCAGATGGTCTGCATCCGAGTTTTCTAAAAGAGGTGGCTCAGGAAATTGCGGATGCATTGGTAATCATTTTCCAATGTTCCTTAGATTCAGGATCAGTTCCTGAAGATTGGAGAGTGGCTAATGTTATCCCACCTTTCAAGAAGGGAGGGAAGGAGAAAACAGAGAACTATCGCCCTGTTAGCCTAACGTCAGTCGTGGGGAAGATGCTTGAGTCCATTATTAAAGACGAAATAGTGGCACATCTTGATGGCAGAAATAGGATTAGGCCGAGCCAGCATGGATTTACCAAGGGCAAATCATGCTTGACTAATCTGTTGGAGTTTTTTGAGGGTGTAACAAGGATGTTAGATGAGGGTAAGCTAGTGGATGTTGTGTACCTAGATTTTCAGAAGGCATTCAATAAGGTGCCACATAGGAGATTGGTGAGTAAAATCAGAGCTCATGGCATTGGGGGCAGGGTTTCAACATGGATAGAAAACTGGTTGGCAGATAGAAAGCAAAGGGTAGCAGTGAATGGGTGTTTCTCAGACTGGCTGGAGGTGACTAGTGGGGTGCCACAGGGCTCTGTATTGGGACCACAGCTCTTTGCGATTTATGTTAACGATTTAGATGAGGGCATTGAAAACTATATCAGCAAGTTTGCTGACGATACTAAACTGGGTGGCATTGTGACATGCGAAGAGGACATTAGGAGAATACAGGGAGACTTGGATAGGCTGGGTGAGTGGGCAGATACTTGGCAGATGTCATTCAATGTGAATAAATGTGAAGTTACCCACTTTGGAAGCAGGAACAAGAGGGCAGAGTATTGTCTGAACGGTGTAGAGTTAGGTAAGGGAGAAATGCAAAGAGACCTAGGAGTCCTAGTTCACCAGTCAATGAAGGTGAATGAGCAAGTGCAACAGGCAGTGAAGAGGGCAAATGGAATGTTGGCCTTTGTTACAAGGGGAATTGAGTACAAGAGCAAGGATGTCCTTTTGCATTTGTACAGGGCCCTGGTGAGACCACACCTGGAATATTGTGTACAGTTTTGGTCTCCAGGTTTAAGGAAGGACATTCTGGCAATTGAGGAAGTGCAGCGTAGATTCACTAGGTTGATTCCTGGGATGGCAGGGCTGTCTTACGCAGAGAGATTAGAGAGATTGGGCTTGTACACGCTGGAATTGAGGAGATTAAGAGGGGATCTGATTGAAACGTTTAAGATAATTAAAGGATTTGACAGGATTGAGGCAGGAAATATGTTCCAGATGTTGGGAGAGTCCAGTTCCAGAGGGCATGGATTGAGAATAAGAGGTCAGTTATTTAAAACAGAGTTGAGGAAGAGCTTCTTCTCCCAGAGAGTTGTGGAGGTGTGGAATGCACTGCCTCGGAAGACGGTGGAGGCCAATTCTCTGGATGCTTTCAAGAAGGAGCTAGATAGATATCTGATGGATAGGGGAATCAAGGGATATGGGGACAAGGCAGGGACTGGGTATTGATAGTGAATGATCAGCCATGATCTCAGAATGGCGGTGCAGACTCGAGGGGCCGAATGGTCTTCTTCTGCACCTATTGTCTATTGTCTATTGTCTAATAGAGATAACATTTGAACCAATATTGAGAAGAGCTAATCCATAGCAGATTTGACCAATTCTGCCGGACAAAGAAAGGAAATGTCTTTAAGCTGAGGATTCCGGAAGCCTGCCACGTGCTCATAGGGAAAATGCCTTTCATCAGGCTTGTATTAGGATTCATTGTATCAATGACAGCAACCATAGGCTGATGGGTTCAGGGGGAACGGGATGGCAAATAAACCGACAGGAAGCTCAATGCCACCTCGTGGACTGAACAGGTAGTCTGCAAAGGGGTCACCCAATCTGAGTTTGGTTTCTTCGGCATCAAGTTGCCGAAATACACTTCATTAAATTGGTAGAGTTACGAGTGAATCACTGCTTCATTTGGAAGACTGTCTCAGCCCATAGAAGGTGAAAGGGAAGAGTAAAATGGCAGCCATTGAATCTCTTGTTACTGCTGGGGAAATTCCATAAGGAAGGGAATGCAAGGTTGGGATGAAAGAGGGATGGGGAGCAACAAAGGGAATGGTCCCTACCAAGTGTTGAAAAGGTCTGCTGGTAGCTATAGCAGGTGATCCACTGAATGCAGAGTCTGGAGGGTGGAAGGTGAGGAATAGGACACTGTCCTTGCCCTGTCCGGGAAGAGAAAAGGTGGGAAATAGATACGATCGAGAGTTCTGTCCAACATTGTATTGGTATTGGTTCATTATTGTCACAGGTACCAAGAACAAGTGGAAAGCTTGCCTTACATTTTGCTTATAAAGGTCAAGTCATTACTCAGTTCTCTGAGGAAGAATAAGGTAAAACAAAAACAATGCAGAATAAAGTGTAAAAGCCAAGAGTGCAGTGCAGGGAAATCATAAGATGCAAGATCATTACAAGGTGGACCATGAGGCTAAGAGAGCAGTTTATCTTACAAGAGGTCCATTCAAGTCTGATAAGAGTGGGATAGAAGCTGTTCTTGAGCTGGGTGCTATCTGCTTATGGACTTTATGACCTTCTGCCTAATGCAAAAGGCAGGAAGACATAATCTCATGGTGGGTGGGGTCTTATACTGACTGCTTTACTGAGGCAGCAAGAAGTACAGATGGAGTCCACAGAGGAGAGGCTGGTTCCTGTGATGTGCTGAGCTGTGCACACAACTTTGAGTAGTTTCTTGTGATCACGTACAGAGCAGTTGTCACTCCAAGCTGTTATGCATCCGGACAGAATGATTTCTATGGTGCATCAATGAAAAATGGTAAGAGTCGATTGGGGCATGCCAAATTTCTTTAACCTCTGGAGGAATTAGAAGTGTTTGTGAACTACCTTGGCCTTGATATCAATGTGGTTGAACAGGAGAAGCCACAGTTCAGGAAAAAGGGGCAACCTGAGAAGAAAGGCCTTGAAGCTGACGCGTCAACTCTGTTTCCCTTTGCACAGATGCAACCTGACCTGTTAACATTTCCGGCATTCTCTGCTTTGATTTCAGATTTTCGTCATTTGCAGCTTTGTTCTTGATTCTTACTCATTATAGGCAAACTGTTTACTGCACACAGACTGAGCAGTGACTTCTTGACCTTGACTTCTTGACCAGAGGAGACTCTGCTCAGCCAGTGGCCGATCTTTGGTTTGTTGTGGTGACTGAAATACAAGAGGTTCCGCAATTGGCATGAAATCCATTGATACTGGACGCTGACTTGCTTCATTCATTGTCCAGGTTCCCAACACAACCGGACGATATGAGTGTAATTCACTACTTTTGTGATCCAGTTCATAAAAGATGCAAACAATACACACTCAGTGGCTACACCTGAACACTTGTGTTAGTGCAAATATCAAATCAGCCAATCATGCGGCAGCGGTGAATGAATAAAAGCACGCAGACATGGTCAAGGGGTTCAATTATTGGAGCATTGAAAAATCTATTTGGGGTAGAGCTTCAGTCTGCAGCTGAGATCCTGATACGTCTTGGAGTGGTTTTTTTTGGAATTCGAATGGAGGCATGGAACGAATGACTTTGGGAAGACTGAGAACTGACTTGAGAAGGAGATTGAGGTTTCTGAGGAAGGGAGAAATGTGGTAACTGAAAGAGACTGGCTGGTTTGAGAGGTGCACCAAGGAGGGAGTGATGCGTTGTTTAAACTGAGTGGCAGAGAAGGAGTGAATGACCTGGGTTTTTGGCTACAGCTGGCTTCCAACATATCAGGGTATTCTCTTGGAGCCTTATCCTTACAGTAGCTAACCTTTTCACTTGGATTATCTTGCAGCAAATGACCTAGTCAGTAACTCAGCCTTCCCTAGTTAAGTGATGGTCCTTCTGCCCTTCTCAATCAATGCTGGAATATTTTTGACCCTTTGAGACCTGCCACCCCATTTTCTTAGTCACTAAAAAGATTTGGAGCCCATTGCTTCCTTTAGGATGTACAACATAATCCCGGAATTAATTCCAAGCTGCACATTGGAATGTGGTCTGGGAGTCCTATAGGCCGGAGAGAAGGAAAGAGCACTCTGGTTGTTGCTGCTGTTCTCGGGCTGGCAAGAAATTATGGGTGGAAACAACTTGTTAGTGAAAGAGATCAAAGGAAAATACCCAAACTGGTTCAAGCTGATAGGAAGGAGACAGTAACTCAAATAACCCCCAGGTGTTAAAAAAGTTACATGGAAAAGAGCATCTCTGAATGCAACACATTGAGCTTTGAACTGGATGGACTATAGCAACAGAAGACCACACACATACACTCAGCGGCTATTTTATTAGCTACAGGAGGTACCTAATAAAGTGGCCAATATGTGTATGTCCAGTCAATCCATCATTCATTATAGAGATGTCTACATTCAAGCAAAGGTCTGTGCTCCCTTCACCTGATGCTCTCCAGCAAAACAGAATAAATTAACTTCACTTTGAAATGAAAGGCACAAATGATCTCCCTTATGAATCAGTGGATGGTAAACTGCCGACGTTTCTGACTCTAGCCTGGAAAGAGCCCAAGGCGTAATATTAATAGCCATTGTCACCTCAGCACCCTTGGCACTGTGGTCCTTGCTCTGCCTTTGTGCTGCAGCTGGGATTGATGTAAGTGGCAAATTTAAGTCAGGATCTTTGCTGAAGCCTGGGTGTCTAACAAATTGCTTCTTGCTGAGAGTTGTGTTGAAAAGGCTTCCTCTGAACACAATGGTACAAGCAATTTCTTGTTAGAGTTCTCATTTACCTCACCCTCTTCCCTCTCTCTCTTAATATATCCTCTTCTGTTTTTTTCTATATCATTCTTCCGACCACACTCAAAATCAGGTTTATTAGCACTGAGGTATTTTGTGAAATTTGTTGTTTCAGCAGCGGTACAGTGCAATATATAAAATATAATATAAATTGCAATAAGAAATATAACAAAAATAGTAGTGTAAAAAGAGAACTAATAGTGAGGTAGTATTCCTTGTCCATTCAGAAATCAGACAGCAGTGGGGAAGAAGTTGTTGGTGAAATGCTTAGTGTGTGCCTTCAGACCACTATACCTCCTCCCTGATGGTAGCAATAAGAAGAGGTCACACCCTTGATGGTGAGGTCCTTAATGATAAACGCATCGCTGTTTGAAGATGTCCTGGAATAAGTTTGCAGATCCTCCTTTATCTAGCAGCAAGTAGTTTGCGGAGAAGGCCTGGCTCCAGATGACTCCTTCAACAGTTCCCTAATTTCGAAGATCTTTCGAACATGTAGATATCAGTCAGCAACTAAGCGGTGATCTCTTTGAAGGGAGGAGGTGGAGAGTTCTTCCTGCTGCTGCTCATGTCATCGGCTATGAGGCAGTAAAGGAGGGATGTCAGCTCGAGCGTTGTGCTCTGAAGAAGCAGCCCTAGTGCTTACTCTTCATTGAGTATTGGCTAACACTTTGACCTGGCTGCCGTAAAGTCCTCTTGCTTACACTTGAAATGACAGTCAGTATGACATCCAGCTCGCTCATGTCACATGAACATGGACATATCAGCCACCATTTAGGAACTAATCTTTGATTATGACAGCCAAGTGTAATTTCACTCTGATGTCAGATTTCTGAAATAAACATTTTTAAAATATCTTAAGACCATAAGGCATAAGAGCATAATTAGGCCATTCGGCCCATTGAGTCTGCTCTGTCACTTTATCACGGCCGATCCATTTCCCTTGGAACCCCAGTCTTCTGCATTCTCCCTGTAATCTTTCATTACATTGTTTTTCACTGATTATACATTGGAGTAATCAGAATCAGGTTTATTATCACTGACATGTCACGACATTTGTTAATTCGTGGCAGCTGTACAGTGCAAGACATATATAACCATATAACAATCACAGCACAGAAACAGGCCATCTTGGCCCTCCTAGTCCGTGCCGAACCCTTAATCTCACCTAGTCCCACCTACCCGCACTCAGTCCATAACCCTCCACTCCTTTCCTGTCCATATACCTATCCAATTTTACCTTAAATGACACAACTGAACTGGCCTCTACTACTTCTACAGGAAGCTCATTCCACACAGCTATCACTCTTTGAGTAAAGAAATACCCCCTCGTGTTTCCCTTAAACATCTGCCCCCTAACTCTCAAATCATGTCCTCTAGTTTGAATCTCCCCTACTCTCAATGGAAACAGCCAGTTCACGTCAACTCTATCTATCCCTCTCAAAATTTTAAATACCTCGATCAAATCCCCCCTCAACCTTCTATGCTCCAATGAATAGAGACCTAACTTGTTCAACCTTTCTCTGTAACTTAATTGCTGAAACTCAGGTAACATCCTAGTAAATCGTCTCTGCACTCTCTCTAATTTATTGATATCTTTCCTATAATTCGGTGACCAGAACTGCACACAATATTCCAAATTTGGCCTTACCAATGCCTTGTACAACTTTAGCATTACATCCCAACTTCTGTACTCAATGCTTTGATTTATAAAGGCCAGCGTTCCAAAAGCCCTCTTCACCACCCTATCTACATGAGACTCCACTTTCAGGGAACTATGCACAGTTATTCCTAGATCTCTCTGTTCCTCTGCATTCCTCAATGCCCTACCATTTATTCTGTATGTTCTATTTGGATTATTCCTGCCAAAATGTAGAACCTCACACTTCTCAGCATTAAACTCCATCTGCCAACGTTCAGCCCATTCTTCTAACCAGCATAAATCTCCCTGCAAGCTTTGAAAATCCACCTCATTATCCACAACACCTCCTACCTTAGTATCATCGGCATACTTACTAATCCAATTTACCACCCCATCATCCAGATCATTTATGTATATTACAAACAACATTGGGCCCAAAACAGATCCCTGAGGCACCCCGTTAGTCACCGGCCTCCATCCCGATAAACAATTATCCACCACTACTCTCTGGCATCTCCCATCTAGCCACTGTTGAATCCATTTTATTACTCCAGCATTAATACCTAACGACTGAATCTTCTTAACCAACCTTCCATGTGGAACTTTGTCAAAGGCTTTGCTGAAGTCCATTTAGACTACATCCACTGCCTTACCCTCATCAACATTCCTCGTAACTTCTTCAAAAAATTCAATAAGGTTTGTCAAACATGACCTTCCACGCACAAATCCATGCTGGCTACTTCTAATCAGATCCCGTCTATCCAGATAATTATAAATACTATCCCTAAGAATACTTTCCATTAATTTACCCACCACTGATGTCAAACTGACAGGTCTATAATTGCTAGGCTTCCTTCTAGAACCCTTTTTAAACAATGGAACCACATGAGCAATAAGCCAATCCTCTGGCACAATCCCCGTTTCTAATGACATCTTAAAGATCTCCGTCAGAGCTCCTGCTATTTCTACACAAACTTCCCTCAAGGTCCTGGGGAATATCCTGTCAGGATCCGGAGATTTATCCACTTTTAAATTTCTTAAAAGTGCCAGTACCTCCACCTCTTTAATTGTCATAGGTTCCATAACTTCCTTACTTGTTTCCCACACCTTAGACAATTCAATATCCTTCTCCTTAGTGAATACCGAAGAGAAGAAATCATTCAAAATCTCTCCCATCTCCTTCGGTTCCACACATAGCTGACCACTCTGATTCTCTAAGGGGCCAATTTTATCCCTCACTATCCTCTTGCTTTTAATATAACTGTAGAAACCTTTCGGATTTACTTTCACCTTATTTGCCAAACCAACCTCGTATCTTCTTTTAGCTTTTCTAATCTCTTTCTTAAGATTCCTTTTACATTCTTTATATTCCTCGAGCAATACTCCATGCTGCCTATATCTATTGTAGACATCCCTCTTTTTCTGAACCAAATTTCTAATATCCCTTGAAAACCATGGTGCTCTCAAACCTTTAACCTTTCCTTTCACCCTAACAGGAACTTAAAGATTCTGTACCCTCATAATTTCACCCTTAAATGACCTCCATTTCTCTATTACATCCTTCCCATAAAACAACTTGACCCAATCCACTCTCTCTAAATCCCTTCGCATCCCTTCAAAGTTAGCCTTTCTCCAATCAAAAATCTCAACTCTAGGTCCAGTCCTGTCCTTCTCCATAATTATATTGAAGCTAATGCTATTGTGATCACTGGACCCGAAGTGCTCCCCAACACATACATCTGTCAGCTGACCTATCGCATTCCCTAACAGGAGATCCAACACTGCCCCATCTCTAGTCGGTACTTCTATGTATTGTTGCAAAAAACTATCCTGCACACATTTCACAAACTCTAAACCATCCAGCCCTTTTACAGAATGAGCTTCCCAGTCTACGTGTGGAAAATTAAAATCTCCCACAATCACCACCTTGTGTTTACTACAAATATCTGCTATCTCCTTACACATTTGCTCTTCCAACTCACGCGCCCCATTAGGCGGCCTATAATACACTCCTATCAGTGTTACTGTACCTTTCCCATTCTTCAATTCCACCCAAATGGCCTCCCTAGAGGAGCTCTCTAATCTATCCTTCCAAAGCACCGCCATAAGATTTTCTCGGACAAGCAATGCAACACCTCCTCCTCTGGCCCCTCCTACTCTATCACACCTGAAGCAACTAAATCCAAGAATATTTAGTTGCCAATCACACCCTTCCTGCAACCATGTTTCACTAATAGCTACAACATCATAATTCCAGGTATCAATCCACGCTTTAAGCTCATCCACCTTTCTTACAATGCTCCTAGCATTAAAATAGATACATTTAAGATACTCTCCATCTCCTCCTCTCTTTCCATCCCTAACAATGCATTCAAATTTATTATCCTTTTCTTTCTTCTCCCCTACATCTTCGGGCTGAGTGCATCCCTTCTCCATCACCTGCCTTTCCTCCCTCACACACTGTCTATTTACTTGCTCCACTGATGAACTAACCTCCTCTCCCATAGTCTCCTCAAATAGTCTCCCACCACCCCATCTTACTAGTTTAAAGTCCGCCCTGTAGCCCTAGCAAACCTCCCCGCTAGGATATTGGTCCCCCCACGATTCAAGTGTAACCCGTCCTTCTTGAACAGGTCACTCCTGCCCCAGAAGAGGTCCCAATGATCCAGAAACTTGAATCCCTGCCCCCTGCTCCAATCCCACAGCCACGCATTCATCCTCCACCTAATTCTATTCCTACTCTCACTGTCGTGTGGCACAGGCAGTAATCCCGAGATTACTACCTTTGCGGTCCTTCTTCTTAACTGCCTTCCTAACTCCCTATACTCTCGTTTCAGGACCTCTTCCCCTTTCCTTCCTATGTCATTGGTACCTACATGTACCACAACCTCTGGCTCTTCACCCTCCCACTTCAGGATATCTTGGACGCGATCAGAAACGTCCCGAACCCTGGCACCAGGGAGGCAAATTACCATCCAGGACTCCCGATCACCTCCACAGAACCGCCTGTCTGAGCCCCTGACTATCGAGTCTCCTATTACTATGGACCTCTTTCTTCTAACCCTACCCTTCTGAGCTACAGGGCCGTCCTCTGTGTCGGAGGCTCGGCCACTGTCACTCCCACCAGGTAGGCTGTCCCCCCCCCCAACAGTACTCAAACATGAGTACTTATTGTCAAGAGGTACAGCCACTGGGTACTCTCTAGTACCTGCCTCTTCCCCTTCCTGACTGTAACCCACCCATCTGCCTCCCATGGTCCCGGAGTGACCACCTGCCTGTAACTCCTCTCTATCACCTCCTCACTCTCCCTGACCAGGCGACGATCATCGAGCTGAAGCTCCAGTTCCCTAACTTGGTCCCTCAGGAGCTGCAGTTCGGCGCACCTGGCGCAGATGTGGACGTCCGGGAGGCTCGGAGACTCCAGGATCTCCCACATCCGACACCAAGAACAACAAGCTGCCCTCACACTCATACCTCCCAAATAACTGAAAATACAAGAACTAAAAGATAAGCCTACTGTGCCCTCTTCCGCCTAAGTCCTCTGAGCCCAAGCCCTACACCCTGCGCCCGGCTCACTCCGCTGCCCACAAACGAAGCTGCCCGCTTCTTAAGGCGGCGTTCTTTATATATCTTCCCTCCTTCCCGGGCCTCCTTCACGCGCCTGCGCAGTCCCGCCTCTCAGAACTCCGATCTGAGACGCAATTGGACAATTTGAAAATGGCCGCCGCCGCACTTCCTCTCAAGCCTCGCTGTCCTCTTCCAAAAGAGAACTACCTCACTCAGTATCTCCTTTATTATAAATAATAATTATAAATATAAGTTACAAAATTAACAAATAGAGTAAAATAAATGTTTCAGGAGATGTTTGTGAGTTCATGGATGCATTACCCTGTCTCTTTTAATGCTATTTGAACAGATCAACACAACAGCAAATGCTGTTGTCCAATGAAGACCCTGGAAATGGGGTCAGGATACAAGTGGTAGCAGTTCAGTGTGTTGAGTCATTACTAAAAGATTTATTGTTTATCGTTGCCACTGTAATCTTCAAAAATATGATTGCATTTCACAAGTAATTCATTGATGGTGAAGCATTTTGGGAGAAACCCTGAAGATATGGTGTGGCGCTATACCAGATCAAATTCTTTATTTTAATCACTGTGAACAATACCATATTAAAACTCCATTAAACAGTGCATTGGAAAATATGGTAATTACTGATCCAATTACAGGTCATGGTTGAACATATTACTGTTCACCTTAATTATTGTGCTGATGTCAGAGAGATTAATTTTGCTTGTGAAATAATGCAAAGCTGACACAACAGACAACTGAATATGTTTCAAACCACATAATTTCATTAAAACCACAGACGAATGTGAAGAATACAGTTAGTCTTAGCTTTCACTTGTCAGTCCATTGTCATTCTTTGGAAATTATTTTAGCAGTAAAATTTGTGAATGAACATGTGTTCAAGCAGATGTTGTTCCTTGTACAATCGGGAAAATCTCACTTCAAAATGTCACCTTTGAAATGCATGTGGTCCAAACTCAGTAATTCATTACCTTCCAGGGCTGAACCTTTGTAAATCAGGAAAATTACTGCTTCATTTCTGACATCACGCTCTGTCAACTGCCTCAAAATAATGTAGAAAAGGTTCATCTTAGCTGGTCTCGCTGCACCTTGGAAAAGAAAGAGATAGTTGACCAGGCAACCTCTGCTAATAGGTTGAGAGCTTGGTTAAAATATCGATATATAGGATTATATATTATCCTTATTATTATTATCATTGTTATATTAACCTCATCTATAGTTCTGATGAAGCATCTCATCTAGAAACAACAACTGTTTATTCCTCTCCGTAGATGCCCAGTTCATCACGGGTATAGCCATCCTCACCAATGAGGACATCTACATGGAGCATTGTCTCAGAAAGGCTGTATCCATCATCAGGGAACTTCTCCCACACCCCACACACCCACTGCCCAGGTCATGCTCTCTTCTTACTGCTGCTATCCAGAAGAAAATACTGGAGCTTAAGCATTTACACCACCTGGTTCAGGAACAGTTATCGCCCCTCAACCATCAGGCTCTTGAATCAGAGGGGATAATTTAACATCACATGCCCCATCATTGAACTGTTCCCACAACCTATGGACTCACTTTCAAGGACGCTTCATCTCACATTCTCAGTATTTGTTGGTTATTTATTTATTTATTTATTTGTTTGTTTGTTTGTTTGTTAATTTATTTTTGTATTTGTAGAGTTTGTTGTCTTTTGCACACTGGTTCAACACCCATTCGGTGTGGTCTTTCATTGATTCTATTAGGGTTATTATATGCCTGCAAGAAAGTGAGTCTTGGGGTCATATATGGTGACATATATGTACTTTGATAATAAACTTATTTTGAACATTGATGCTTTCTGACTTGCTGAGATTTTTCATCATTTTGTGTGTGTAGTTCTGGATTTCCAGCATTCTGGATTTTAAACACATTAAAATCTTGTGTTAATGTTTGGCTGTAATGCTGCCAAGTTTCAGTAAACATTGCAAATATTTCCCTCTCCTTGGGTACCTTAACTTTGCCCTTTTAAACCTCGTGTCCCCACACATTTTTTTTGGATATCACATCTGGCCACTGTGGAAGAATAAAGGATTATTTATTTGATAGAACCAGAGTTACTAGTACTATTACATTATGACCCTTAAAGTTACGACAATATGAGACTTCCCTATTCTTCTGAAGTTTCTAAAATTTTGCACATAGTCAGCCATAAACTCAGTCCAGACTAGCTGGTTGAAGGATCAGCAAAAAGGTTAATGAACTAAGTAGCTAATTAGTATTTTTCTAATTAAACTTTGTAATCAAATGAACATTTGTAACCCAATGTCCTAAGCTTAGACTTACAGCCGATGTACGAGCTAGGAGCAGGAGTAGGCTGCCTGGTCCATAAAGCCTGCTCTGCCAGTGACTGTGTTTCATAATCGGGATGCAGCACTGAGTGCAGAAATGAGAAACGTACATTCATATGACTTAGTTACTGTCTGTTCTACCATTAAAAATACCATGAGCTACGGATTTACCCATTTGCTCCTGTTTTTGATGGTGTGTGTGGCTAAGACAAAAATTACAAACATCTTGTTTCTGTACTGTATTTAAAATAAGGAACTTCCCACTGCTTATCTGGAGTCCAGGACTGTGGGAATGTGAGATAGACTGCCCATGACATACCTCATAAATAAAATAAGTTTGATCCCAGTCTCCCTGGAGTCCACGTTTATTTGTCTTATCAAGATAGTTAGTTTTGGTAACAACCACCTTGGCCATTCACGTTTCTCTCTTCAGGTCGGTGTGAAAGTCCCAATGACCAGACTCAAGAATAGCCTCTTCCCCACTGCTTTCAGACTTCTGAACCAATCCTGCTTTCCTCATCAGATTCCCAGTGGTGCTGTCATGTTCCTCAACCCTTCATTCTATGTCTTCTGTCATCATCACTTAGGCAATTCTTTTTTCACTACCTCAGATTACACGACAATGCTTTGCACCATTCCCTTATTTTTGCATTTACTGTTGTGTTTATTATTGTGTATACTGTTACTCTGTGAGCTTCACATGAGCAAGGAATCTTATTTCACTTTTACAAAAATCAGGCTGCAGCCTTTGAATATATTGTTGGCTCGCAAGCTGTACTCATCTCATCTATCCTGCAGATATATATTTGAACTTCTCCAAACAACTTTTCACCAATGTCATGGCAGCAAAATAGCCCCTAAAAGGTTGCAGATGATATTAACCCTCTTCATTTCTTTCTTCTTCCCTGCAGCCTTTAATACGGTCCACAGCACTTTCCTCTTTTAGCATCAGCCATCTGATCATTCGGCTGGAAGGGGTTACCCTGAGGTACACACACAAAATGCTGAAGGAACTCAGCCGGCCATCAATGCAGGGAATAAACAGTTGACGTTTCAGGCTGAGCCCCTTCGTCTGGTCCTGTTGCTGCTGCGTTCCTTCAGCATTTTGTGTGCGTTGCTCTGGATTTCCAGCATCTGCAGAACTTCTTGTGTTTGGGACTACCTTGACCCACTTTTATTCTTGTCCTGAAGACGCATTCAACATTTTAGAACAGCTTCTTCCCCTAAGCATTGGATTTCTGAATGGACAATTAATCCATTTACAATGCCCATTCTTTTACTAAATTTTTGTACTACTTATTTATTATAATTTTATGAAATATATTTTTATTGTAATTTATATTTTTTTTATTATGTGTTGAGATGTATTAATGTGAGGGCAACAAATTTCATGACATATGCCAGTAATATTAAACCTGATTCTGATTCTGCCCCTAGTGATTTTTGTTGGTCATTAATGCAAGAGACACATTTCACTGCATGTTTCAATGTACCTACAGTGTGTGTCTGCGGGCTCCTGTACCTCCTGCCTGGTGGTAGCAGTGAGAAAAGTCATTGGCAAGAATTTTTCTTTCCTCAATTCTCCTTTAGGTTAGGACATTTTTTCCTTCATGTGCAAGAGAATAAAGGGAGATTTGATAGAGGTATACAAAATTATGAGCGGTAAATGCAAGAAGGTTTTTTTTCCCATTGAGGTTTGATGAGAGTAGAGCTAGAGGTCATAGGTTAGGGGTGAAAGGTGATATATTTAAGTGGAGCCTGAGGGGAACTTCTTTAACCAGAGGGTGGTGTGAATGTGGAGCGAGCTGCCGGCAGAAATGGTGTATGCGGAAGGGGTGGATGGGGGTTAAATTGAAACATTTAAGAGAAATTTGGATAATGGGAGCGGTCTGGAGGGCTGTGGTCCAGTTGTGGTTTTATGGAACTAGGCAGAA
Source organism: Hypanus sabinus (assembly GCF_030144855.1). Taxonomy (NCBI): domain Eukaryota; kingdom Metazoa; phylum Chordata; class Chondrichthyes; order Myliobatiformes; family Dasyatidae; genus Hypanus; species Hypanus sabinus. The sequence continues at coordinate 19,910,995 of NC_082710.1, read as the reverse complement.
TGACAATTTGGCACTGACCAGATGGGTCAAAAGGCATATTTCTGTGGTATAGTGCTCTATGCCTCTACAACTGAAGCTCTGTATGTAGATCCTGACCTACCTCAGCATCATCTCTCTCAATCTGTACATCGAATCCATCATGGGCTTTAGCAACCCCAGCATCAAGGACATCTTCATAGGGCAATTCCTCAAACTGGTGGCATCCATCATTAAGGACCCTCATCATGCAGGACATGTCTTCTTCTCATTGCTACCATCAAGGAGGAGGCATAGGAGCCTAAAGATATGATGCATCATCAATAACTCTCAGAGATGTGAGTTAAGGTAGGCTTTTATTGGCTGGAAGAAAGCACAAGCAGCAAGTGACCACCACACAACATCCTGGAGACTGAGGGAGGAGCAGTGCCTCCAATCACCTTTATACTGGGGTCTGTGGGAGGAGCCACAGGAGCAGTCAGCGGGGGGGGAGGGGGGGGAGCATGTCCAGACAGGTATATGTAGTTCACCACAAGATACAAACTTAATATTTTAGGATCAGCTTCCTCCTGTTTGCCATCAGATTTCCAAATGGACAATTAATCCATATACAGTACCTATTCTTCTCTCTTTCTGCATTACTTATTTAATGTGATTTTTAAAATATATTTCTTATAATAATTTATAGCTTCTTTATTATTAGGTGTTGAGATGCATTGCTGCCTCAAAACAGCAAATTACACGACATATGTCAGTAATATTAAATCTGATTTTGATTCTTATTCTGCCCCTAGTGTAATCCTCAGAATGTGTTGGTCATTTGCAAACAACACGTTTCACTGTATGTTTCAGTGTATCAGCAGTGTGTGTCTGCAGGCTCCTGTACCTCCTGCCTGATGGTAGCAATGAGAAGAGGGCATGTCCTGGGTGATAGGGTGTCCTAATGATGGATGCTGCCTTTTTGAGGCATCACGTCATTAACGCTGGTGAGGCTAACACCCATGACGGAGCCGGCTGAGTTTGTAACTTTCCTTAGCTTTTACTGATCCTATGAGTGATCACCTCCTCCCCCTCCCACTCAGCAATGCAACCAGCTAGGATGCTTTCCACGGTACACCTGCAGAAATTAATGAGGGTCTTTGGTGACATGCCAATTCACCTCAAACTCTTGATGAAATAGAGCTGCTTTCTGCTTTCTTTGTAATTGCATCAATATGCTGTGCTCAGGATAGATGTTCAGAGTTGTTGATACCAAGGGAATTGAAACTGATCACCCTTTCCACTGCTGATCCCTCAATGAGGACAGAAGTGTGTTCCCTCAACCTCCCCTTTCCAAAATCCACAGTCAATTCTTTGGTCTTACTGATGTCGAGTCCAAGATTGTTGATATGAAACCACTTAACCAGCTGACCTACAGTACCTCCCTTCTACATGCCTCTTCTTCACCATCTGGAATTCTCCCAACAAAACTATGTCATCAGCAAATTTATGGACTGTATTTGAGCTGTGCCTAGCCACAGGGTTGTGGTTGTAGAGATAGTAGAGCAGTGGGCTAAGCTTGCAACCTTGAGGTGTTCTGGTGTTGATTGTCAGTGTTGTCGGGGGGGGGGATGTTATTCTGGTCTGCAGTGACTGTGATCTCCCAATGAGAAATTCAAGGATGGAAGTACGGAGCCCCAGGTTTTGGAGGTTGCTGATTAGCACTGACAGTATGATGGCAGCCCACAATTATTGCCATGCTTCTGGTGCCAACATTGTACACCCACAACTACTAACCCTAATCTGTACGTTTTTGGGATTTGTGAGGAAACTGGAACATCCAAAGGAAATCCACGCTCTCACAGGGAGAACATACAAGCTCCTTATAGACAGTGGCAGGAATTGAACTCCGATTCCAATCACTGGCACTGTAAAGCTTTTGCACTAATCATTCTGCTATTGTGTTGATCCTTACCTAATGTTGAATAGTCTCTTCCTTAAGATCAAGAGTATTCCCAACTGACACGAGCCATTGGCTGTTGATGGAAGGCTGCTGGCAAATTCATGATAAGAAAGTTCAAATTTAGTCTCAAAATATATATACCATATACAACTTTAAGATTCATCCTTGCAGGCACCCTCACAAAACAAAGGAACACAATAGAATCCACAAAAAACACAACAAAGACTGACAAACATCTTTTTGAAGAATTTCAAAAATAATTTCCAGAGGTTGTGAATGACAAGATTATAAATGCAAGATTGTTGTTTTAATGCATCTTTTTAAGGCTTGTTAGGTCTGGCTATGAAACTCTACCCTAATTTAGAGCCGACGTCTTCTCGAGAGATAAAGAGGGACAACACCAACAGACAAGTGTGTGATTCAATGACAAGACTCAGCCCAGCAAAGTGCCTGATAGACCATTTTTCCCCAAATATCTCTGCAGTTTATTTGCGAGGGAGGATCAGTTACGTGTTTTATTCCACTGGTAAGTATTAATTTACTATTCTTAGCAGTTGCTGAAATAAATGGAATTCTGACATTGATAGAATTCGGGACTTAAAAATAAAAACCATTAAGGCATTAATAGCATTGAAGATATGTTACACAAGAACCAATAACTGGTCCTCTGATCATAGATGTTTTCAGTATTTCTTGATATACAGCAATATTTTTAAAATGTACTTATTTTCACAAATATCTTCTTCACTTTTTCATCTACACAATACCAGAACCTGAACAGATGTTGACCGAGTGACACTTTGAGATTAGTGGATACCTCCCTTCTTCCTCAGGAGTCTTATCATTTACTTCATCTTTGCTTCATCACTGGGGATCCAGATGGCACAGTGCTATGTAGCAAAACTGCAAATATCACACCAGCCTTTCTATGTTAGGATGCAAAGCAGATGTCAGCAGGTCCCGGGGAGTATAATGCAAACATCAGCGTCACGTCCAACTCAGTAAATATAAAATACGCTTAAGAAATGATTGAAAATAAAACACGATTGTGAGCAATGTATTCAAGAAAAATTTAAATAACTCTTGAGTAGCTCAATGCTTATTTTTGTCAAATGATATTTGGTCATTCCTAATCTCAATTACAATAATACAAATGTGGTGTGTTCCCTTAAGGCCAGTATTTACCAGATGGAATGATTTTTGAGCCATTGTTTTACCTAGCCCCAGTGCTGAGTGCAGACTTCTTTTTTGGAAAGGATGTTACCATGGCAGGCCTTTCCTTTAACCTCAGACTTCATGAAGAGTAGCGTAACAGCCCACAAAGTAAAAATTAGTATGAAGGCCATGGTTTCATTGATTCTACTGTGCTTCTTGGATTTACTGTGTATGCCCTCAAGAAGATGATTCTCAGGGTTGTACATAGGGGCATTGAGTTCAAGTTTGAGTTTAATTATTATTTGATAATATATAAATACCCATGAATACGGCCAAGTCGAACAGCTTTATTCTTGGGCCAGTGCAAAATGCAGTACCAATAGTCATTCACTGTTTAAAGCACACATGGCACATACAAGACAGTAGTAAGATATAGTCTCACAAAAATAATATAGTCCATCTCCCTGAGTCCATGAATCTTGCAGCAGTCTGCAGTCGGGCACAACTTGTCTCTTTGTCAAGTGAACACTGGAGAGCAGCACCAATTCTAGCATGCACGCCGTGCAGCACTGGCATTCCTGGGGAGCACACCAACTCCGATGCCTCTCTCCTGGGCGTCAGCAAACAGGTGACACCACGGCTTGAGACTAGTCCTCGCTACGAATAGTGCCACACAGCTCCCCTGCCTTTTGCCAAGAAAGCAGTGAATCAGACTTGCAGCATTCCACATTCGCAATGTCCAATGGGGTCTTGCGATCACAAGAAAAGCAACTAAAGTGATCACTTGCACACGTCCTGACTTCAACACCTCTGTTGTAAGCAGAAGCATGATCAACAGCAAGTCCATCTCCTTCAGTTCCTCCACCAACAAGCAACTTGTTTATGGGGAAGACCTGCAGTACCAAGTTCTTGCAATTGTTAAAAATATTTTAAAAAAGACAATAAAATCTTTGGTTGGCTACTAGAAGCCTCTGTATCCAAGTGTGTCACCATTTTACTAGAAGTGCATATATGTACTTTGATAATAAACTTACATTGAACTTTGAACTTTTCAGCAAAAAGGCAATGAGATTTGACATTTGACCTATTCATGACTTAAATTTACTTTTGAGTGATAAATTGTCTGCATAAGCAGTATGGTGATGCTCTGGATGGGATAATTTCTTGACCTACTCTTGTCTAAAAGTAAAGCAATAACACATTAAGCTGGGATTTTGAGAAAATTGCAATGAACAGGGCTTAACTTATTTCAATTAATGAAAGTCAGAATTACTAGCAACCATGCTGTGAACCATGGGTAGAAACTTACAGGAAGCTGAATTTCAAATGAGCAAAAGGGATGAAATTATGATAATCATGCCATTGACTTCGGTAAGCATATCCTCTAATCAATTTGTGTTCGTCATTATAAATAACAGTCAATTGCAGGCTCCTCATGGGAGGCTCTTCCAGAAGATTAAGATGCATGGGATCCACGGTGAGTCGGCCATTTGGATTCAGAATGAGGTTGCCCACAGAAGACACAAAGTAGTAATCGAAGGGATTTATTCTAGCTGGAGATCTGATTCATGGTGTTCCACTGGGACCTGCGAGCTCCGCTGTGTGTTATGTATATAAAAGAGTTTTGTGAAAATGTAAGTGGGTGGGTGAGTAAGTTTGCAGATGAGATGAAGGTTGGTAGTGTGGTTACAGTGTTGGCATTGAGTTGAAAAGCCAGGAAGTTATATTGCAGCTTTTTAAAACTCTAGTTAAACAGCATCTGGAGTATTGCATACTGTTCTGGTTGCCCCAGGAAGGATGTCCAGTTGTTGGAGAGGGTGCAGAAGAGATTTACCAGGAGGGCATTCAAAAGGCGAAAATCAACTCCCATAGTGAGCTTTCCTGATTGTGTACGATGTGTTCTGGGGTCATGACAGGTTGTGCACGATGAACACTCCAGGCACGAGAGGGTGGACAGACTTATGTTGTTTCCTCTAGAGTGCTGCAGACCGAGGGACGATCTGATGGAGGTTTATCAGATTATGACAGGCATAGATAGAGGAGGCAGACATTTTTTTTTTGCCAGAGCTAAAATATCTAATACCAGAGGGCATGCATTTGATGGTGGGGGGGGGGGGGCAATTTCAAAAAAGATGCAAAGAGAAAAGGTTTTTTTTACATAGGAAGTGGTGAGTGCCTGGAATGCACTGCCTGTGGTGCTGGGAGAGGCAGATACATTAAGGATTCCCAAGAGACATTTAGATGGGCACATGTGAGGAAAATGGAAGGATATGGACATTGTGTAGGCTTAAGGGAGTACTTTAGTTGGCCATTTGATTAATAATTTATTTGGTCTGGCAAACACTGTGGGTCAATGGGTCTGTTCCTGTACTGTATTGTTCTATGTTCTACCTTCCTCTTTTCTACATAGAAATAAAGCTTATATAGCATGTCATAGCAGCGTAGCAGTTAGCACAACACTCTTGCAGCTCAAGGTTTCAGAGTTCAGAGTTCAATCCTCTGTACGGAGTTTGTACATCCTCCCCATGGAATGCATGGGTTCCACAGTCCAAAGATGTACTGGTCAATAGGTTAATTGTCAACTGTCCCATGATGAGATGGAGTTGGACCAATGGGTTGCTGGAGGTGTGGCTTGAAGGCCTGGAAGGGGCTATTCTACGCTGCACTGCTCAGTAAAATAAATAAATAAATGTATGACTTAACAAAGAGAAGGTGTGCAATCTGGCAATTTATGGGAAGTCAAAGCATCGAGAAGCCTCTAAAAGCCAACAGAGGACAACAGGAAAAAATATAATGGAGGGGAAGATGAAACTGAGAGGTAAAAATGGACATTGGATTTCTTGAGAACAATACTAGGGAGATAGTATTGGGGGACAGGGTAATGATAGAGGAGCTACGTAAGTCTGTTGTGTCATAAGGCACAAACAATATGTCAGAATTTCAAGAAGGTCATGGGGCAAAGTGGAGTGTAATGGCCATTGCTAAGGAGAAGATGCTAAGGAAGCTGAAAGGTCTGAAGATGGATAAATCACCTGAGCCAGATGGACAACATCCCAAAAGTTCTGAAAGAAGTAATTGAGAAAATTAGGGAGGCATCAGTACAGAATTTTCAAGACTCACTGGACTCAGGGGACTGGAAAATTGCAAATGTGACACCATTGCTGAAGACAGGAAAAACAAATGGCAGGAAGTTATAGGTATACTGACATCAGTGATTGTTAAGACTTTAGAGCCCATTACTAAGGATGAAATTTTGGAGTTCTTGGAAGTATAATATAAAGTAGGGCCAAATCAAGACTGTTTCATTAATGAGTAATGTTGCCTTATAAATCTGTTAGAATTCTTTGAGAATCTAAAAAGCAGGTTAGAGAAAGGATAGACAATTGATATTGTTTATTTGGATTTTCAGCAGGCCTTTAACAAGGTGTCTCATGTAATGCTGTTAAACCAGAAAAAAGCCAGTGGTGTTCAAGGCAAGGTAATAGAATGGATTGAATATTGGTGGCTAGTAAAAGAGAGTATGGATAAAATGGTCCATTTCAGGATTTCTGCTTGTGACCAGTGGAATTCCATAGAGTTAAGTGTGTGTTAGGACCTCAACTTTTTAATTGGTACACTAATGGTCTGGATGAAGCAACTGAGGGCATTGTGGCCAAGTTTGCAGATGATACCAAAGACAGTTGGATGAAGAGATAGTGTTGCCAAAGCAATGGGTCTGGAGAAGGACTTGGACTAGTTGGCAGAGTTAACAAAGAAGCTTCAGATAAAATACAACAGAGAGAGGAGTGGGTTTATGTAGTGTAATTGGAAGAGTAAAAGTGTAGACTAATTTTTAAATGGAGAGAAAATTCAAAGATCAGAGGTGCATTCCCTCAAGGTTAACTTTCAGGTTGAGTCGATGGTAAGGAAGTCAAATGCAATGTCAGCATTCATTTTGAGAGCACTAGAACGTAAAAGCAAGCTTGTACTGCAGAGGCTTTATAAGGCATTGGTCGTATTCCATTTGAAATATTGTGAGCAATCTTGGACCTCACCTGTAAATATAGGAGTGTTTAACGTCTCTAGGCTTGTACTCGAAGGAGTTCAGAAGGATGGGGTTTGGTGGGGGGGGGGGGCGCAGGTGGAATCTCATTAAAATCTGTTGAATACTGAAAGGCCTGGATAAGGTGAATATAGCGGAGTTATTTACATTAGTAAGAGAACCTAGGATCAGAGGGCACTGACTCAGCAGCATGGTATGTCCCTATAAAATTGAGAAGAGGAATTTCTTCAGCCAAAAGATGGAAAATCTGTACAATTCATTGCCGCAGTGTGCTGCAGAGGCCAAGTCATTGGGTGTCTTTAGAGCAGAGATTGAAAGCTTCTCATCGGCAAGAGGTTTAATAGTTATTGGGAGAAGGTGGAGAAAATTTGATTGAATAGCATAGCAGACTTGATGGGCCAAATGGCCTAATTCTGCTCCTATATCTTCTTGTCTTATGGACATTTAGATCTTCTTCACCACATGTTGATACCTTCCTTGAGCCCTCATGTTTTCGAAATAGTAGTCACTCCGTTCATCCAACCTACAACACCGAATAAGAATAAATTTCTTCTACATGTATACTGACAAGAACATTTCATTGTTGTTGTTTTTCATCTTAAACTCTGTTTTCTACATACTTACGTAGAAACATAGAAACATAGAAAACCCACAGAACAATACAGGCCCTTCGACCCACAATGCTGTGCCGAACATATACTTACTTTAGAAATTACCTCGGGTTACACATACCCCTCTATTTTTCTAAGCTCCATGTACCTATCCAGGAGCCTCTCAAAAGACCCTATCGTATCCACCTCCCACCACCGTCACTGGCAGTCCATTCCGTGTACTCACCACTCTCTGCGTAAAAAAACTTACCCCTGACGTCACTCTGTTTTTACTTCCAAGCACCTTAAAACTGTGTCCTCTTGTGTCAACCATTTCAACCCTGGGAAGAAGCCTCTGACTATCCACACGATCAATGCCTCTCATCATCTTTCACACCTCTATCAGGTCACCTCTCATCCTACGTTGCTCCAAGGTGAAAAGGCCAAGTTCAGTCAACCCATTCTCATAAGGCATGTTCCCCAATCCAGGTAACATCCTTGTAAATCTCCTCTGCACAGTTTCTATAGTTTCTACATCCTTCCTGTAGTGAGGTGACCAGGACTGAGCACAGTATCTAAGTGGGGTCCAACCAAGGTCCTATATAGCTGTAACATTACCTCTCGGCTCTTGAACTCAATCCCATGGTTGATGAAGGTCAATACACCACTTAACCACACAGTCAATCTGCGCTGCAGTTTTGAGTGTCCTATGGACTCAGACCTCAAGATCCCTCTGATCCTCCACATTGCCAAGAGTCTCACCATTAGTACCATATTCTGCCATTATATTTGACCTACCAAAATGAACCGCCTCACACTTATCTGGGTTGAACTCCATCTGCCACTTCTCAGCCCAGTTTTGCATCCTATCAATGTCCTGTTGTAACCTCTGACAGCCCTCCATACTATCCACAACACCCCCAACCTTTGTGTCATCAGCAAATTTACTAACCCATCTCTCCACTTCCTCATCCAGGTCATTTATAAAAATTACTAAGAGAAGGGGTATCAGAACAGATTCCTGAGGCACACCATTCCATGCAGAATATGACCTGTCTGCAACCACTCTTTGCCTTCTGTGGGTAAGCCAGTTCTGGATCCACAGAGCAATGTCCCCTTGGATCCCATGCCTCCTTACTTTCTCAATAAGCCTTGTATAGGATACCTTATCAAATACCTTACTGAAATCCATATACACGACATCTACTGCTCTACCTTCATCAATATGTTTGTTCACATCCTCAAAAAATTCAATCAGGTTCGTAAGGCACGACCTGCCTTTGACAAAGTTATGCTGACTATTCCTAATCATGTTATGCCTCTCCAAATGTTCACAAATCCCACCTCTCAGGATCTTCTCCATCAATTTACCAACCACTGAAGTAAGACTCACTGGTCTATAATTTCCTGGCTATCACTACCCCATTTCTTGAACAAAGGAATAACATCTACAACCCTCCAATCATCCAGAACTTCTCCCATCCCCATTGATGATGCAAAGATCGTTGCCAGAGGCTCAGCAATCTCCTCCCTTGCTTCCAACAGTAGCCTGGGGTATATCTCGTCCAGTCCCAGTGACTTATCCAACTTGATGCTTTCTTAAAGCTCCTCTTTCTTAATGTCTATATGCTCAAGCTTTTCAGTCCACTGTAAGTCACCCTGCAATTACCAATGTCCTTTTCTGTAGTGAATACTGAAGCAATGTATTCATTAAGTACCTCCACTATCTCCTCTGGTTCCATACACACATTTCCACTGTCACACTTGATTGGTCCTATTCTCTCAAGTCTTATTCTCTTGCTCTTCACATACTTGTAGAATGCCTTGTGGTTTTCCTTAATCCTGCTCACCAAGGCCTTCTCGTGACCCCTTCTGGCTCTCCTAAATTAATTCTTAAGCTCTTTCCTTTTAGCCTTATAATTTCCTAGATCTCTATCACTACCTATTTTTTTTTGAACCTTTCATAAGCTTTTCTTTTCTTCTTGACTAGATTTTCAACTGCCTTTGCTGCCATAACAACCCTGTTATTACTGCACCATTCCAGAATCTGTCCCCCTATCTGCTCTTCGATGTCCCTGTTACTATTGGGTGGTCTATAAAAAACACCCAGTAGAGTTATTGATCCGTTCCTGTTTCTAACTTCCACCCACATAGACTGAGTAGACAATCCCTCCATGACGTTCTCCATTTCTGCAGCCGTGTCACTATCTCTGATCAGTAGTGCCATGCCCCACCTCTTTTGCCTTCCTCCCTGTCCTTTCTGAAACATCTAAAGAGGGATCTTATAGAAACATACAAAATTTTGAAAGGGATAGATAAGATAGAAGTAGGAAAGTTGTTGCCATTGGTAGGTGGGACTAGAACAAGGGGACATTGCCTCAAGATTCAGGGGAGAAGATTTAGGACGGAAATGAGGAGAAACTGTTTCTCCCAGAGAGTGGTGAATCTGTGGAATTCTCTGCCCAGGGAAGCAGTTGAGGCTTCTTCACTAAATATATTTAAGATACAGTTAGATAGGTTTTTGCATAGTAGGGAATTAAGGGTTATGGGGGAAAGGGCAGGTAGATGGAGCTGAGTTTACGGACAGATCAGCTATGACCTTATTGAATGGTGGGGCAGGCTCGATGGGCCGGATGGCCTACTCCTGCTCCTATTTCTTATGTTTTTGTGTAAAGCCTGGCACCCTAAGTAGCTATTCCTGCCCCTGAGCCATCCAAGTCTCTGCAATCATTGCTCCAAGTAGTGATCCATGCTCTAAGCTCATTTGCTATGTTCACAATGCTTCTTTCATGAAAATATACACATCTCAAACCATCAGTCTGAGCACTTCCCTTCTCTATCACCTGCCTAACCTCCCTGTCACACTCTGACAGGATATCTGTAACAGACAGTAATGTTCCCAGGCTCATGCTGACCTTAAGGCCTCTGGTTTAGGATGTGCTAACAGCTTAGTATGTGGCTTTCTCAGTGCCTGCTTTCTGATGCACATTCTAGAGTTGGTATTCTAGTGGAAGATTATGTGGACCGTAAGCTGATGAATGAACCACTAATTAGTTTGGACAGTTTGTCTTGAATGGTACTGAGCTTCTTATGTTTTGGAAAACCTCTCAGGTTATGGTGTGAGGCTGTAAGAAATCCGATTCAATTTTCTTTCTTCTTAAAATAATGGAGTGTGAAATAATTAGTGTGAAATTTTTAAGTCAATATTCTGAGAGCATAATTGTTTAATTTTCACTGTCTTTGGCATTTTATTATGAGTGAGCGTAGAACCAAGTCAAAGGCCCCATTTAAGGGGAGACAGTGGCAAGAGGTCAAATATAAACAATTAACATTCTTACATTGAGCCCCAAAAATTAAAATGGAAAATAAGATATAATGTAGTTGATCCTTATAAATGCATCTTGTAAAAGGCCAATTCTGTACATCTGTAGAAAACACTATGAAAGAATAATGTCTCTTTGAAGGATTAGCTCATTGCTTGTGAAGCAGCTTATCTTATCAGAAAGGATTTGTAGTCTTTGACTATGCCTGCTTCCATACAGCAGGAAGAAAAAAATGGTGAACACTAGGCATATTCCAGTTTACTCTATGAATATTGAAATGAAGAATCAAGAAACACATCCAATAAATTTTACTTTACATACCCATTCACATTATTTAAATTATTATAATAGAAAATCGTCTGCTTTACCTGGTAAAATGTCACTGTTAAGCCCTAAGATCAACATATTTTAATCAAAAATCCTTTATCAGAGATGACATTTTGTTTTAAAGACAGGGATTTATCTTGGTAAAATGAATTGACTTTCTATTGACCTCTCCACTAATTTCTGCACTCAGCTTGTTCAACAGTTTTTTTTCTTGATGTCCTGAGGTAAAACAGGTGACTCACTGTTAGACTCCTGACATTTAATTAATGTGAGAATAATTTTCTGGTAGCAATTTACATTAAAGTATTTTTATTAGGTTTGCAAGTGAGAAAATTTCTCTAAATCAAAAGTTGGCAGAGAAATGTAGTCTTTGAAGTGCTTAAGGTCTGTTTGGAGTACTCTTAGTTTACTCAAGCTTATGTTTTCTTTTGTAGAACTGTTGTTTTCCTTGCTGAGGAATGAAGAATTAACACAGTGTCACTGCTTGTCTGATGTTCCACACAAATTTCTATTCCTTTTTTATTCAAGGACCAAAGGCTGGATAGATAATTCCCGAAGCTGGAGTCATACTTAATCCCCGGATAAGTCTGGAAACACATATCTAGGATGGCCTAATTCCATCTGAATTTACAGTATATCCAGCACTGCTCATCTATGCCTTTGTTTCAACTAAACAACTTCTCTGAAGCATCTTCCTTGCTCTACTCTCCAGGTGTGTGAAGCCATCCAAAATCCTGCTGCCTGGTTGCTAACTTGTACCAGGCCCATTCATTTGTCACCAATACTCTTGTCAACATTTGTTGGCTCCTGAGCAAGCATTGGTTTGATTTTAATTTACAGACAATAGACAATAGTTTCAGGAGTAGGCCATTTGACCCTTTGAGTCAGCACTGCCATTCAATGTGATCATGGCTGATCATCCACAATCAGTACCCCGTTCCTCCCCATATCCCTTGACTCCATTATCTTTAAGACCTCTACCTAACTCTTTCTTGAAAGCTTCCAGAGAATTGGCCTCCACTGCCTTCTGAGGCAGAGCATTCCTCAGATCCACAACTCTCTAGGTGAAAAAGTTTTTCCTGAGCTTCGTTCTAAATGGCCTACCCCTTATTCTTAAACTGTGGCCTCTGGTTCTGGACTCCCCCAACATTGGGAATGTGTTTCCTGCCTCTAGCGTGTCCAATCCCTTAACAATCTTATATGTTTCAATCTTCATCCTTGAAGATAACAATTTCTTCATCCTTGTCAAATGCCTTCATCACCATGGCCTTATAATCCCTCAGGTCTGACAAACCTCTGAGATCTCTGATCCCTTCATATTCTGACCACAAGCAACACCAATTTTACTCACAGTTATTGTGTTGCTGTGGTTTCAGCTATATTCTGAAGTTACAACTATTCCTCTTTTCCCTTCTTTAAGATTCTCCTCAAGTAATATTATTTTTAAAATATTTTTTCTATGCTCGAGCTGGTAAAACCTGAGGCATGGGCATTACCAAGCATGCTCATTCGTCAATTACTCAGAACTTTCAGACTACTCTTGTTGTGTTCTGTATTGCGGTTTTCTGAAGATTCACATAGATATTACTGTGTAGCCCTTATTGTTTAATGCTGCTGTGTAGTGCCTTTGGGATTATACCAGTTGTAGATATTACTATCAGGACAATGTATCTATCTTGATCATGTTCTGAAGTCTTTCAATTTCCTATTTTAATTCAGCCTACTTCTGGTGATTTTATTGATTTCTGTAACTCATGTGTGTTTGGAATGGCAGTATCTATTAAGTAATTTGTTCTTGCGTGTTTGTCCTATATTATTATATCCAGATGGTTATTATGGATTGTCCTATCTGAAATAATGGATGGGTCGTAATATAATTTGTAGGATTCTGACTTTAAAACTGGATCAGGCTTGTACTTCTAGGAAGGTGTGATTTCATTTATGAGTTTGTATTTTAAAGCTATAACAATAATAATTGTTATATTGGGGTGAATGGGGTGTCCAAGGAGGGGTAGGTCCTTTGGTGAAGGAGCTTGACACGTCCATTCTGGAGCAGCTCACTCACCTTTGGTTCCCACTGGAAACACTGCTCTCAGCCGCCGTCTGCGTGTGAGAGCAGCCACAACCCCGTAGACCACGTCGACAGGCGGGCTGAAGCAAGGGAGGGCAGCTGGCGCTGCGTGCGTCGGTGAGATAGGGACGTTACAGACTGGGCAGTGAGGGCCAACGGTCAGGAAGATGATCCTGTGACGCTTCATGGAGAGCAAAGGGCATGACGAGGTACAGAGGAAGTCACTGTCTTCCACTTCAGCCACAGAACACCCCAGTCATGATGACTACTGGTATCAGTGGACCCAGACTTCCAGTCAAGAGAGTGGAACTGCCCTAGGGCAACAGCTTTAAAAACACACCCGCACAGGCTTTCTCACGAGGTTCACGTCATCTGAACAAGACAAATTTAACTGCCACGATCAGATATGACAGAGAGAAAATCTATCATCATTATATTGAGCAAATAGTGTTATCCTTGATTGTAAGTCATTTTGAGCACAATCTTGCTCCTAAACTATTTATAGATATTAGGACTGTAGTGAGGCCCCATCAGGTATATTATGCGCAATTAGTTGTCTGTACATAAGAAAGATTATATTTGCTATGTTGCAATATTTGCTATTGCAAAGATTCACTAGACTGATTCCTGGAATGGCCAGTTTGTAACATAAGAGGCTGGAGTGTCTAGGCCTGTATTCACTTGAAATTAGAAGAACGTGTGATGGTTTCATTGAAACATACAAAATCCAGGTGGACTGGATGTGGGTAATCTAAACGAGAGGTCACGATCTTATTTAGAATTGAGAAAAGTAATTTCCTGACTCCGTAAGTGGTGACCTCGTGGAAATTTCTACTGAAGAAGGCATGTTTGCTGAATGTATTCAGGTAGGAGGTGGATAGATTTATATATGCAGAAGGAATCAAGGCTATGTAATAGAGTGGGACACTGAAAGCCAGAGCAGCTTTGATGGGCTGAGTGGAATACTCATACTTGTTTCCTGTTTCCGTGCTTTTCTGTTGGCTCTTTAAACAAAAGCTTGGTTATCTTTTATTACCTCCTCGTGGCTTGGCTTCAGATTTTTATTGATAATGTTCCTGTGAAGTGCTTACGTATATATCACCATGTAAGCACAAATTATTTTTGTTGTTTAGTGAAGAGTTCCTTTGAAATTCTCAGTTCCTTTTTTTAAAAAAATTATGTTACTTAAGAACTATCATGAAGCTATTGCCTTCTAGTAGCAAAGATTTCATTCAGCTAGAAGCATCCTGAATATAGAAGTGTTATATCTTTTAATATTAGATTACATAGTACATAATGGCACAGATGGCAATGGATGTGACGGGATACTTGACTTCACTAGCTGGATCACACAATGTAAGAGCATGGAGATTATGGAATGACATTATAAAGCTAGGATATAGCTGCAGAATGGTCATTTCTGCTCAAAGAAGGCAGTGTTTGCACTGATGAGGAGACAGAAGAGATTCAACTGGATAAGACTATATTACAGAGGAACAGAAATGGCCATCGAGTCTGTTGTGCCCGTCCATCATGGCTGATTTATTGACACTTTCAACCCTATTTTCCTGCCTTCTCTCCATTATCTTTGACGCCCTTACTAATCAAGAATGTCTCAACCTCTACTTTAAATATACCCAATGATTTGGCTTTTATTGCCATCTATGGCAATGAATTCCACAGATTCACCATTGTCTGGCTAAAGAAATTCCTCCTCATCACTGTTTTAAAGGATGTCCTTTTATTCCGAGGCTGTGCCCTCTGGTCCTAGACTTCCCCACTAGAGGAAACATCCTCTGCATGTCAACTAGATCTACGTCTTTCAATATTCTCAATGAGATTCCCCCCTCAATCTTCTAAACTCCAGTGAGTACAGGCCGGACTCATCAAATACTCCTCATAAGGTAGCCCTAGAATGTTGCATGGGTTGGAAGATTAAGAGGAGAGAGTGGACAGGTTGGGGTGTTTTCACTGGAGCAGAAGAGGTTGAGGGTGCTTTCTAATAGAGATCTACAAAATTGTGAAAGGTGTTGATTAGGTAGATGGCAAGAAACTTTTCCACATAACAGAGATGCTTAAAACCAGAGTGGATAGGTTACAGTATGAAGTTAGAAAAGATCTGGAAAATTTATTTTCAACCCAAGGGCTGTTGTAATCAAGAATGTGGAGGCAGGTACTTCCTCAACAACTGGACATAGAGGGCAACGGGCCAAGTGTTGGTAAACGGGCTTAGCATTGTTGGTTTGTGTGTATGTACTGGGCTGAAGAGCTACATGACTTTGAACTCTGTGAGGAATAGGCTGTTCAGCACAACAAGCTCACATTGATGCACAAACTCCACTCTGGTTTTGACTCATCTGTCCCCATTTAAATCTGCGTAACCCTCTATTCCTTTTACCCGTATTTTTGTCTAGAAAACCATTAAATGCACCTACAGAGAAGTGAAAATAAGTTTTAATGAAGTACCAAAAGTGATCTCGGTTCTGTTCTAATCCTCGATGCACTCTGCTGGAGTTTGCACATTCTCCTTTTGAGTCCCATAGGTGCCTGGTTTTCTCCCACTTCCCAGTGCTGTGGAGGCTCGTAAGTTAATTAGCCACTGTGAATTGCATCTATGTACATGAGTGGTAAACATGTGCAGGGTCTGAAAGAACTTTAAGAATTGCTTACAAAGAAAATCGGCTGCAATGGGAATGACCTGTTCACTGGCATTGACTCAATGGGCTGAATGGTCTCCTTGCATTCAGACCACTGAGTCCATGCCAGTGCAGAGATCTGTCCCATTCCATCAGAAAATGTATTGGATCTGGGAAGAGTAGGAGTTTCCTTGCAAACTTGAATCTGAGTCAATTGAAATCTGGAGCCTGAAACTGATGATCTGGCTTAGGGTTCGAGGACTGTGAGTAGGAGGGAGGAGTGAGGCTTGCTTTGCTGAGGTTGTTTAGTTGCTTATTGTTTTGCTGTGTTCTGTGTTGTTCCGCTGAGCATTGTGGGTGTGCCATGTTGCCGCTGGATTTTACGGCAACACCTGTGAGTTTCTCCAGTTTACTTTGGGGTGTGTTGATAGTTCACATGAACAATGCACTTCACTCCATGTTTCGATGTACACATCCATAAGCAAGCAATGCGTCTTGAATCTTTATACTTGTGAACTCCATGGGTTTGCCTGCCTTATAGGAATATTTAAAGCAGAGATTAATAGGTTCTTGATTAGTAAGGGCATCAAAGATTATGGGGAGAAGGCAGGAGACGGGAATTGATGTTGCAATGAGTGAATGAAGTGAGCCCAAGTGCAGGACGCAGGCACGGAGATTGAGTTAGGATGCTTACGCGGACGTGAACGTTGAACAGCAAACAGGAGGGACCTTGACACAGAGAGACAGAGTTTCATAGGTAAACCTTGAAACAGGAGCAAAGCTTAGAACACACGGTCCTAAGTGGTCAGGAAACGTTAATTATCACACGGGCAAAAACAACGATCTGGCAACTAGTGGTTGTAATGCCGGGGTTCTTATGCTGCAGGTCTTGATGGAAACCAGGTGTGCATTCATCAAAGAGAATTAGAAGCAAATGGGAAATTAGGGGTCGGAACTGTGGCACAATCAAAGGAAATTAGGAGAAAGAAAGGGAATTAACGATTGGGACCATGACAGTTGAGAGGCATAATAAATCAGCCATGATGGAATGGCACAGCAGACCTGTTGGGCTAAACGGCCTAATTCTGCTCCAATGTCTTTATGGTTCTATAATCCCTTAGCTGGTTCTAATTGCTCCCCCATCCTCCAGAGCTATCTGAGGACCATTGTTGCTAACTCAATTGCCTGAAATTCAAATCTGCTTTGCATTCTGGGATGCGCAGCAGCTTGTCAACCCAATTTAAATGATGCATGAGGCCAACTATTGAGCACACTTCAGCCTCACTCTTTCCCTGTGCCCAGTCCCCGCGGGAAAACCAGGACTATCCTATTCACCCCAAGTGTTATTCCAGCATTTGCTGACTCTATTTCAAAGTTTAAGTTGCTTTTTTTTAAGGAGGGAAGCTGGATGTTTACTCTGTACTTATATTACCGACATGGTTTTTGGAAGCAGAAATATACATGATGTTTATATTTTGCCACTGTCCCAGCTTTAAATTACTTTTTGTTAACAGTGGCAGCTATTCAGAATGTATGTTGTTTTATGTCCTGTATCACCAGTGAAAATATAGCAATTTAAAGCATGATTTTTTAGCTGACAGAACGGCTGATTCACATTGCAGCCGTTGTAATAATAAGCCCTTTCATTTGCACACATGTAAAATAAACTATTAATGTCAACCCTTGGCAATCTGTTTCACACACTACAATGGTGTGTTTAGCCTGCAATGAAATGAGAAGGTAGTTTCCATTAACCTTAAAGTCCTGAGGAGAATGAGGTGGACAGGCTCCAATTAGCAAAAACAGAAATAGCCTGATCCTAAGCATGCAGATGTAGTCAACTTTCATGTTTCATGTGGGAAGCTGAGTGGGCAAAATTAAATACAGATCAATTCATTTAGGTAAGTGCTCAGTGAGGATTTGAAATATAAGAATTAATATTTTCTTTCCAAATATTTTTGTTTCTTAAATCCTAATGGGCTGCTTTTAAATTAGAAGCTGAGCATCTGACTCTGTATCCTTTCCATCACTAAGATGAACTATTTCCATATTTCTAACCTCTGATTTAACTTAATCTGTCTGTTATCTAAATACTCATCTATCCTTTTGTGCCCTCTGAACTGAGATGCCAGATTGTTCTAGGGGACAGCTTCCAGTCTTCCCTTATCTATGATCTCAAACTCATCTAAGTCTCCACGGCCTGTATTTTAGCAGTCACCCCTACTGCCTACATCCTGAGGCACAAGTTCACTTTCATTTACTCCTGTTTCTCTGACTTTACATTTGCTTCCAGTTTACTTATACCTTAAATCTGAAGTTCTTACATTTTTGCTCAAATTCTTCACCAGCCTCCATCTCCATAACCTCCACAAGGTCTATAAACATTTGAAAACACCATGTGTTTCACATTAGACCTCCTGTATATCTCTAACTACCCTGGGAAAAGAGATATCTAGTCAGTATCCTGGTTTTCTGTCCAAGATGCACACAATAGCCACTTTACTAGGTACCTCCTGTGTTCTGTAAAGTAGACTCTGAGTATTCATGGACTTCTGCTGCTGCAGCCCAACTACTTTAGGGTTCAGAGATGCTCTTCTCCACACTACTGTGGTAATGCATAGTGTTTTGAGCTTCTATCACCTTCCTGTCTGCTTGAACTCTAGGGTAACATAACTGGGAGAAACGTACATAATTCACAACACCAACATTGAGTTAGGGTTTCACTTCAAAAGGCTGGTCTGATGTGATGGTGTTATTACATAGGGAGTTTTGGTGCGTTTTGTGTGTAGGGTTTGGAGTTCAATAAAAAGTATTATGGGTTTCATTAAACGGAAAATGCCTCACTTTGTTTTATTTGTGAAATCTTACCCTGGTGACCCCAATGCTCCAGTTCGCTTCTGGAGTTATTCAACATGGCGGCTGAGTTTGCCAGCATGGAAAGACTTGGGATTGTACGTCGGTAGAATAGCCCCCGGGCTTCACCCCTCATATGGTCCCTGAGTCTGATGGTGGTTGCCTCCCATGTGGTGATTACTGATGCCTTAACGAGGCCACCTCCCCTGATTGTTAGCTAATCCCACACATCCAGGATGTTTTGGAACATTTAGCCAGAAAGTTAATTTTTTCCAAAGTCACTCTAATAAGGCACTACAATCAGGTGCCTTTGTGCTCGGAGGACATTCCCAAAACAGCTGTGATGACCCTGTTTGCCTTTTTTGAATTTCCGCACATGCTGCTTGGACCAGAAACATGTAGCAAACACTTTCCAACGGCTGATGGACTCTGGATTAAAAGACTTAGATTTTCTTTTCTGTTTACCTGGATGACATACTTGGTCACCAGTGCATCCAAATCTGAACATGTATCTCATCTCTGCATACTTTGTGCACTTAAACCAACGTGCGTTGATTATTAACACTGCTAAATGTCATTTTGGGCTGTCAACCATTGATGTGCTCGGCCATCGCATCTGTGCAGAAGGTGCAAAACCCCTCCCATCAACAGTAGTCACTATTATGGATTTCCCACTCTCCTGCACTACAAAAAAACTCCAGGAGTTTTTAGGTATGGTGAATTTCTATCCACTACCTGCGGAACTTATACTGCCCCTGTGTAGTGCGCTTACAGGGAATACCCCTAATCAAGTGCTTGACTAGTCAGCGGACATGACCAGGGCATTTGATGATACCAAACAAGCACTTTCTAATGTGACCCTTCTGGTGCACCAGCTCCCCAATGCACCCATAGCCATTACTACTGATGCTTCAGACTATGCTGCGGGTGCTGTGCACGATCAGTTGGTCGGGGATGCGTGGCATCTGCTCGCCTTCTTCAGCCGGCAGTTCCGACACCCACAGTGAAGTACAGCACACAATGGCCAAAGTATCAGACCCTTGGTCTGCATGGCAGTAACGCCACCTGGCCTGTATACGAGGAGTGATTGATAAGGTCATGGCCTAAGGTAGAAGAAGACAGTTTTGGAAAACCTAGCACATTTATTTTTCAACATTGTCCCCTCCTAGATTTACACACTTAGTCTAACAGTCGTGGGGCATGCGGATCTTGGACCACCAGAAAGTGTCCACAGATGGGGTGATTGATAAGTTCGTGGCCTAAGGTAGAAGGAAGTGAGTTATTAACTTCAAACTTTCTGCATAATCACACAAAGAGTTAAACTGCATGTGCATGTAACGAGAGCTGTATAACTCATCTCGTTCTGCCTTGGGCCATGGACTTATCAATCACGTATGCCATGGCCATTTTCTGGAGGTCCAAGACCCGTATGCTCTATGACCGCTGGACTAAGTGTGTAAATGTACGAGGGGATGATGTTGAAAAATAAATGTGCTAGGTTTTCTAAAATTGACTTCTTCTACCTTAGGCCACAAACTTATCAATCACCCCTCGTACAACTGATATACATAACACCAAGGGGAAAAAAAAATGCTGTTGCTGATTTCCTTTCAGGACTAGCTGTTGAAGCTACACACATCGGTGTTGACTGTGCTGGCAAGGCAGCCGACCAAGTTACTGACCCAGAGGTGCAGACTTACTGAACAATAGTTATGGGCCTGTGGTTTGCTTGACATTAAGTTCAGGGAAGTTGGGGTTTCTTTGCTGTGGAATGTCTCAAATGGTCGCCATCGCCCCACCATGACTGCAAACTAGAAACAGACTGTTTTCGACTCCATACATGGATCCCGGGCTGGGAGCCCTCACAGAAACTGGTTCTACTGTAGTGATGTGCTACACACAGCGCTGAAAAACAACACGCAGTCAGTAAGCCGTTTCGAGACTAGTTTATTCAAACTTCGCGGCGCTGGCATTTAATCCCGAGTGCCCGCCCTCTCTGTGCAGAAATGACGTTGGAGGTGCATTACCAAAGTCTCCCCCCCCGCGCTGGCTATTTGTGAGCCAGTTCGCCTGCGCAGAAAGTGGGTCGCCACATAACCCCCCCCCCCCCCCCCCAGAACCGGCGATACACCCCACCAATGTCCATAGTCTGAATTAGCCTCTGTTTGGGAGTTCTGCCTCTGCGCCACAGTGCCTGAACATTGAACGGCTGCGCCAAGTCCACATGGGCTGGTTTGAGTCAGTCCACTGTGAAAACCTCCTCTTTTCCCCCAATGTCCAGAACGTACGTGGACCCGTTGTTGTTGATCACCTTGAACGGCCCCTCATACGGCCACAGTAGCGGTGCCCGGTGACCGCTCCTTCGTACAAACACAAACTTACAGTTCTGCAGGTCTTTGGGTACATGGGTCAGGGTCTGACCATGCTGTGAAGTTGGTACGGGGGCCAGGTTGCCGAGCCTTTTGCGTAGTCTGTCCAGGACTGCTGCAGGTTCTTCCTCTTGCCCCCTTGGGGCTGGTATGAACTCTCCCGGGACGGCCAGGGGTGTGCCGTACACCAACTCGGCCAACGAGGCGTGCAGATCCTCTTTGGGCGCTGTGCGAATTCCAAGCAGGACCCAGGGAAGCTCGTCCATCCAGTTAGGTCCTCTCAGGCAGGCCATGAGAGCTGACTTCAAGTGACGGTGGAAGTGTTCCACTAGTCCATTTGACTGCGGGTGGTAGGCAGTAGTGTGGTGTAGCTGCATTCCCAACAGGCTGGCCACAGCCAACCACAGGCTGGAGGTGAACTGGGCGCTTCTGTCAGAGGGAATGTGGGCCAGTACCCTGAAGCATGCTACCCAGGTTGCGATCAGTGCTCGGGCGCAGGAATCGGCAGATGAGTTGGTGAGCCGGACTGCCTCTGGCCTCCTCGTGAACCGGCCTACCACCGTTAGGAGGTACCGCCCTCCTCGGGACACTGGTAGGGGGCCCACGATATCCACATGAATGTGGTCGAACGTCCGGTGGGTGGGTTTGAACTGCTGCGGCAGGGCTTTAGTGTGCCGCTGCACCTTGGCTGTTTGGCACTGCGCGCAAGTTCTGGCCCATTCACTGACCTGCTTGCGAAGTCCGTGCCACGCGAACTTGCTGGAGACCAGCCGGACGGTTGTCCTGATAGATGGGTGTGCCAAACCGTGTATGGAGTCAAAAACTCGCTGCCTCCAGGCTGCCAGGACGATGGGGCGAGGTTGGCCAGTAGCCACGTCGCACAGGAGGGTCCTCTCACCTGGGCCTACAAGAAAGTCCTGCAGCTGCAAACCCGAGACTGCGGTCCTGTAGCTGGGCATCTCGTTGTCTGCCTGCTGCGCCTCCGCCAGTGCTGCATAGTCCACCCACAGGGACAGGGCCTGGACAGCTGGTCTGGAGTGTGCTGTTTTGGGGATGTCTTCAGGGTGCACCAGGATTTGATGGTATTCCTGGACGAGGTCTACTTTGGAAAATATTCTTGCCCCGTGCAGGTTTGCTGCAAAGTCCTGTATGTGCAGCACGGGGTAGCGGCCTGGAGTTGTGGCCTTGTTCAGTCTGCGGTAGTAGCCGTATGGTCTCCAAACCCCCGGCTGCTTTGGGCACCATGTGCAGGGGGGAGGCCACTGGGCTGTCGGACCTCCGTACGATCCCCAATTCCTCCATCCTCTTGAAATCTTCCTTTGCCAGGTGGAGCTTTTCTGGGGGGATCCTTTGTGCGTGGACGTGGAGGGGTGGTCCCTGGGTCGGGATGTGGTGCTGTACCCTGTGTCTGGGCATGGCTGCCATGAACTGCTGTGCCAGAATCAATGGAAAGTCCGCCAGGATTCTGGTGAATTCATTGTCCGACAGTGTGATGGAGTCCAGGTGTGGGGCCGGCAACTTGGCTTCACCCAGGGAGAACGTCTGGAAAGTCTCGGCATGTACCAGTCTTTTCCCTTGCAAGTCGACGAGCAGGCTGTGAGCTCACAAGAAGTCCGCTCCCAGGAGTGGTTGGGCCACGGCGGCCAGTGTGAGGTCCGTGAACCGGCTGGCGCTGAAATGTAGCTGCACTGTGCGGGTACCGTAGGTCCGTATCATGCTGCCGTTTGCAGCCCTCAGGGTGGGTCCTGGCTTCCTACTGCAGATGTCGTACCCCGTCAGGGGCACCAATGTAGCGATGTGCTATACATAGCGCTGAAATAATGACACACAGTCGGTAAGTCGTTTTGAGACTAGTTTATTCAAACTTCGCGGCGCTGGCATTTAATCCCTAGCGCCCGCCTTCTCCGGGCGGAAATGACATTAGGGGTGCATTACCAAAGTCTCCCCCCACGCGCTGGCTATTTGTGAGCCGGTTCGCCTGTGCAGAAAGTGGGTCGCCACAGTACTAAAGTTTGTGTGGCACAGCCGCAGAAAGTTCATGCGTGATTGGACTGCATCTGTGCAGAGTGCCAGCAGGTAAAATTTAAGCGTGATGTTCAGGCACCACTGGAACCTTTTGAGGTTCCTGAGTGACGGTTTGACCATGTCAACGTGGCCCTTGTTGGTCCTTTCCCCCGCATCTGCTGTTTCACGCATCACCAGGTGGCCAGAGGTCATTCTTCTGGCATTGACAACAGCCACACATGAGGCCTGGGCATTCATCAGCACCCAGCAATGAATGGGTTGGCTAAAGGTTTATCCAAACCTTCAAGAAGTCCATTAAAGCAATGGACAAGGTGTACTTTTCTCTACAGCACAAGGTGGTCAATTTTCTTTTTGTGTATCAGAACTCTGTTCATGCGCCCACAAATCAAGCACTTGCAATGCTGTTCATGAATAGGAATCTGAGATCTTGCATAGACCTCTGAAACCAGATCTATGGAGGCAAGTGCAGAACAAACAGTTCAGCCAGTTACCAAGTGAAGCAGCAAGGAGCTTCAAGGTTGGGCGGGAAGTCCTAGTGTGTGATTACCAAGAAGACAAGTGGACACCTGGAAGGATAGCTATAGGAACTGGACCACTGAGGTACACAGTGGGTGTTGGAGATAAGACACAGATATGTCAAGTGGATC
Source organism: Hypanus sabinus (assembly GCF_030144855.1). Classification (NCBI taxonomy): domain Eukaryota; kingdom Metazoa; phylum Chordata; class Chondrichthyes; order Myliobatiformes; family Dasyatidae; genus Hypanus; species Hypanus sabinus. The sequence goes on along the minus strand of NC_082710.1, from coordinate 19,887,039 downwards.
AGATACTGGATGCACAACTAAAGAACACACCCGAGTCAATTGCATCTGACAAGATGGACACATTACAGTCACTGGACTTACCTCTCAGTGAAGATGTCACTAACAGCAACGTGACACCAGAAACCAAGAACATTGCTTTGACAAGGCACCTGCCAAACCCAACGCCACTCTACAGGTCCAGAGTCACTATCCTGAGAGAAACAAAGCACCATCCACAAGACTAAACCTTTAGAACTGTGAAGATAATTATGGACTGTTATTGTGAAAGTACGTTTATTTGGGATATGGGTTTATTAAAGGGAAATTAAATGTTCTATACACATACAATTCTGTATTGCTTTAATCTAAAGGGGGAGGAAGTGTAATGCATGGATCTATTTCTTTTAGAGCAATAACCCTTCCCTCCCTCCCTTAGCACGATGTATTGATCTACTAACTGAGCAGGCGCTGTTGTCTACACTTGCACATTATTCTCTCTCTCTCTCTGCATTGTGATTACACCAGTTAAAGCCATCACCCGCGTGCTTGCCTTTATTTAATCAGTATGTAGTTGTGCACAGACACAACAACTTTTATCATACATAAGTGGGGTAAACCTGATTGTATTTTAGTAGATCATCTTAAACCGGCTTGACTTGGTGCACTCCACTCCCATGTCCTTGGTGTCACAACATGATGAGCATGCCAATGCACCTCTGGACTAAACAGATGGAACCCAGGACCTGAGCCAGGTGGTTCGTCCAAGCTCCAGACAGGCCCACAATGCCTACCTTACTGAAGTTTGAGGGGATTGTGTAGGGTAATGTAATTGGCAGAAATGTACATAATTCACAACCACTGACTTTGAGTTGAGGTTTCACTTTAAGAGGCGAGTCTAACGTGGTGACATTATTAAGTAAAGAGCTTTAGTGCATTTTTATGTGTAAGTTTTGGCGTTCAATAAAATGTATTACGCGTTTCATTAAACATAAAACACCTCACTTTGTTATATTTGTGAAAACCTACAGAACCGTTCTTCTCTGATCACTCTCATTAACAAGGTATTTTGGCCCACAAAACTGCCACTCACTGGATGTTTTTTTTTGCTTTTCACACCATTTGCTATAAACTCAAGAGATTGTCGTGCACGAAAATCCCAGAAGCTCCACAGTTTCTGAGATACTCAAACCAGCCCGTGATATATTTGCATTAATGAGCAGGTGAACTGGCATACCTATTAAAGTGGCCACTGAGTGTATATGCCTGAGAGAGGCTGAGATTTACTGAGATATTTTATGGGCCTGTGAACTACCTTGAAATAACTCACGAGAAAAGGCACTTAGTGTGACAGTTATGTTGCAGATGCATCATCTGGTGCTCAGAAGTTCTGTTGTCCTGTTTGAATGAAGCTCTACCCATGTAGTAGCTGCGTCAATGTTCCAGGCCTCAGTTTATTGAAAGCACCCGAGTGACAGCTTTTCTGACTCAATCTCTATATGTTCCGTCAGAGGCTGAATTTTGTAAACACGTGGATTTTGGTTGGCCTCGCCCACGTTTCTGACAGTGGACCTCATCCATCAGAATTTTTTGGCCTTTGAAAATTTTCCATTCAGGAGCTGCCCTTTGCTACGATCTCATTGAGAAATGTCATTGAAAGAGTGCCAGTTCTGATGAATTTGATAGCTCTAAGAATTGGATTAAGAATATCACAAACTGATTGCTCTTCAGAGCTCGAACAACCTTGAGAGAGAAAGATAGAGATTGAGCTTCCATCTGAAAAAAATCTAAAGCCTATCTGTGTCGGCTGCAATTTAAGATGAGTTCCCGAGGCAAGGTGACAGTGTCCTAAACCGTGATCCCACACACACAATCTTCACTAAGTATTTTTCAATAAAGGAGCAGATTTAACTGTAAATACATTGAAGCTTACAGGGAACCTGCACACCTGCAGAAAATGTAAAAGGATGACAACATTCTTTTGTTTCTGTGAAGAGGATTCTCATTGCAAAAAAAAAATCTGTCTAGTCTCATAATCAGAAAGGCCCTTGATACCTGAGAGGAGGTTAGTCTCTTAATCCTGAGGTGCCACCTAATACACCTGAGAAATCAGCTAACGTTGAACTCCATGGGTATATTTAAGGAGAGGAGATCTGCCATTCTCCAAGACAGTATATCGACCATTACAGTACAGGTCTTCAGCCTGTGATGATGTGACGACCCTTTAACCTACTCCAAGATTAATCTAACCCTTCCCTCCCAAATAGCTTGACGTCTGTGACTTTTCATTGATTCTGTTGCATTTCTTTGTTCTACTGTGAATGCCTGCAAGAAAATTACTTCAAGGTAGTATATTGTGACATATATGCACTTTGAGAATAAAGTTACTATGAACTTTGATTTTTCTTCCATTCATGTGCCTTTCTAAGAGTCTCTTAAAGGTCCATCCAATGCCTATAAATAGCGTAGGCAGAGGATCCTGCTTGTGGAAGTGTTTTTCTCATACTATTCTCACACTATTAGCATTTGTTGTGAGGTCAAGAACACAAGAGCAAGGATGTGATGTTGAGGCTTTATAAGGCACTGGTGAGACCTCACCCTGAGTATTGTGTCCAGTTTTGAGCTCCTCATCTTAGAAGAGGTGTGCTGGCATTGGAGAGGGCCCAGAGGAAGTTCACAAGGATGATTCCAGGAATGAAAGGGTTATCATACGAGGAACATTTGATGGGTCTGGGTCTGTTCTTGCTAGGATCTAGAAGGATGAGGGGGGATCTCATTGAAATCTTTTGAATGTTGAAAGGTCCAGACAGAGTAGACGTGGAAAGGATGTTTTCCACGGTTGGGGAGTCCAGGACGAGAGGGCACAGACTCAGGATAGAGGGGCGTCCATTCAAAACAGAGATATGGAGAAATTTCTTCAGCAAGAGGGTGGTGAATTTCTGGAATTCTTTGCCACATGCAGCTGTGGAGGCCAGGTCATTTGGTGCATTTAAGGCAGAGATTGATAAGTTCTTGATTGGACATGGCATCAAAGGTTACGGGGAGAAGGTGGGAAATAAAGTTCAGGAGGAGGGAAAAAAAAGGATCAGCCATGATTGATTGGTGGGATAGACTCAATGGGTCAAATGGCCTAATTCTCTGCAATGTCTTATGATCTTATTTCACTCAACATATTAGCTGACTCCACATTAGACTGTATTTCTCTCATCCTGTCTTAAGAAAGGCTGGAACTTCCTCCAGTTAAACAAACAGAATTAACCCCTCAGGGGTCAGGTTCTGCCTTTAGCTACGATGACTATCTGAAGTTATAATAGACTGCAGGCTCTGTACGTTCTTTGAATCAATGCTGGATTGTTCTTACATCACAAAGATTAAGCAATCACCTTCCACCCTAGTCCATTGCACCACCTGTGATCATCCAGTCCATAGTCATCTCTACAGTGAACAAAAGGCATTCTGCACTCCCCTGGAAACAGAAAGCATGCCTCCCAGAAAGTGCCACTTACTCTCGGCCATCCTCTTTGCTGACTATCATGAACACCGTGAAGAATCCCATCCACCCTACTCATGGACTGTTTGTCCCACTCCCATCAGGGTGGAGGCGACGTAACATCCACTCTGGGATCCCCAGACTCAACAACAATTACTTTCCCTAATCAGTAAGGCTGATCAACTCTTCTTGCCACTAACCCATGCCGCCACACTCCAAACACCCCTACTTTATTATTTCCTGTCAGTCATCTTATGTACACATGCTCCTGTGCCTAGCATCACTTTATGGACATATGGTCATACACTCAATCTACATATGTATATAAGTTATTTTATATATTTATATTTATTGTATTCTTTATTGCAATTGTGTTTTTATCTTATTGCTCTTTTTGTATGGCATGGGATCCAGAGTAATATTTTATTCTCTTTTACATTTGTGTTCTGCTAATGGCAAACAATCACAGGAGGTAGGTGGTTATTATTGTGACTGTCTTTGCTGCAGAGAGAGGGGTATTTTGGGATCTGGTGTTGACGAACATCAGAGCTGTATTGTACATACATATTTTGACAATAAAATGGACCTTTGAGCCTTTGAATCTTGAATTGCCAGATGGCTTCTCAGTGATTCTTTAATATTCTTATCCTGGAGCGTAAATCACTTCTTGGTCTTTCCCTTCCCAATCTTTGGAACCTTCTCTGTTCATAACCATCCAATTCTTCCCCACTTGCTGTGTCTATCCTGAATGGCTTCAATAATGAGTTGATCCCTTCAGCTTTGATTGAGGAAGTCCTCTGGGAACATGATGTTTTTTATTTCATGTTATGTACCACGCTTTACACATTCAGTATCGTCCACTTGCATGCTCCCTTTGTGTGTATAAAGGGAATCAGATAAAATTGAGTCACTTCTAGATTGTCATTGGGTATAGAAGCTAAGGTTTGAGAGAAGAAGGGGTATTGATTGAGATTCAGGGCAAAAACTTCTTTATCAGGTTGTTAAGAATCTTAGTTTGGGGAAAGGATCAGGGGTGAAGGAGTATATTAGTATCAAAGAATGTGATTTACTTACCATTCTCAGTAGATTCCACTATTCCTGTGGTGAACTACATATACCTGTCTGGACACGCCCCCTGCTGACTGCTCCTGTGGCCCCTCCCACTGACCGTGGCTCCTCCCACAGGCCCCGGTATAAAGGCGATTGAGGCCTGAGCCCGGCCCTCAGTCTCCAGGATGTAGTATGATGGTCAACCACTGCTTGTTCCTTCTTCCAGTCAATAAAAGCCGATATCTCGCCTTTACGTCTCAGAGAGAGTTATTGAAGGTGCATCAATTTTATTGACTGGAAGTTTTAAAACATGGAAAGCGTTTTATGTCTGGAAAGGTTGGATTTGGACCCTCAAGACCCTGAAGCAGCTCTTGCCTTTGAACTCTGGCTTACATGCTTCCAATCATACTTGGAGGAGGTTAGTGCAACTGAACCCGCTGTTATGCACCAAATTCTCCTCTCGAGGGATCACTCTGAAAGTTTACTCACTTATCAGGGGCCTGCCGACCTACGAAGGGGCACTGGACACCCTCAAAAGACAGTTCCTGCGGCCGGTGAACACCGTCTACGCAAGACATCGCTTAGCTACGCGACGACAGCAGTATCTCTGAGCCCTACAGACACTCGTCCAAACTGGTGACTGCAAAACTCTCACGGCGGAACAGCATGCGGAACTCTTGGTACGAGACACCTTTGTTACAGGAATCAGGTCAGTGTTTGTGCACCAGCGGCTGCTGGAAATGCCAATCTTACCTTAGGCTCGGCGATCGAAACGGCCGACACGCTGGAGGCTGCTCTGCACAACGCAGACGCTGTCCAGCCGCGCGATTCCCCACTGGTTCTGTGGACACCTCAGACCCCGCCACTGCCGGTTCCCGTGAGCGAATTCGCCAACGCCGCTGCCAGTCACGATTCCACGAACTCCCCTAACCCGACCACAGCTGCGGCCAGTCGAAGGCCCGCGCAGTGTTACTTCTGCGGACTCGAAGAGCACCCCCGAAAACGCTGCCCGGCCCGAGAAGCAACCACTTCCAGCTGCGGGAAGAAGGGTCATTTCGCCAAGGTCTGTAAGTCTAAACCACGAGCAGGGTCGGGCAGCGCTGCATGTGAAGCATAGGAGCTGCCATCTTGCCTGCCCGCCTCATGTGAGGCATGGGGGCCACCATATTGCCTGCCACCCTCAAGATCCCTTCCCCACCGCTGTTCACCAACCTAATCTAATCAACCTTGACTAATCTGTTGGAGTTTTTTGAGGGTGTAACAAGGATGTTAGACGAGGGTAAGCCAGTGGATGTTGTGTACCTAGATTTTCAGAAGGCATTCGATAAGGTGCCACATAGGAGATTGGTGAGTAAAATCAGAGCTCATGGCATTGGGGGCAAGGTTTCAACATGGATAGAAAACTGGTTGGCAGATAGAAAGCGAAGGGTAGCAGTGAATGGGTGTTTCTCGGACTGGCTGGAGGTGACTAGTGGGGTACCACAGGGCTCTGTATTGGGACCACAGCTCTTTATGATTTATGTCAATGATTTAGATGAGGGCATTGAAAACTATATCAGCAAGTTTGCTGATGATACTAAATTGGATGGCATTGTGACATGCGAAGAGGACGTTAGGAGAATACAGGGAGACTTGGATAGGCTGAGTGAGTGGGCAGATACTTGGCAGATGTCATTCAATGTGAATAAATGTGAAGTTATCCACTTTGGAAGCAGGAACAAGAGGGCAGAGTATTGTCTGAACGGTGTCGAGTTAGGTAAGGGAGAAATGCAAAGAGACCTAGGAGTCCGAGTTCACCAGTCAATGAAGGTGAATGAGCAAGTGCAACAGGCAGTGAAGAGGGCAAATGGAATGTTGGCCTTTGTTACAAGGGGAATTGAGTACAAGAGCAAGGATGTCCTTTTGCATTTGTACGGGGCCCTGGTGAGACCACACCTGGAATATTGTGTACAGTTTTGGTCTCCAGGTTTAAGGAAGGACATTCTGGCAATTGAGGAAGTGCAGCGTAGATTCACTAGGTTGATTCCTGGGATGGCAGGGCTGTCTTACGCAGAGAGATTGGAGAGATTGGGCTTGTACACGCTGGAATTGAGGAGATTGAGAGGGGATCTGATTGAAACGTTTAAGATAATTAAAGGATTTGATAGGATTGAGGCAGGAAATATGTTCCAGATGTTGGGAGAGTCCAGTACCAGAGGGCATGGATTGAGAATAAGAGGTCGGTTATTTAAAACAGAGTTGAGGAAGAGCTTCTTCTCCCTGGGAGTTGTGGAGGTGTGGAATGCACTGCCTCGGAAGACGGTGGAGGCCAATTCTCTGGATGATTTCAAGAAGGAGCTGGATAGATATCTGATGGATAGGGGAATCAAGGGATATGGGGACAAGGCAGGGACTGGGTATTGATAGTGAATGATCAGCCATGATCTCAGAATGGCGGTGCAGACTCGAGGGGCCGAATGGTCTACTTCTGCACCTATTGTCTATTGTCTATAACCTGACCCCCAACTGTAAACCTGTGGCAACTAAAAGCAGGAGGTACAGCATGGGGGACAGGGCCTTCATTCAGTCAGAGGTGCAGCGGCTGCTCAGGGAGGGGATCATAGAGCCAAGCACAAGCCCTTGGAGGTCCCAGGTGGTTGTTGTTTGGACTGGGCAGAAAAATATGATGGTCGTGGACTATAGTCAAACCATCAATAGGTTCACGCAGCTTGACGTGTACCCTCTACCCCGCATCGCGGATATGGTCAACCAAATAGCTCAGTACAAGGTGTACTCAACAATAGATCTGAAATCCGCTTATCACTAGCTCCCCATCCGCCCAGAGGACCACCCCTACACCGCCTTCGAGGCGGGCGGCAGGCTCTATCACTTCCTGCGCGTCCCATTCGGTGTCACAAATGGTGTCTCGGACTTCCAGAGGGAAATGGACCAGATGGTGGACCAGTGCCAACTGAAGGCAACGTTTCCCTATCTGGATAACATCACCATCTGTGGTCACGACTGGCCGGATCACAATGCCAACCTCCAACGATTTTTCCAAGTGGCCAAAGCCCTGAACCTTACTTATAATAGGGACAAGTGTGTGTTCGGAACCACCCAACTCGCTATCCTTGGGTATGTTGTGGAAAACAGGGTCATTGGCCCTGATCCTGACCGTATGCGTCCCCTGTTAGAACTCCCTCTTCCCACCACTTTCAAAGCCCTCAGACAATGCCTGGGCTTCTTTTCCTATTACGCCCAATGGTTCCCCCATTACGCAGACAAGGCCCGCCCCCTGGTCAAGTCTACCACTTTTCCCCTCTCTGCTGAGGCCTGCGCGGCCTTCAGCTGCATTAAAGGGGACATTGCCAAAGCGACAATGTATGCGGTGGACGCGACAATTCCCTTCCAAGTAGAGAGTGACACCTCCGATTTCGCGCTTGCTGCTACCCTCAATCAGGCAGGCAGGCCAGTAGCATTCTTTTCTCGTACCCTTCAAGGCTCTGAAATTCAGCACTCCGCGGTGGAGAAAGAAGCCCAGGCCATAGTGGAAGCTATTAGGCACTGGAGGCACTATCTCGCCGGCAAAAGGTTCATCTTGCTGACCGACCAGCGCTCGGTTGCGTTCATGTTCAGCAACCAACAGCAGGGCAAAATCAAAAATGATAAGATTTTGCGGTGGAGAATAGAACTCTCCACCTACAACTATGACATCCTGTACCGGCCTGGAAGGCTCAATGAGCCCGCTGATGCCCTATCCCGGGGAGCGTGTGCTAGCGCACAGCTCGACCAGCTATACGCCCTCCATGCACATCTTTGCCATCTGGGGGTCACCCGATTTTACCGTTTCATGAAAGCCCGGAACCTGCCGTACTCCCTGGAGGACATTAGGACGATGACCAGAGACTGCCAAGTATGCGCTCAGTGCAAACCGCAATTCTACCATCCCAAAACGGCACAACTTGTCAAGGCCACCCGCCCTTTTGAGCGACTGAGTGTTGACTTTAAGGGCCCCCTTCCCTCCACCGACTGCAATGTCTATTTTCTCATTATTGACGAGTACTTGTGGTTCCCCTTTGCCATCCCCTGCCCCGACATCACTACCACGTCCGTCATAAAAGCACTGCGCCAGCTCTTCACTCTGTTCGGATATCCCTGCTATATCCACAGTGACAGAGGGTCCTCCTTTATGAGTGACGAGCTGCGCCAGTACCTGCTGGCCAGAGGCATTGCTACTAGTCGGACCACCAGCTGTAATCCCCAGGGAAATGGACAGGTGGAGAGGGAGAATGCCACAGTGTGGAAGGCCACACTTTTAGCCCTTAAGTCAAAAGGGTTGCCGGTCTCTCGATGGCAGGAGGTCCTCCCTGAGGCACTCCACTCTATGTACATCCACCAAACCATTTCCACCCCTCACGAGCACCTATTCTCTTTTCCCAGGAAGTCTGTCACTGGGACCACCCTACCAGCTTGGCTGATGTCCCTGGGGCCAGTGCTGCTCCAGAAACATGTGAGGAGTAATAAATACTTCCCGCTGATCGAGAGGGTTCACCTTCTACATGCGAACCCCCAGCATGCCTACATGGTCTTACCTGATGGGCGGGAGGACACGGTCTCCATCCGCGACCTGGCGCCCGCAGGAGCAGCAGACCACTACCCCGAACACTCCACAGTAACTATGAACCCTGTACCCAAGGTGCCACCACGCACAACGAGCCCTACACAGACTCCTCACGACATTCCTATACCGGGCGTCTCGTACGCGTATATACCAGGCGCCTCGCACGCGCATGAGGGATCACTGACGCCTAGTGGGCTGACACCTCCAGTTAGGCCAGAACAAGCACAACCTCCGTCTCCAGTGTAATCACCACCGGCTCCTGTGCAATCACAGCCGGTGCTACGTAGATCGCAGCAACAGATTCGACCACCTGATAGACTTAACCTGTAAATATACTTGTAAGAAACTTCGCCCAATGGGGACTCTCTTTTAAAACAATGGGGGGGTGAATGTGGTGAACTACATATACCTGTCTGGACACGCCCCCTGCTGACTGCTCCTGTGGCTCCTCCCACTGACCCCTGTATAAAGGCGATTGAGGTCTGAGCCCGGCCTCTCTGTCTCCAGGATGTAGTATGGTGGTCAACCACTGCTTGTTCCTTTATCCAGTCAATAAGAGCCGATATCTCACCTTCACGTCTCAGAGAGAGTTATTGATGGTGCATCAATTCCCTTGTCATTTGAGCTCTTTCCGAACAAGTGATGCTTTTGGGTTGCATGCCAGTTGAGGTCGAACCTAATGAAACTAAAGAATAACTACTTTAAAATCTCATATAGATTTTATTGCATCTAACTCCTCAGAAGACTTTGCATGAATAAGCTTACTCAAGAAAGCTGATAAATCCACGCTCTGTGAAGTTATTGTTTAGTGGTTGCAGTACGAGTATCAGGTTATCTGTAAAATCTGTGTATACTATATGGTTTAACTTCTGCTGCTTTGCTGTACTGGTCACTGCTGTTATTTGTGTGCTTAATAGCTTCAATAAAGGATGTTTGCTTCAGTGCTTTATTATTGTTGCTTGCCTTAGTAACAAATTACACAATAAAAATGGGATGCCTTTGACAGCTCAGCAATCAAGTATAAAGTTAACCAAGTTATAAACACAAGAGATTCTGCAGATGTTGGAGTTCAGAGCCACACACACACAATACGCTGGTGCAACTCAGCAGGTCGGGTAGCATCTATGGAGGGGAATAGACCGTCAACGTTACGGGCAGAGACCCTTCATCAGGAGAACAAGGTTCTGAGAGAGAAAGTTTGGGAAATACCCGGTAGTTAAGCTGTATCTGTGGAAAAGAAGCAGGAGTTAATGTTTCAGGTCGAACACTCTTCTTCAGAACTTTGTTTCCAATTCCCTGGTTCCAAGCACCCTCACTGTATGTATATCCTATATCATAGCCGTATAAAGTACTGCCATTTTTCCCTTAGACCAAGGGCCAACCAGTTCCCTTTCACCACAGCACCACAGCACACAGTCACCCAGTTGAACTTGCCTTCAGAATTGGAAGACAATCTCTTTCAACTCCATTCACCTTCCCCAGATCAAAGGTGCTATCTTACAAGGATCCAGGCATTTCCTATTATTTTGTGGGATCCAGGGAACAGTCCTCCTTTCAGTCTTAGTCAGACTCCCTCCCTCACATGTTTTCTGATCCACTGATAATTGTGTTGGTGCTGCCCGCTGAATTTATACAGAGCTTGGCAACTTCCTTCTTAAGCTTCCAAAGTCCATCCTGAGAAGAGTAATGACAGCAGATGGTAAACATGATGAGTAGGTAAATAAGAAAGGTCTCTGCTCCACCTCTCTGGGCATGCTACATTGGCACTGGAAGCATGGCGACACAAGTGGGCTGCCCTCACCACATATTTGAACTGTGCTGGTCGTGACACAGCAGTCTATTTCATTGTATGCTTTGATATTTCAATATACAGGACATGAGACAAATAAAGCTAATCTTTACTGGAACTTGAGCACAACAGATGTGTCACAGTAGTGATCTACATGGAGAGTAAAAAGATCGGCATGGGGTGTTGTAGCAAAGTCATTTTGATCATGTTGGATGTTGATTCTGCAATGAAGTAGACTGCAACCTTGGAGAAAGAGTATGGTGCTTACTAGACTTGATGCTTATTGATTAGCTCTACAGTGTTACTTACCTTAAGACATAAGAGCATAAGAAATCAAGAGCAGGGACAGGCTCATAAAGACTTCTCTGCCTTTCATCAGTTCTGTGGTAGATGTTCTGCTGTAGCCCCATCTCCTATATCGTCCTCACATTCCTCAATTCACAATATCCAGAGACCTATTGATCTTTACTTTGATTGAACTCACTGACAGCCTCCTTAGTCCTCAGCTTAGAGAATTTCAGAGGTTCATTACCCTCTTAGTAAAGAAATTTCTCCTCTTCTCAGTCCTAAATAGCCACCTCTTATTCTGAACTCATGACCCTTGGTTCTAAACTTATTGGTCAAGGGAAGTAACTTCATTATATCCACCTTTCAGAGCCCTTTAAGAGCTTTCTAAACTTGAATAAGTTCATTACTCAGTCTCTCAAAGTACAAGGGAATATTTATTCATTTATTCAATCTTTCCTCAAAGAGAAAATCCACCATTCTCGGAGCTACGCTGTGAATCTTCATTGCACTCCCCTAAGGCAAATATATTCTTCTTTCAGAAGGAGACTAAAACGGTGCAAGAGGTCCTCCAAGTGTAGTCCCACTAAGGCCCTAAATAATTGCAGAAGGACATCTTTACTCCTTTAATCAAATACTACAGAAAATAAAAGGAATTAAGCAGTCTTCATGTCCCTCAAGAGCCTTCTTTCATTATTTTTACTTCGCTCCATAAATGCTGAAGACACTGTCAGCAATTTGATCATGGCAGGCACATCACTTAACTATGTTGATCCTCATTTACACAATTTGCTCCGTCTTTCAGAATAAGATACCCACAAAAATGCAGACGAAGAGGAGTTAGGTGGAGAAGTAGGGCCACCTGGTCCCTCAAGCCTGTCCATTACTTCCTTATTTACAGATACAGCACTGCAGCAGCTCAATTACACTCATGAGAACAATTCGCCTTTCTTTAATGATCATAGCTGATTTACACTAGGTCTCAACTTCTCTTCAAGGGCAGTTCCTCCTCAATCACAATAACCCCAACTTCCCAAAAAAAAATGCACACTGCTTTTGAAGTATATGCAATAGTTTATCTGTCCTGCTGGGCTATATAATTTACTACCTACATTTAGAAGAAATTTCTACATAACTCATTTTAAAATGGCTGCCCCCTTGCTTTTTTTTAAAAATATGCCTCTCATTTGGAAGTCTTCCATTAGTGGAAACATCTCAGAGCCGACATTGTCAAACCCCCTAGGGATTATGTGTGTTTCAGTAAGATCACCCTTCATCTTTCTAAACTCCAAAGAATTAAGATCTGACTAGATTTGTCATTCATGAAAAATATCAGTCTCATACTAAAAATTAGTCCATTGAATCCCTTCTGAGCTGTCACCGGAGAAAGTATATCCTTTGCTGAGAAGGTACCAGTGTGGCAAACAGTACTTCATCGTGCCCTTAGTAACACCCTGTACAATTATAACAATACTTCTCAAAATTTAAGATCCAAGCCATTTGCCTTCTTGATGACATAATTAACATCATGCAAATGAACACCCCATATCATTCATTCATAGTCTAACTGCGTTTAGACTACGATTTCCTTTTTAATCCCCCCTACAGAGGTATATGATATCACCCTTTTTAACATTAACAGTCATTTGGCATATTGTACCTCTCACTTAATCTTTGTATATCGTGTTACATCATCCAAATACCCTTTTTGCAGCTTACCCTCTGTTATTTTTGTATCATTAACCAACATCAACAATCTTACACTCTGCCTCATTTCCAAGACATTAGTATTGATAATAAATACTCTGAAGACCAAGGAAGTGCAATAGTTATGTCTTGGGAAACTACAATATGCTACGTCTTTTCGGTCTGAAAAAGTCCATTTATTACAATTTTTTTTCTCCTATCAGATAATCAGCCTGTAATCCATGTCTACAGACTTCCCCAATAGCGCTTTTTTCCAGCAGAAACTTTTGTGTTTATGATTGCTGCTTCACTGCAAAGTCTCTTTGATGTTACCCTACCCCCTAAGCCCTCTGTCATTGCTTCACCTCCGTGATCTCTGCTGCTCTCTCACTCTTCAATCATGTGCGCACCTACCACTGACCAGCCTGTACTCTTCCCCTCACCCCACTTTCCTATCCTGGCTTTTGCCACCCTTCCTTTTGTGCACTGATGAAGGGTCTCTCCCTGAAACATTGACTCTTTATTTCCTTCATAGATTAACTGCTGAGTTCCTCCAGCATCTTAAGACCATGAGACCATAAGATACAGGAGCAGAAGTAGGCCATTTGGCCCATCGAGTCCACTCCGCCATTCAATCATGGGCTGATCCGATTCTTCCGGTCATCCCCACTCCCCTGCCTTCTCCCCATATCCTTTGATGGCCTGGCTAATCAAGAACCTATCTACCTCTGCCTTAAATGCACCCAATGACGTGTATGTTGCTCAAGTGAAGCTCTTATTTGGTGCACAGGACTTTAATGTGACACCTTATTAAATGTCTTCCGGAAATCAAAATATTCTACAGCCATGAACTCCCTTCGATTGACTTTGCTTGGTACATCCTCGAAGAACTCAAGCAAACATAGTTTTACGACATGCAGACAATCTTTATTTGGTTTGACAGCATTAAATTTTTACTGGTAAATAATTATTTCTTCTTTGAAGTAGACTCTAGCATCTTCCCAATAACAGATATTAAGCAGAGTTGCCTGCCGTTTTCTCCCCTTGTTTTCATTCCTCACCCCATAACATAGGAGTTATACTTACAGTTTTCCAGTCTGCTGCTATGCTCCCAGGATCAATGAGTAGTGGATAAAACTTCAACCAAAAGTTCCTCTATGACTGTTCTTGTTTCCAAGCTTGAATGTAAGCATTTGGGTTTTATCTGCCTTTAATCCCATTAGGTCTGTTTTCAATACCTTGTCTACATTAGCTTTTTCCTTCCTCTTTTTTTCTCCACAGCCGGTTCATATAATTAGTAGCAAAAGTTGAGCTGCATAACAATGAGGTTTTGAACGATTCACCAGAAAGTGCTTGTTACACATTCCACCCTCATATTTGAAACTAGCCCATCTGTTATCTGTGGGACATTTGTTACAGTGTGTCTTCCACTTTGAAAACTGATGCAAATGTTTAGGGATGGAACAAAGTGATGATGGCGCTAAACGGCGACTCCTTTGCTTGCATCTTTGGGAACAGCTCTATCTCTATCTTTGATATCTCTTTTTTACCTTTTCTAGGTTCTTTTGAAGTTCCTGACCTGGAGTTACACTCAGACATCAGTTCTTGACAGGAAGGAGACCTGCTCTCAGGGCCTCATGACCAGCCACTTTTTGATATCCCAAGGACGCGGCCTGGAAGACTAGCGTGCCTTCAGCATGCCAGGTTTTCGTGGCTCTGGAGACGGGCTGATTTAAGGCTGGTGCCCCTGACTGAGGTGGCGTGGGAGAACACGGAACATCGGGAGCAACGGGTTAGCTGCCGTGGGCTATGAGCCCAGTGACCTGAGCCTTGGGGCCGTTTCTCCGGGTGCAGAGCTCGGAAAAAGCGCCGAAACAGATTCTTAATATCATAAATCAGAAAGTTGCTTGTTACATCTCCCCTCTTGCTGTGAAACAGCTTTTTCCCTTATTAAGGACAGAGAGAGCCTGTGGTATGTCGAATACCGGGTGAACGAGTAGTCTTTGGGGTACCGCAAGTCTGTATCATTGGATGCATTGCTGCATGCTTGAGCGCTCGGTGTGGGGCGCCGATGGTGGGGGTGGGGGTCGTTGCTTTGCTGCTGCTTGTGTGTGGGGGGGGACTGGGGGGGCTTTGGGATTCTAACATTTAACTGTCGTTCATTCTTTGGGGCACTCCTCTGGTTTCATGGATGTTTGCGAAGAAAAAGCATTTCAGGATATATATTGTATAGATTTCGCTGACATTAAGTGTACCTATTGAAACCCATTGAAACCTTTCCCGTCCTGATGAAGGATCGTGGCTTGAAATGTCGACTCTTTATTCCTTCCCATAGATGCTTTATTACCTACTGAGTTCCTTCAGAATTTTGCATGAGTTACTCAGGGTTCCCAGAATCCCCTGTGTTTAAATTATTTGCCCTTTCTTTGCTTCCCATCCTCAATTCCCCAGTCGCGTCCCCCAGTTGTTCCTCCCCTGCCTCAGCTACACTGCTCCTGTTGGTCTATCCAGAGAAATTCCCGATATTACTTGTCAGTTTACTCTCATAATCAATTTTGTCCCACAGATTCCTGCAAAATTGTAAATATTATAAAGATTATCGTTGTTTGTCACATGTATATCGAAATGTGCCACTTGCGTCGATGATGAACACAGCCTGCATATGTGTTGGGGACAGTCCATATACACCACACTTCTGGCGCCAGGGTAGCAGGACCACAAATTACTGATCAGTACATCTTTGGAATGAGGGAGAAAACCGAAGCATTCAGTGGAAATCCACGTGGTCAGATTATGCTAGCACCAATCCACCGTGTTGCCTGACTTCTTTGTCCGGTGCCCTGCACTGGCGTTTACCAGTTTGCAAACTGTAAGTTTTGATTTAGCATTTTCCTTCGGAAGATGCAGGCCATCTTCAACGAATCTGACCTGCTGTTGTAAACTTGCTAACCTGGCCACATGCCAAGCAATCGATAGTATATCATACAGTCAGAGAGATATGCTGCACAGAAACAGACCCTTTTGCCCAAATTGACTATGCTGATCCAGGTGCTCCTGAGCTAGTGCCATTTGTCTGGCCCAAGATGTTATCCCTCCATAGATGCTGCCTGACCTGCTGAGTTTCTCCAGCATTTTGTGTGTTTTTGCTATTTGCTATTTGCCTGTGTTCAGACTATATCCCTCCAAAACTTTCCTACCCATGTACCTGTCCAAATTTTACCCACTTACTCTGGCAGCTCATTCCATAAACCACCACCCTGTGTGCAAGAATCTTGTCCTCCTGATCCTCTTTAAATCTTTCCCCTCTCCTTACAATTATGTTTTCGATTTTTGGACTCCCCTACCCTGGTCTTTATAAGACTATGCTTGGCATAAGTAAGATGATGACCTCCTTTTTTAACTATGCCACTCATCGTTTTATAAACCTCTTTAAGGTCATCCCTCAGTCTTCACTGCTGCAGGGGAAACATTCCCAAACCATCCACTGTCTCCTTATACCATAGCCTATTGGACCCATTCAGTCCCCCATAACTCAAGCCGCATAGTCCTTGCTGTTCCTGTGGCTCCTTTCTGAACCTCTAGCTGAATCACACCTTTCCCATAGCATGAGGATCAGAAATGCGCACAGTATTCCAGATGCATTCTCACCAATGGCTTATACAGTTCCAATGTGATGGGACAACTCCTGTGTGTCTTATCGATGTATATTGAATTGACTTTATTTCTTTCATCCTTCACATACAGGAGGAGCAAAAATCTTTGCATTATGTCTCCGTCTGAATGTGAAATGTGTAATCATAGTAATTTATAATAAATAGAACAGTCAATTTAACATTGAAATATACTCAGATCAGCGTGAGTTAATCACGCCTGGTGGAAGAAGCTGTCCAAGAGCCTTTTAGTCCTGGCTTTTATGCTGCAGAACCGATTCCAGGATGGTAGCAGTTGGATTAGATTGTGGTTGGGTTGACTCGGGTCCCCAAGGATCCTTCAGGCCCTTTCTTTGCACCTGTCTTTGTAAACGTTCTGAATCATGGGAAGTTCACAACTACAGATGTGCTGGGCTGTCCGCACCACTCTCTGCAGAGTTCTGCGATTAAGGGAGGTGCAGTTCCCGTACCAGGCAGTGATGCAGCCAGTCAGGATGTTCTCAATTGGGCCCCTGTAGAAAGTTCTTAGGATTTGGGAGCCTAAACCAAACTTCCTCAACCGTCTGAGGTGAAAGAGGCACTGTTGTGCCTTTCTCACCACACAGCTGGTGTGCACAGACCACATGAGGTCGTCGGTGATGTGGGTGCCAAGGAACTTAAAGCTGCTTACCCTCTAAACCCCAGATCCATTGATGTCAATAGGGGTTATGCCTTCTTCATACCCTGCTGACTTGTGTTGACCTTTTCAGGTAACTAGGTACTTGTACCACTAGGTCTCCCAGTTCTTAATATCTTGGGTCCTGCCATTCACATGTCCTGGCCTAATTATTTCCCCAAGGATTGACAAGATTCTGAAATTATTTAAATAAGTAGGAGCATGAATTTGCATGCTGGAGGATTTCAGCAAATCAGGCACTATTTATGAAGGGAACTGAAACATCAACTGTTTATTTCCCTCCATGGGTGCTGCGTGACCTGCTGAGTTCCTCCAGCATTTTGTAGTTGTTGTTAAAGATTTCCAGTATCTGCACCCTCTATTGGTTCTTGGAAACTTACAAAGGATTGAATATGCCCAGCTGGATAACATCTTGTGGTCTTCTGACCCTTTTGCAGCACTGGGTACTTTACTTTCCAAGAAGTATTTGACTTTCATAATAACTTTAAGAAAAATGTACTATTTTAGACTAATGCAAGTTGAAGCTCATTTGCCAATTCCCTTAAATTGACTAATTTAATGAATATTCAGCCAAATGAAAATATGCTGCCAGTGGAATGCATAGAGATTGAACAAACCAAATATGTTAACAGAACAAATATTGTATCATAGTATTGACGGAAATGAAAAATACATGCGAGTTTGTTAGTTGACCAAACATTAAATATGTTGATGCATGTGTGGGAAAATTTAAATATTAATTAAAATGTTGGAGTGTTTAAACAAATCCACCAAGGGTATGTCCAGATAGAATAACAACAATTTGACAACTTCATCTTTTCAGCTGTAGTCCAGTGAACCAACTGTTAGATTGGTTCTTGTACAAAGTCGCATAAGAAGCGACATGGCAGGAATGCCTGAAGCACTAAAATCTGTTCTTAGCAAAGTCTTGCTTCAAGACTTGAAGATATACACAGTACTGTGCAAAAGGCTTAAGCACCTATATATAGCCAGGGTGTCTAATATTCTTGCACAGTATTGTAGAGCAGAGGGCAAGTTTGTAAATTTGACAAGAGCAAAGGATGCTGAGGATGGTGAGGGTGGAGTACCCTGGGAGGGGTGTGGGACAGGTGTAAGAGAAGGAGTGCTCGGGGTGGGTCTGGGGGTGATGAGGGTGCAGACACACCCAGTCCTGAGACATCAGGCAAGATCATTTGATTCCAAACAATTGCTTCATTGATCACTGCAGAATGTCTGTCTGGTGCTTCCTGCTTCCTCCCCTCTCCCTTCCCCCTTTTCCCAATCATGGTTCCCTTTTCCCTGTCCTCTTCCCTCTCTCAGCACATAACAGAGACCCATATCAGAATCAGGTTTATCATCACTCACATACGTCATGAAATGTGTGTCGTTTTGGCGGCAGTACAGTGCAATACATAAAATTACTACGGTACTGTGCACAAGTCTTAGGCACCCTAGATATACAGTATGTGTGCCGAAGACCTACACAGCACCGTATATCACAATAATTCAGCATAGGCCACACTGTATGTTCACTCAACTCTAGTGAAAAGATCAAGCAGTGGGTGTCATGAGGCCTGGTTGTAGATGTGCTTCGTGCCTTCCTTACAACTTCATTCCTTTTCAATAAAAGAAAGAATACAGATGGTTTCTAACTGAAGGATAAGCATAAATATCTAACGTGGCAGGGACAAGAACAGAATCTTTTCCAATGTCAACAGGAAAGCCTTGAAAAATGCAATTTGAAATGAATGGATTTCAAAGTAAACACAATTTTTTAAATTATATTTGGTATAGGAAAGTAGACAAAAGTAAGGAAAGTTCTTTAAAAACTACTAGCGATGATCTTGTATATGAAACATGGAAGTGTAGTAAATAATAAGGAGGTTGATAATAGACTCAGAGTATAAACAGGTTGCTAAAATGGATGGACATATAACAGATGAAATTTAACATAGCAGAATTACAAGGAGGGGTAATATACTTTAAAGGACACAACTGTGAAAGTGTTGAAAAAGAGAGAGAGATTTATGTGTGTTTGGTCATAGATCATCAAGAGTGGCAGGTAAGATTCCAGGTGAGGGAATTATTGATAGTCTATTTCAGGAAATCAGTTCGCAAGTCTTTAGTTATGGATAAGTAATTTAATAACGTTTAGATGGTTAAAAAGAAGAAATATAATTTCATAAAGGTCAGGCCTAATGAATCTGATCGAACAAAACCTGAATGTTATTTCGTTCTCCAGAAGGCATTTGCTAAACTTCTTCACAAAAGACTGCAAACTCAACTTAATATCCATGGACTCAAAAGATAAGCTATCAACCTGTTTTGCCACTCCCCAAAGCTCTTTATTCAAGCCCAGTAATGGCTTCATTGCTGCTGCTTTCTGCGCTTTTGCATCAACCACCAGGATCAAGGCCATCTTCCATCCTGCTATTATAAGACATTAAGTAGTTCCCTATTATGAAAAGCTGGACTCTTCATCTTACAATAGACCTTATTATGATCTTGTACATGATTATCTGCCTACCCTGCATTTCCTCTGTAACAGTAGCACTTTATAATGTTGTTTACTTTGCAAATACATGCTGGTATTTTTGCACATTTTATTCTATAGCCATACTTTAAAGTCTAATTCTATTTTTATAAAAGTCTTTTCTTTCATATTTGTACAATGTTGTTTAATGTTGTATGTCGAACCCTGATCAACAGACCACAACAGATCCCTAATACATGTAAATATATATGGCGAATACAATTGTTTCCTTGATTCAGCTGTTTTTTTTTACCCTGTACCTCACTGCACAATTATAATGAATTAATCTGTCTGAACAGTATGCAAAGTACGTATTTCACTCTGCCTTAGAATATGTGATAATAATAAACTAACTTATATGTTTACCAAGAACAGGGATCCTGTGGTCCTTACCTTCCACCCTACCACATTTCATAATCAATGAATTTTCCTTCACAATTTCTTCCAGCTCCATCACCGGGCAAGTCTTCCATTCCCTCGCTTTCTAGTATTTATAAATGATTAATTACATCACTAAACACCCCCTGCAACCTAGGACATGCCCTCTTCTCATTACTACCATCAGAGAGGAGATACAGGAGTCTGAAAATCTACACTCAACATTTTAGAAACAGTTTTGTCCCCTTTGCTATCAGATTCCTGAACGGACAATGAACCAACCCATGAACACTACGTTATTTTTATTGGCTTTTCCCCTTATTTAATATATTTTATATACTTTATATTTCTGATTGTAATTTATAGTATTTTAATTGCTCAATACTGCTGCTACAAAACAACAGATTGCAGTGATATTAAATCTGATTCTGATTTCTCTCTTCATCTGCTCTTCCATCCCTCCCTACCGCTCCCCTTCCTGTAGCATTTTACCATGCAATCACCTCAGATTAATACCTTGTATGTGACACCTCCGACAGAGTAACACTGAATTACCCACTTAGGGTTGGTGCTCAAATCCTCGTTCTTGTTACCTAAAGGCAATAGTTGTCACAACTATTGACACACAAAGAGTGATGAAAAACCCTTATACAATATTGCTTCAGCTCCAGCTGGAATGTTGTGTTCACTTTCAGGCCCCTCCACTGCAGGACGAACATCAAAATTTTATTGATGTGCAAAGGAGGTTCACTAGGGCGATAACACAGATAAAAATCTTAAGTTTCGCATTCAGATTTATTTATCACATGTATATTGAAGCACAAAGCGAAATGCATTGTTTCCGTTAACAACCAACACAGCTAAGGATGTGTAAGTGTCACCACATATTTCAGCACCAATTGTCACATGATGCTCGGCAGAGGAATACAGAACACAGCAAATAGCAAGATAAAAATATCAAAACCCTTTCCTCCCTTGTCACCCTCCCTCCCAGCAGCCCACACAGATGGATTGCACTCCAACTCCAGGACAGGCTTCTGGCCTGCAGCCTCCAGTCTCCAGGCTTTGGACATCAGGCTTTGATTTCTGTACTTCGAGTCGACCTTTGAGCTCGAGTCCTTAGCATTGACCCCCCGAGCTAGCTGATGACAGAACTCCAGGCTCAATGTAGAGTGACTGGAGAAACCAGAATTATTCTCCTTAATGCGGAGAAGACTGAAGGAAAAATTCACAGAATTGTCCAAAGCCATGAAGTATTTTTAATAAACAAGAAGCAAATTTTTCAAATGGCTGAATAGCCAATAATAAGACAATCTAGATTTAAGAAAATTGACAAAGAAACCAGAGGGCAGTTGAAGTAAAAAGAACATTAGATGATTTAAAATTAATATGCTGGATGGCAGAGCTGATTCAATAATAACTTTCAAACAGGTACTTGCTAAATACTTACAATTTAAGGGACAAAGAGGAAAGAGCCGGGAATGGGTCTGATAGAATCATATTTTCAAACAGCCATGTGATAGGTCAAATTGCTTCCTTCTATGTCTTCTGATTCTATAATTCCATCGAGGAGAAGCAAATTGGCTGACATTGCAGATGTTCCCAGCATTAGCTAGCTGGTAGGAAGGAAGTGCATAAAAATCAAAGGTCAAAATTATATTTGATAGCCTTTGGCAATGGCCCAGTCCTATTATGTTAATGGCAGCTTTCCTGAAGCTATTTTATAAGCTCCTCCACTGCTTCGCCTCAGCCTGCTGTGGACATCAAATGGCATACAGTCTCATTGTTCAGCAGAATAGCTGAGCAACATAGCATATTGTGCTTGCTGGATGAATCACAGATAGCCTTTTTCTGATTTTGTTGTTGTACCCTTATTAAACCTGGTGTTAATGGAACACGAATGCAGTCTCAGTAGTGGCTATGTGCCAAGAAATGCACAAGTAATTCGAGTCTCCCTTTGGATGAAAATTCAGGCCTTTGCCCTCCAGCATCTTCACTAACACCTGTTTTATATGGACTACACTGCAATATTGCATCCGTAATGTAATTACTGTATTCCCAAACGCATTGCATTAATAAACACCCACCAAGTGTTGCTGGCTTCAATAATTTTACAGCACGGACAGCAGTTTCTTTTTGGTCAGAATATGAAGTTATTAACACAATATGAAGCTTTCCTCCATTTGCATTCAGAATCATATTTAAAAAATCATGAGAAGTCATCTATTTGTTTCTAGTCGGCAGAATCTGCCCTTGGGTCTCAGGTCTCAGTCGTGGGATCACCATGAGCTGGTTTCCTTCAGTCTTCCTCAGGGTTCTTCAGCTTTCGCTGGAACCCACCGGGAGAAAAGCCTTTTTAAACCAAACCTGCCAGGAAGGGAACCAAAAGATGAACCTTAAACAAACTTGAGACATTCTGTAGAGTAGGACACACAGGGCAATGCACACAAAATGCTGGAGGATCTCAGCATGTCAGGCACCATCTATGGACAGGAATAAGCATTTGACGTTTCTGGCTAAAACCCTTCATCAGGCCTGAACCTTCATCCTTCCCCCTTGAGGAAAACACTCACCAAGCCTCTGTGATTGGGGGAAGTTGGAAATAGGGTGGTGTGAGAGCACTGATCTCCTTTAGCACCCTTGGATATCAGCTTAGCTTCCATGGCTCCACTCCCCTCTGATTGAGTCCGATGAGCATGTGCTTCATACCCAAGTCTTTTGACTCTGAGATAGAAGTTCATTATTATCACTAAACCAGTGCTCACACCATGCAGATGCTGGAATGCTAAAAGGGACTTTTGGAGATCTTATTCTTCTCTGAACTTACTAAACATGTTTTGAAACCATTTGATTCATGGATGAAACCCTATGGAACAAAAAGCCAGGATAAGTTATAAATAAAAGCACAGAGAGGCCAAGGTAACTGATAACTGGGAAGCTTAGAGAAAAGAAAATAGGAAACAATATCCAGGTTTCAAAAATAATATGTCCCATTAGTAATCAGGAATGAGGAATGCTATCTGGCCAGGAAAAAGAGTAGAATTCTATAAATGTAAAAAATTAAAGCTAAATTTAAGGTGTTTACTTACTTCATGGAATAGACTGCCACCCAGTGCTACAAATGTGAACTCAGTATTCAGAAGAGAAATGAAGAGATTCTTCATTCAAGAAAGAGGAATATAGATAGTGCCAGAAGACAATAGTTCAAGCATACTGATCAAGCAAATGAAAATACTTCAACAGATCTATGAAAATAACCATGATATTCACAGTGAATACAACTTACTTTGATTATCATGGTATGACAAAGTGTTCTGTATATTAGTTCTCTGAGAAAATTACAGGTCACAAAATTATATACAGTTTAGGCAACTTTACTGAGGGCTAACTTTTTTATTCGAATTCTGATATCAGAAAAGAAATGTCAAAGCAGTAGTCCCAACAATGTCCACCCTGAATCCTTACTGATTTGGCATTAGAACAACTTACAGAATAGTACTCCTCTCCTACTGGCAGAATAGAAACTGTCAAAGGCTAAAAGCCATCTGATTGCAGGGCATTCAGGAAGATCTGGTCAAATTAATCAGAAGGCCTAAGGAGGAACAGATGGAATTTAATGTGGGTAAATATATGGTAATGCTTACGAGAACAGGAAACATGAAACATATGCACACATTGAATGGATGTCCATTAGCAAGGGTGGAAAAGGAAAAGGATTTAAGAATGAGTATTGCCCATTCTCTGAAAATAACCAGTCAGGGTGAAGGTGGATCAACAAAGCTAATAAAATATCCAGATGCATCTCAAGGGTATTTGACAATAATGCAGGTTGCTCATTTCTGATTACAACATTTTCAGTATAGCTCGGTGCCTATTATACTCCAGAGTCATTCATTTTTCTCAAGAGGAAATAAGTTCAATTTTATGTATCATATTTCCGGGTCATTTTGTCATAAAATAATTGCAAATACATTCTATTAAGCAATCAGATCTTGAGATAAAAAGCACAAAGAATTTGTTTCCGATCCTGGGGATTTATGCCCACCGCCATTTTAATCCTTTCATGATAACATCTGCTCTTCTAGATCCAGAACTGCTTCATTCAAGTTGTGACAATACAATTGTTTGGCAATAACGTTCTGTTTTGATGTTTGCATTTTGGATGGCAGGTAATTGCAAAGTTGAATTGTTAAGCACTTGGAGCAATGCTGAATCGCAAGGAGTTGTTTATAATTCTTTAATCCTTTCACCATCTCAACTTGCTGCTATTCAAGGCATAAAACTGCAAGATTTAGGAAGGTTAGTGGAGAAATTCACCTTCCTGTCTCTGGACACATGACAGAATGGGAAATTTATGCATCAGCATCCGCATCATAACACCCAACTGTACACCAAGGGCGGAATCATCTAAGTACACCTTGTAACAGTTTGCAGAAGTAGTACCTACACAGTAAAAGCAACAAAAAAAATTGGAGCAGTGCTTCGTCATTCTGAAATGGAAAACCAAGAGGACACACTGACAGAAGGCAAGGACATGGGCATAAAGTATTTTATTACCTTTCATTATCTTTATGGTTTATTTATGGGCATCACTGGCAAGGCCAATATTTATTACCCATCACTAATTGCCTTTGAGACAGAGGTGGTGAGCTGTTACCTTGAACCTCTGCAAGCTTTCCACTGAAACTATTCCTGCTATGCTGATGGGGAGGAATTCCATGATTTAGACCCATCTGGGGCATTCCTATGCAGCCTGCTGTTAATAGGTCTGGGATGTGCTCTCAAAATAGTTTTGTCAGGAACCTAATGTATAGTGATCATAGTAAAATGATGAAGAGAGTGATTGCTTGGGTTGCTGTAAGGAATTTCTATAGATATACCATGGAGCGTATTCTAAGTGGCGTCTGGTGTATAGGGTGGGGGCTCTGCACAGGATCGTAATATGCTGCAGTAAGTTATGAACACAGTCAGCCCTATCAAGGGCAATAACTTTCCCTCATATTCAAGGAGAGATGCCTCAAAAAGCAGGCGTCCATCACTAAGGACCCCCATCACCCAGGACATACCCTCTTCTCATGGAGGAGGTACAAGAGCTGAAGGCCCACACTCAGCGATTCAGGAACAGCTTCTTCCCCTCCGCCATAAGATACAGGAGCATAATCAGGTCATACAGCCCATCAAGTCCGCTCTGCCATTTTATCGCGACAGTTCCTGGATCCCGTTCATCCCCATACACCTGCCCTCTCACCATATCCCTTGATGCTCGAACCAGTCAGGAGTCTATCAAATTCTGTTTTGAATATACCCATCGAATTGGACTCCATATTATCAACTATTATTGCAGCTACACTCATCCCAGCAAGTGGAGGGTATTTAGTCTCACTCCTGACGTGCTTCTAGGTTGTTGGGACATAAGTCACTTGCCACAAAATACATTGGCTCTGTGCCTTCTCTCACAAATATGGCATACACATTGACTTTATGGTGAGCATATTGATGTGAGGGTGGGAGCATCTCAGTGAACAAATGCCATTGAATATTGAAGGACACAATTGAATATTATCATCACACATCTTAGTATTAGTTAATCTAGCTGTGATCAATTTCTTTTCAAGGGTGAGTTTTAGGATTCAAGTTTACTCACATTAAAAACTATATCCTCTCTATGCAAGCAAGTTACACATCCTATATCTGGTGTAATTGATCCCCCACCAAATTCTCAGACTGCTATATAACCATCATAAGTGCCTTCTCCCTCCTATTCAAATCTTTTGATTCCATAAAACTGCAGAAATTCTGGTTTCTCTACCTCTGTCAAAGTGCTTGTTCCTCCATTCCCCAGAGGGTAGAATTTCTAATCTGTTACTTCTGTGTCCTTGTAACTGCTTTAAAGTGAGATTGGCTTTAAAGAGATCAGCTTTATTTGTCACATGTACATTGAAACATACAGTGAAATGTTTCTTTCTGTGTCAAATTAAATCAAATCAACAAAGACTGTGCTGGACAGCCTACTTCCAGAGCCAAGATGGCAAGCCACAGGTCTTTGTAATGTGGGGAGAAAACAGATGCACCTGGAGGTAACACATACGGCCATAGGGAGAACACGCAAACTCTTTAATGACAGCAGCGGAAATCACAGCTGAATCTTACAGCTGGCCGCTGAAAAACGTTGAGCTAACAGCTACGTTATGGTGCCAGCCATCATTATTTCCCTGATAATGTCTGCCATCACAAACTCTATTCCTGTTATGTTATAGCTAATGACAAATACTCAGCACAATGCTCAAATCAGACATTGTGCATCTTCCAGTGTGTGACACATGGAAGGCAGTACATACAGGGAGACAAGTGAGCGGGTACTGAGCCCTACCTTTGTTCCACATTCTTATGCACTATGATTGCCAGCACATGGCCAGCAACTCAACTCTCCCTACTGCATTGTGTAATGTCTGATTCTAAGGCCAATTTTCTCAGTAGACATCTGTATTTGTCTTCCATCACTAGTTTGGCTGTTTAAGCATGTCTGAATTAGGTTACAGATGATTAACAGAAACAGAACTTCACACTTTTCATTGACCTCTCCCTTGTGTAAGGAAGATATATCCCATATTACGCCAACAGGAAGAAAACTTTGAAATCATGTGTCAATCCCAATAGGCTTCAGGAGTTCTGAAGAACTTTTACCAATTCACATTTCATTTCTAAACAGTAAATTCTACGTTCTAATCTTGATAGAACTTGATATACTCTGTTCACAGAGGATCGCATCACTCGGGAATTAATATTCAAAGAACCCTTTGTAGGTCAGTATGATGATTCTCAACAACGGGAAGCATTATGTCATCGATTGGTTGGATCCGAAAATTCGTGAATTGCAGGGGTTGCTGTGTATCTCACTTAAATACATTTAACCCTGTGCATTTTTGTCCTTACACTTCTATCCCTCTCATCTATACTGAGGTATTTTGAGATGAAAGAAAGCTTGGAGTTAGTTGTTGGCTGCCAGGAGACAGACTACTGAGAAATGCATATTCTCTTGTGTAGGAAAATTAATAAGGAGAAGAATGGAATTTTAGTTCGCCTTCTAACCAAGCCTGGATGTTTTCCTGACCAGCTGGAGTATCCCTGTCTTAAAGTGGATGTGCCATTTCGTAAGTTATTTCCTCTGGAGATTTCATGAAAGTACAAATCAAAATTTAAGTTCTTTGTTTCACAAGGTGGAGTCTCAAGGGTTTCATTTCCTTTTGCATGAGAGGCCCAAAAGTTGTCTTGACTTATGGGGAGGCTGCTTTCATGCTTATTGAAACCATCATCCATTTCTTGGAGGTGTCCATTTTCCACGTGACTTGAATAATCAAAGCAGAGAATCGTCGCAAGGGGATGAAAAATTTTTGAATTCCTTAGAATTATTTAAATACCTTAGAAGTTTGTGAAGATTTGTTATGTCATCTGAATCTTTGAAAAACTTCTATAGATGTGTGTTCACAAGTGTATTGACCTGTTGTATTGGGGCCTGGTATTGAAATACCTATGGCCTTGAATGGTGAATCCTACAAAAAGTAATGGATGCAGCCCAGTCCATCACAGGTAAAGCCTTTCCATTACCGAGCATATCAGCGTGGAGCGCTCTCACAGGAAGGCAGCATCCATTATCAAGGAGAACCACGGCCAAGGTCATGCTCTCTTCTCACTGCTGCCATCAGGAAGAAGGCTTAGGAACCTCAGAACTCACACCACTGGGTTCAGGAACAGTTATTAGCTTTCAACCATCAGGCTCTTGAACCAGAGGGAATAACTTCACTCAAATTCATTTGCCCCATCACTGAACTATTCCACCACATAATGAGCCCACCACAAACTATGGACTCACTTACAAGGACTCTTCAAATCATGTTCTCGACATTTATTATTCATTTAATATTATTAATATTTCTTTTGTATTTGCACAGTACATTGTCCTTTGTACATCAGTTATTGGTCTGTACTGTTAGGTGTGGCCTTTCTTGATTCTATTGCGTTTCTTGGATTTACTGTGCATGCCTGCAGGAAAACAATTCTGAGAGGTGTATACGGTAACATACATGCACTTTGATACTAAATTTACTTTGAACTTTGAAACCTGAAATTAATTCCTACAGACTTGGGTTTTCATGCAAGTGGACTCTCCAGTGGGATTCATTTTGAATTGAGTCATGGCATCATAAACAGGTGTTTCTGCTCACCATGTCCATACTAAACATCAAGTACACATCTACACAAATCCCATTTGGTCCCTAGTCTTTAATTCCTTATCAGTTCATGTGTTCATTTAGAGAATGTTACAACTTTTCCCTTTCTAAATGGGTTGAGTGCCTGCAGCAATAAATATGATCATTCATGGTAACACAAGTTCAGACTCAGAGAAGGCACTTAAAAATATCCTAAAAGCCAGTTTCATTACCATTCGGAAGTTTCTCCTAAATTTCTACTGGATGCAGGATCCTCAAAAGAATATTTCTTAAAGTTAATGGTTTGGCCTGTAGACTTACACAAATATGTTGCTTTTATGAATCAGTTTGATATAGATTGTCTGAATGCCACTGTCAGCACCAACAGACAGATAGCTACCAAAGCCAGCAACTTGTTTGACTGGATGAATTCCATAACTTGTGACTTAAGAAATATTATGAAATAATTTATTTCAGGGGACACTGTCTTCACTAGAAACATTCCTATTTATCACATTTGTAAAATAATATTCTGAAATATGTAATTGGTTTACTTAGTTATTCCATGGCTTTTCTATTGTAACAACAGTTGAATAACCAGGCTCTCTGCTAGGTCATTGTTTACCTCTGCTAGGTCATTTAAATGGATATTTTGCATGGTCTTATGACAAGGAGGAGCATACAACAAAATTGCAAACCTTGGTTGCACTTAACCTATGTTTGGAGGGTGTATACCAAGATGAGGTGTTCCAGTTTCCAGAAAGGCACAGGTGGACTTTACTGTGAGGTAAAAGAACCTAGGCAAGGAACCTAAACCCCATTCTGAAGTCCACATGTGGGCTGTTTCAATTTAGTAACTACATCGGAAATGTAAAGTCAATTTCCTCAGAATTTTCCAAGTGCAGTGAACTAATTTTGATGGTGAGGGATAAATAAGCCTAGGGCATTTGAATTCTTCTACACTTCTGTGAATTAAGCCTACCTCAGGTTGGGGACACTTGAGTAACAAACTTGGTCTCTTTTGAGTAGGTGCAGTTCTGGCTTCTATGCCCACTTGAGAAAGCAGGTGGGGCCTCGTTTTAATATTTCATCCAAAAGTAGGCCATTGATGATATTGTTGGACACCATTCATGCTATAGCCAAATAAAAATCTCTAAAGCAGGATTTGAGCTCACAACCTTTTGGCTTAGAGGCACAGTCCTACCCATTGAGCTATGAGTGATAGCCACTTATAACTTTTAAACACTGAGCAGCAGAAAAGGAATGATGTTCATCCTGACCTCAAACTAATGGGAGACTGTTGCAAGTGCAAATTCAGGACCCTTGTGCTGTTATGACATTTTCAGTGTCTAATATCTTGCCATACAAATTGGCATTACTCCATATTCCATATATCCTCCAAATCACTATAAATAAAACTAAAGGACATCTCTGCTTAGAACCCATATACAAAGAGCGCGTGTGCGCACACACACACACACACACACACACACACACACACACACACACACACACACACACACACACACACACACACACACACACACACACACACACACACACACACACTCACACACACACACTCACACACACACACACGGTGGCTTGGAAGATCAGTTGTCTGTTCTAGCTGCTCAGCATTTTCAGTGCAAAAAGTATTTCAGATAAATACTAACAGGTATGTGCAAATAATAGCCATTTAAAGATAATCAAGTTGAGTAATTATTACAAAACATTGGGAATCATTTTGTGAGAAAACAAGTTATACTGATTCCCCTGTGATAATAATTAGTTATTTATGGGGCTGCCTGAAAGGCACTCTTTTTAAAATTGGTGATATGGGGTGATTTATGACAAACTGTCATTTCAAAGTTTTTCCTGAACTTGTAATCAAATTAATATTTGATGGGAAATGGGGAGAGAATTCATCAATTGTATGTTTTAGGTTATGGTTTGTCTTTGATGTTTTACAGTGTCAGGAAGATCGTATGAGCAATGTAATATGATTAAAATCTGTCTGTTACATTAAAGGTTCTGCGAGGGCAAACACCCCAAAGGTCACAACCTACTTGCTGGAAGCAGATTAAACACCTTCCATTCACATATGTCAAACATACTGACAGAGTCCTCAGAGATTCCTTATTCCCAGCTAAGACAGCAGTAGAAAAAAGTATAGAGAACTATAAAACTCAGCTACTTCAAAATGTTATATACATCTGGCAGGCCCCAATCTGTTGCACATGTCTCAGTATTATAGACTAGTCTTTCATTATTTTTCACTCATTTTCTAAAACCATTCTCTACAATGAGGGTTATTTTCTTAAAGCATGCATGCGGAACAGTATTTTATGTATACAGTATTACATGAATTAAGCATGCTATTATATAAGATGGCAGATAATCATGAAAGCTTTTTCAGAGTTCCACTTAAGACCAAGGTCAAATTAGCAATGTGTGAATTCTGCCCACCTGTTCACGGTGATGTGAAAATTTTGTCAGTTTCTGTCTGGCTCTTATTAGCTGCATGTGTGCTATACACTCATGGTCACTTTATAAAGGAACTCCAATACCTAATAAAGAGGCTACTGAGTGTACCGTCGAGGTCTTCTACTGCTGTAGCCCATCCACTTCAAGGTTCAACACGTTGTGCATTCAGAGATTCTCCTCTGCACACCACTGTTGTAACATGAGGTTATTTGAGTTATTGTTGCCTTCCTGTCAGCTTGAACCAGTCTGGCCATCCTCCTCCGACCTCTTTCATTAACAACGTCTCTTCACCCACAGAATGATCTCTCTTTACCCCTTCTGTTTTTTTGCAGCATTCTCTGTAAAGCCTAGCGACTGTTGTGTGTGAAAATCCTAGATCAGCAGTGATTTATTCAATCTACCCTGTCTGGCACCGACAATCATTCTATAGTCAAAGTCACTTAGATCACACTTCTATCCCGTCTGACATTTATTCTGAACAACAACTGAACTTCTTATCCACCTCTGCATGTTTTTATGCATTGAGTTGCTGATTAAATATTAGCATTAATGAGCAGGTGTACAGGTGTACCTAATTAAGTGGCTACTAAGTATATTTTCAATTGCTGCCAACTATTTTTCTGACAAGGTAGGAACAGTTGTTAGCTGAATATCTTATCTCTGATTTGAAACAAACTATAAAAACTTACATCCATTATGGAAAAGGAGCGGGAGTCCATTGTGATCCTTTCAATAGGATCATATGTAAAGGGATTAATTACCGTGAAATCTGGTTGGAAGTGACTATTTGAATATTTAAGCATACTGCTATTGAAAAAAATACAGACAAGTAAATATTCAACATCTGTGCAGATTCATGATTTGTGTAAATTGAAAAGGAAAAAAAGGAAAAGAATTTTAAAAAAATCTTCTGCCTGGTACAGCATGGTAGTGTACTGGTTAGCATAATGTTATTAGAGCATTAGTGTTCAATGTTAATGGTTCGAATCCCAGTGCCATTTCTAAGGAATTTGTACATTTTTCTTGTGCCCATGTGGGATTCCGCTGGGTGTTCCAGATTTCTCCCACACTCCAAAGGCATATGAATTAGGGTTAGTAAGTTGTGAGTATACTACGTTGACACTGGAAACATGGAAACACTTGTGGGCTGCCCAACACGTCTTTATTGATTTGATTTGGCACAAATTACACATTTCTATGTATATAACACACACAAAATACTGGAGGAACTCACCAGGCCAGCCATAGGCTATGAGGTCTAGGGCTGAAATGTCACCTGTACTCTTTTCCATAGATTCTTCTTGGCCTGCTGAGTTCCTCCAGCATTTTGTGTGCATTGCTTGGATTTCCAGCATCTGCAGATTCTCCCTCATTTCAATGTATATTTCAATAAAGCTAATCTTTTAAAAAATCTTTCCTTCACAGTACAGAGGGAGAGGATTGGACACAGGAATTTCACTGCAACACAATGAGGAGCAATGTAGCCCTGACAAAGACACTTACTTTTATTCAAATTAAATAATCTGGAGAAAGACATGTTTGTACAGTTCAGTGAACCTTGCTGCTCTTAGCTCATCTAATGCAATTTGCATTCCTGTTGATTCAACCAAATATATTTTACATCTGAAATGAGTGCAGAACAATGGTGGTTCAGCTTTATCAATTAATTATGTAAATTACGATGCCAATTTCCACATCTTCCACCCTTGTCAGGTAAATTGAGCTCAAGGATGAGGTGTGATAATAAATATTGAGGACACGCGTGTGGATTCACATGAGAGATAAAGCAAGTAATGCTGTTTATTTCACTCTAGCATTAGCTAAGTTAGTGAAGTAATTTCAGATAATCAACATGTTGATTTACATATATTACAACAGGTAAATCAACCTGCTAATTGTTGATTCTGATGATTAACAACATCAGGAATTTAACATGCAGGTAGATTGGGAAAACTAGGTTGATAATGGATCTCAAGAGAGGGAATTTGCTAAATGTCTACATGATGGCTTTTTACAGCAGTTTGTTGTTGAGCCTACTCGGGGTTCAGCTATTCTAGACAGGGTGTTACATAATGAGCTGGAGCTAATTGGGAAGCTTAAGGTAAAGGGACTTTTAGGAGGCAGCGATTACAATACAATTGAGTTTAACTTGAAAATTAATCGGGAGAAAGTAAAGTATGATGTAGCAGTATTTCAGTGGAGTAAAGGAAATTATAATGGTATTGAAGAAGAGTTGGCCAGCAATAATGGATGGAGATTCCAGCAGGGATGACAGCAGTGTAGAAATGCTGTGAGTTTCTGAGGAAAAATGAGGAAGGTGCAGTGTAGATGTA
The DNA here is from genome assembly GCF_030144855.1 of Hypanus sabinus. Lineage (NCBI taxonomy): Eukaryota > Metazoa > Chordata > Chondrichthyes > Myliobatiformes > Dasyatidae > Hypanus > Hypanus sabinus. The sequence goes on along the minus strand of NC_082710.1, from coordinate 19,853,899 downwards.
TTCAAAAAGCAAATAAATACTCAAATGGCAAAATAGTACAACCATGGCTGGCAAGGGAAGTCAAAGCTAATGCAAAGGCAAGAGAGAGGGCATACAACAGAGCAAAAATTAGTGGGAAGATAGAGGATTTGGAAACTTTTATAAACCTACAGAAAACAATTAAAAGAATCATTAGGAGGAAAAAGCTGAAATATGAAAGCAAGTTTGAAAACAAGGTGGGTAGAAAAAGCTTTTTCACATATATGAAAAATAAGTGAGTTGAGAGTGGATATTAGAATGCTAGAAAATGAAGCCAGAAAAGTAATAACTGGGAACAAGGAGATGACAGATGAATTGAATGAGTGTTTTGCATCAGTCTTCACTGTGGAAGACACCAGCAGTGTGCCAGGTGTTGATGGTGTGAGTGAAGAGAAGTGAGTGCAGTTAATATTACAAAGGAGAATGTGCTAAAAAAGCTGAAAGACCTAAAGGTATATAAGTTAACCAGACCAGGTGAACTGCACCCTAGGATTCAGAAAGAGGTAGCGGTAGAGATTGTGGAGGCATTAGTAATGATCTTACAAGGATCATGGACCCTGGTGTGGTTCTGGAGAACTGGAAAATTGCAAGTGGAACTCCACCATTTAAGCGAGGAGAGAAACAGCAGAAAGGAAATTATAGACCAGTTAGCCTGACCTCAGTGGTTGGGAAGAAGTTGTAGTCAATTGTTTAGAATGAAGTTATGGAGCACTTGGTGACACAAGGATAGAACAGAGCCAGCATAGTTTCCTTAAGGATTTCTTGCCATGGTTTCTTGCCTGATGAATCTGTTGGAATTCTTTGAGGAGATTACAAGTAGGATAGATAAAGGGGATGCAGTGAAAGTTGTATATTTGGATTTTCAGAAGGCCTTTGAAGTGCCACACATGAGGCTGCTTACCAAGTTAAGAACCCATGGTATTACAGGAAAATTACTGGCATGGTTAGAACATTGGCTGTTCAGCGAGTGGAATAAAAGGATTCTTTTTCTGGTTGGCTGCTAGTGACTCGTGGCAGCTTGCGTTGGGAATGCTTCTTTTTATGCTGTACCGGGGTGATTGATAAGTTCGTGGCCTAAGGTAGAAGGAGTCAATTTTAGAAAACCTAGCACATTTATTTTTCAACATAGTCCCCTCCTGCATTTACACACTTAGTCCAGCAGTCGTGGAGCATACAGATCTTGGACCTCCAGAAAGTGTCCACAGCAGGGGTGATTGATAAGTTCGTGGCCTAAGGTAGAAGGAGATGAGTTATACAGTACATGCACATGCAGTTCAACTCTTTGAGTGATTATGCAGAAAATTTGAAGTTAATAACTCATCTCCTTCTACGTAGGCCATGAACTTATCAATCTCCCCTGGTACATCAATGATTTTGATGATGGAATAGATGGCTTTGTTGCCAAGTTTGAGATGATATGCAGGTTTGTGTAGGGGCAGATAGTGTTGAGGAAACCAAAAGGCTACAGAAGGACTTAAACAGGTTAGGAGAACAGGCAAGAAAGTGGCAAATGAAATACAATGTTAGAAAATGCATGCTCATGCACTTTGTTAGGTGAAGTAAATGTGCAGACCATTTTCTAAATGGGGAGAAAATCCAAAAATATGAAGTACAGAGGAACTTGGGAGTCCTTGTGCAGAACACTCTAAGGGTTAACTTGCAAGTTGAGTCAGTGGTGATGAAATAAAATGCAGTGTTAGTATTTATTTCAAGAGGTCCGGAGTACAAGAGCAGGGATGTGATGCTGAGGTTTTATAAGGCACTGGTAAGGCCTCATCTTGAGTATTGTGAACAGCTTTGGGCTGCTCATCTCAGAAAAGATGTGGTGGCATTGGAGAGAGTTCAGAGGAGGTTTGCAAGGCTGATTCTAGAAATAAAAGGATTATCTTATGAGGAAGTTAGTCCTGATGAAGGGTCTCGGCCCAAAACGTCAACATCGCTTCTCCCTATAGATGCTGCCTGGCCTGCTGTGTTCCACCAGCATTTTGTGTGTGTTGTTATCTTATGAGGAACACCTGATGGCTCTGGGCCTATATTTATCAGAATTGGGGCGGGGGGGGAAGTCCCAATTAAACCTTTCAAAATATTGAAAGGCCTAGACAGAGTAAATGTGGAAAGGATGATTCCCATGGTTGGTGAGTCTAGGACAAGAGGGCACAACCTCAGGATAGAGAGGCACCCATTTAAAACAGAGATGTGGAGAAATTTCTATAGCCACAGGGTGGTGAATTTGTGGAATTTATTACCACAGGCAGCTGTGGAGGCCAGGTTGTTGGGCATACTTAAGGCAGAGATTGATAGGTTCTTGATTGGTAATGGCATCAAAGGTTATGGGGAGAAGGCCGGGGAGTGGGTCTGAGTAGGGGAAGAAAGGATCAGCCTTGAGTTAATGGCAGAGCAGACTAGATGGGCCAAATGGCCTAATTCTGCTCCTATGTCTTATGGTCCTATAGGATATTGCATTAAGCTCCAAAGCTGTTCTTCTGGAGTTACCCCCACAGGGAAAGATATCTTGTTTGTGAGTTCTGTGTTTGCCAATGAGGGTGAGGTGGGAATCATAAATCCACAAATCCACAAATCCACAAATAAGGCAGGCAGTGATCAATGGAATGGGGAGTGACAATGTGTGAGGAAGGCAGTGCCCAAATTTTGCCACCTATTCATGGCCTCTGGTTCTCAATTCCACCCCAAAGTCTCATTTTACCTCGAGCAAGTATGATATTGCAATCCTTCAAGGAAGATTTGAGCATATCCTTGAATCTTTTCTTCTGTCCCCCTGGTAATCTTTTCCCATGACAGGCCTGTTACCAGGCATGCAGACAACATTGGCCTCTCTAACCTCAGCAACTGTGTATATCTAGGGAATGGACACAGGAGATATTTGTCCATATGAGGCTCTAAAATACATAGAGCCATGAAGTTATATAGCATGAAAATAGGCCATTCAGCCAGTCTCGTCCATGCTGATCAAGAGCTAGACACATGCCCCTCTAATGCTTTCCTATCCATGTACCTATCCAAATGCTTCTTTAATGTTTGATTGGACACATCTCTTCATTCTCCTCTGTGAGTTCATTCCATTTACCCACCATCCAATGAGTGATAAACCTACCTCTCAGATCTCTTATAAACCTTTCACCTCTCATCTAGGTTGTGTCATCATTTTGGACTCTTTTGCTCTGGGAAAAAGATTGACACCATCCACCTCATCTTTGCCTCTCATGATTTCATAAGCCACTTGAAGTTTACCTCTCAGCCTCCTGCATTTTTCAGCCTATCCTGTCTCCCCTAATAACTCAAGTCCTCTAGTTCTGGCATCATCCTAGTGAATCTTCTCCAACCTTCTAGCTTAATTACATCCTTCCTATAATATGGCCACCAGAGCTGTGAATAATACTGCAGCTGCAGTTTTACCAATGTCTTGCACAGGTGTAATGTGATGTCCCAATGATGTAGTCAATACCCTGAGTGATAAGGCATGTATACTATTAATCTTTCTTACCATCTTGTTGTCTTTAGGCAACTGTGTGTACATACCCTACAACACTCCCCAGAACCCCATCATTCAGTGTATACGCCCGAACCTGATTTAACTTCCCACAATGCATTTGTCTGAGACAAATTCCATCCTTGATTCCTTGGTTCACTTTCCGAGTTGATCAATTTCATGTTGTAAACCTAGACAATCTAAAGTTGTTATGAAATACTGACTAGTTGGGATCAACTGAAAATTTGAGTCTTGAGCTTTTGACATACTTTTACCTCTACAGGATGGTATGAGTTAGGGAGACCACTGTCTCCTTTTTGTATCTACAAACATTTTATTTTGTACTAAGAAGATACAGAACTTAACTGAGCAACCCTGAATGGTATGAGGCTCATGCCAATGCTCTGTTCATCTGAGTTAATCTCATTAGGAGGGCAAAAACACCATTGTAGATTCCTCATACTACATAATAAAAGGTCTACGTTCTGCTTTCAGTGGCTGACGGAGGAGCTATCTGATGCTGTATTACATTGGCCATCTTTCAGGTGTAGGTTCAGTGTGGGACTTCACTAGTTGTTGCTGCAAACTCTTCAGGCTTGGAATGTTAATGCAACAAAGTCCAACTTCCATCCCATAAATGTCAGCGTTTATATCATCTAAAAGTAAATCTCACCATTGTTGAAGATGACAGCCCTGTAAATCCCTGCCACATTCAAATGACTGATGAACTCCATCAGTTTCAGGTACTAGGTAATCCTGGGAGAGACAAATTGGAAATCACTGTACTCATTACTTCATTTTTCCTCTCTTTCCACTGGCACTCATTGGTACAATACAAGGATAATTTAACATTCTCGTGTTCAATCATCATAATAGCCATTTTCTTTCATTCTGTCAACAGTCCTTAGAATAAAGGACTTTTCCATTATCTGAATACTAAAATGAGAGTGCTCTGTCAATTTGACTGTGCATTGCTCATACTTCAGGTGAGATCAAGCTTACCAAATCCCCAGTGTAACGAATATGAAACGCACTTACATGTGTATTCCAGTCTCAAACAAGAGAAAATCTGCAGATGCTGGAAATCCAAGACCCTGCTGAAGGGTATCTGCCCAGGACATCGACTGTACTTTTTCCATAGATGCTACCTGCTCTGCTGAGTTCCTCCAGCATCAGGTGTGGGTTGCCTGTATTACAGTCTGCAGTACTAGGAAAAGAAAGAAGGGTCCATCCTGGGCTAGTGTTTGCTGTGGATGTTAAGCCTTTTGCTTGTGGAAATAATGGTCCAACCTATATATGAAAATCCCATCCAATGCTAAATTAACACAGTAAATCCAAATTTAGGGAAATCCTGCTACTAAAATAAAATAAAAATAATGAGGGTTTTTTTTAGATTACTTTAGCTGTGAATAACATATAGGGTTCCTTCCAAACCAACAAATCAGAGGGGATAACTTCACTCTTTCCAACACTGAACCTATGGACTATGGACCATAACCTATGGACTCACTTTCAAGGACATTTCAACTCATGTTCTTGAAATTTATTGAGCAGTTTTTGTTCCGTTTTGTATTGGCACAGTTTGCTGACTTTTACACATGGGTTGTTTGTCCGACTTGGTTGTGCATTCATTGATTCTATTTTGTTTTTTCTGTATTTACTGTGAATATTCACAAGAGAATGAATCTCAAGGTAGTACATGGTGGCATTAAAGTACTTCAATAATAAATTTACTTTGAACTTTTGAGCATTTAACATTACTAGCAAACACGAGGAAAACTGCAGATGCTGGAAATTCAAACAACATTCCCTCACCACCATTCAGGGCCCCAGACAGTCCTTCCAGGTGAGGCGACACTTCACCTGTGAGTCGGCTGGTGTGGTATACTGCATCTGGTGCTCCCAGTGTGGCCTTTTATATATTGGTGAGACCTGATGCAGACTGGGAGACCGTTTCGCTGAACACCTACGCTCGGTCTGCCAGAGAAAGCAGGATTTCCCAGTGGCCACACGTTTTAATTCCACATCCCATTCCCATTCTAATATGTTTATCCATGGCCTCCTCTACTGTCAAGATGAAGCCACACTCAGGTTGGAGGAACAACACCTTATATACCGGCTGGGTAGCCTCCAACCTGATGGCATGAACATTGATTTCTCTAACTTCTGTTAATGCCCCTCCTCCCCTTCTTACCTCTTCCCTGATTGATGCACCATCAATAACTCACTCTGAGACGTAAGGCGAGATATCGGCTTTTATTGACTGAAGAAGGAACCAGCAGTGAGTGACCATCATATTACATCCTGGAGAATGAGGCAGAGGATCAGACCTCGATCACCTTTATACAGGGGCCTGTGGGAGGAGCCACAGGAGCAGTCAGAAGGGGGCGTGTCCAGACAGGCACATAGTTCACCACACTGATATATTTAGTTGTTTTTGTTTTCTCTCTCTCTCTCTGCCCATCACTCTGCCTGTTCTCCATCTCCCTCTGATGCTTCCCTCCTCCCCCTTTCTTTCTCCTGAGGCCTCCCGTCCCATGATCCTTTCCCTCCTCCAGCTCTGTATCACTTTTGCCAATCACCTTTCCAGCACTTAGCTTCATCCCACCCCCTCCGGTCTTCTCCTATCATTTCGCATTTCCCCCTCCCCCACTACTTTCAAAACTCTTAGTACCTTTCCTTTCAGTTAGTCCTGATGAAGGGTCTCGGCCCGAAACGTCGACAATGCTTCTCCCTATAGATGCTGCCTGGCCTGCTGTGTTCCACCAGTGTTTTGCATGTGTTGTAACATTACTAACCATCATTTCTTCACCACTACACATTACTGCTGCTTGAATCTGTCTTCCACTGTCTCAGTTTTGAAGGCAAGCTACTTGCTGACATTATTGTTGTGAGGGTGGAGGCACAATATTGGAGAACCATCAGCCCTCATCACCTGGATGTAGACAGCGTAATTCAATCTGAATCTTACCCCAATATTCAGTCACCATAGAGAGCCCATTCACTCTCCGATAAACAGGTGCCTGCTTTTGTTTTGCACCGTAACTTGGTTCCAGCGCACATGCCTGGTATCTTCTGATGTACAGATTCAATTTCTGGGCATCTGGGGTTAGTTGCTAAGGCAAGTGTCAGTGTGACTTCCCCTTGACCACCTCTTTTATCTTTTGCCACTGTCTGGGCACTTTGCAATTCTTTGGCAAATGAAATGATAAAAGATGTAAGAATTTCATACTTATGTCACCATTGGCTGAGTCAGAAGAGCTAGGGGATACAAAGTGTGAGAATCAGAATCAGATTTAAAATCATACATGTCATGAAATTTGTTAACGTTACGGGAGCAGTACAATGATAAATAAATTTAGAGAGAAAAAATACATTGTGTATATATAACGTGATTGATAAGTTCATAGCCTAAGGTAGAAGGAGTCAATTTTAGAAAACCTAGCTCATTTATTTAGTGTTGCCACCATGTCCTCATGGACCTCCTTGGGTGACAAGCCCTTGAGACCGAGGTAGCGGATGACTGCACGAAGGCCGACGTTGTCCATTTTCTCAGACAGTGCTTACTTGCAATTTTCAATTATCTGAAACAGAAATACCACAGAAGTTATTAACTTCAAACTTTCTGCATAATCACTCAAAGATTTGAACTGCACGTGCACGTAACGAGTGCTGTATAACTCATCTCCTTCTACCTTAGGCCACGAACTTATCAGTTACCCCTGCTGTGAACCACTTTCAGGAGGTCCAAGATGCACACTTCTACAAAGAAGGGATCCGTATGCTCCACGACCGCTGGACTAAGTGTGTAAATGTAGGAGGGGACTATGTTGAAAAATAAATGTGCTAGGTTTTCTAAAATTGACTCCTTCTACCTTAGGCCGCAATTTATCAATCACCCTGTGTGTGCGTGTGTTTGTATATATGCATGTCTATTAAAGAGTTAAGTTAAATGAAGTAGAGCAAAATAACAGAAATAACAGATGAAAGTACGAGCACCTTCTAAAGATTCACTCCCATTGGTGACCATGCTCTCACTAATAGCTCTTCCTATAACTGCCAATGCTGTCCCTGTGGTGTTAGAGTACACAGGGTCTATTTATCCACCTACTGCCGCTCTTATCTCTGGTACTGCAACAACACAGGTAATAGCGGGAAGGGGAAGTGAGTGTGCCTGCAAGTGTTTTCAATAAGCTTCCAATCTGGCTGTCATAATTGAAAGCTAGTGGTGTGTGTGTGCCTGAGCTTCAGACTGTGGAAGTCAGGTCTGCTGCACTGTGCAATGTGCGAGGATGCTGTGAAATATATAAGTGTCTGCAGTGAATCATAAAAGGGTGAGATTTTGCGGGGGAATTCAAAGGATTATACTTAGACATGTAGGAAAGGCGCGTCAATGGATCAAGGATCCAAGGGTCAGCTTTATTCCCCATATACACTTACATGTATTAGAAATCTGATGTGGTGGGCTGGCAACAGGAAAACAGCAACATTCAACAACAGTTAAGAATTATATAAAAATAAGTTTGAAGTACAGATATGAAACAAACTGTGCATAAAATACAGGAATACCAGCATGTATTTACAATGTAAAGAGTATTATAAAATGGGGTTTAAAGTGTTTACAGTGCGGTGACTGAGCTAATAGATAAAGGAGATGTGGGCACTAACTAGAATGGTTCATCAGGTTAACTGCCACGGGGGGAAGAAATTTTCAAGATGGTGTAAACTTTTTGTTCTATAATGCTTTCTAGGTGGGAACTTTTAGAAAAGGCAGTTGCTGGGCAGCTAGGGTCTACAATGATTTTTCCTGCCAACTTTTTTGTCCCAGACATTTTATAAGTCTTGCAATGATGGTAAATATGCAGACACACATGCATTGTACACATGTTAATGAGCTCTGGCAAGCGACCAATCCAGATATCAGAAGATTGAGAGGAGGGGATTTCACTCAGGTCCATTGCCTGAGTAAAAAAAGGCAGCAGCGGATCACAACAGCGGAATTGAGCTCTGAACAATAACCAATCTGCATTTCAGACGGATTATTGAGCAAACTGAAGGAAGGCAGCGGCAAGAGCAGCAGCCATCATCTGAGTGGGCAGAGTCAGAGTAGTGATCATGAGGCTTTAGCTCTTCGAGGTTTCAGAGAAAAGAGGCTTCAGTCAGAGTAATCAAAGAAAAGAAAAGCCCCAGCTAAAGTCTTCTTTTCTTCTCTTCTTTATATCTGCTCAGTTAGGACAGTGACATGCCAGGCAGTATAGCTGAATGCTCCCCTTGTAAGATGTGGGAAGACAGGGAGATCTCCAGTGTCCCTGATGACTATAGTTGCAAGAGGTGCATTCAGACGCGGCTTCTAACAAGCCGCATAAAGCAGTTGAAGCTGGAAATAGATGAACTCTAGATCATTCTGGTGGGTGAAGGAGTGATAGATAGGAAACATGGAGAGGTAGTTACACCCAAGGTGCAGGACACAGAAAGCTGGGTGACAGTCAGGAAGAGGAAAGGGGTTAAGGAGCCAATGCAGAGCGCCCCTTGGTCATCCCCCTCAACAAAAGGTATATCACTTTGAATACAGTTGAGAGGTTTGACATAAAAGAGGAAAGACACAGTGGTTGGGTGTCTGGCACTGAGTGTACCTCTGTGACTCAGAAGGGAAGGTGGGAGAGGGAGAAGGGGGATGCTGTACATCTGCAGTTTACCATCACTGCAGGGCTTATATGTGTCCAGGACAAAGAATAGGGGATTTGTTATTTAGGGGGAAGGGACTGGTGGTTCTGTGGGTGAGAATACCATTCCCAAATGGTATGCTGGCTCTTGGGTGCCAGGGTCCAACACATGGCAGATCAAGTCCTTGACATTTTTAAGTGGGGGTTGAATGGCAGAGGTTGTGGTCCATGTAGGTACCAATGACATGGGTAGAACAAATGATGAGATTCTCCAGAGGGCATTCAGGGAGTTAAGTGCAACGTTAAAGGGCAGGATCTCTGGGGTTGTGAGGCCAGAACTAGAAAGATTATACAGTTTAACATGTGACTGAGGAGTTGGTGTAGGAGTGAAGGCATAAGATTTTTGGATCATTGGGCTCTCTTCCAGGGAAGGTGGGACCTGTATAGATGTGACAGTTTGCAACTGAACTGGAGGGGGATTAATATAAGATCATAAGACCATAGACTATAAGATATAGGAGCAGAATTAAGCATTTGGCCCATCAAGACTGCTCCACCATTTCATCGTGGCTGATCCAATTTTCTCTCTCAGTCCCGATCTCTTGCCTTTTCCCTATCTATTCATGCCCCGACCATTCAAGAATCTATCAACCTCTAGCTTAAATATACATAAAGACTTAGCCTCCATAGCTGCTTGTGGCAAGGAATTACACAGATTCACCACTCTCTGGCTAAGAAACTCTTCCTCATTTCCATTCTAACAGGATGCCCCTCTATTCTGAGGCTGTGACCTCTTGTCTTAGACTCTCCCACCATAGGAAACATCCTTTCTACAAACACTCAATCAAGCCTTTTCAACATTTGATAGGGTTCAGTGAGGTCACCCCACATTCATCTTAATTCTAGTGAATACAGGCCCAGAGCCATCAAACACTCTTCATATGACAAGTAATTCAACTCTGGAATCATTTTTGTGACCTTCCTTTAAACCCTCTCCAGTGTTAGCACATCCTTTCTAAGATAAGGGGCCTAAACCTGCTCACAATACTTCAAATGAGGTGTCTGTAGTGCTTTTTAAGTTTCAACATTACATCCTTGCTTATATATTCTAGTTCTTTTGAAATGAATGCTAACATTATATTTGCCTTCCTCACCACAGACTCAACCTGTAAATTAACATCTAGGGATTTCTGCTCAAGGACTCCCAAGTCCCTTTGCACCTCAGATTTTTGTATTTTCTCTCCATTTCAGAAATAATCAACCTTTTCATTTTTTCTACTAACATGCATGACCATACACTTCTTAACACAGTATTCCATCTGCCATTTCTTTGCCCATTCTCCTCATCTGTCTCAATCCTTCTGTTGCCTCTCTCCTTTCTCAAAACTACCTGCCTCTCCAGCTATTTTCTGCTTTTTGACAGCTTTGCAAAAACGCCATCAATTCCATCATTGACATATAATGTAAAAAGAATCGGTCCCCACACAGCCCCCAGTGGAACACCACTAGTCACCAGCAGCCAGTCTGAAAAAATTCCCTTTCTTTCCACTCTTTGCCTCCTGCTAATCAGCCACTGCTTTATCCGTGCTAGAATCTTTCCTGTAATATCATGGGCTCATAGCTCGTTAAGCAGTGTCATGAGTGGCACTTTGTCAAAGGCCTTTCGAAAATCCAAGTTCACGACATCAAACGATTCTCCATTGTCTATCCTGCTTGTTACTTCTTTAACGAAATCCAACAGATTTGTCAGGCAAGATTTTCCCTTGAGGAATCCCAGCTGACTATGGCCTATTTTATCAAGTGCCTCCAAGTACCCTGAGACCTCATCCTTAATAATCAACTCAACATCTTCTAGTGACCTCACTGAGGTCAGACTAACTGGCCTATAGTTTTCCTTCTTCTGCCTCTCCCTTCTTGAAGAGTGGAGTGACTCTTTTTGCAATTTTCCAGTCTTCCAGAACCATACCCAAAGCTAATGATTCTTGAAAGATTATTACTAATGCCTTCACGATCTCTTCAACCACATCTTTCAGAACTCTGGGGTGTACACCATCTGGTCCAGGTGACTTATCTACCTTCAGACCTGTCAGTTTCCCATGGACATTCTGTCTAATTATGGTAACTTCTCACAGTTCATGCCTCCGTCACCTGGAACTTCCACCATCCTGCTAGCATCTTCCATAGTGAAGACTGATTCCCTAGTGGGAAGGTTTGTTAATGCTATATGGTGGGGTTTAAACTAATGTTGCAGGGGGTAGGGGAACACTTTGCACATGAACAGTTAGTGGAGAGGTTGTGGAGGCAGCTGCTGGTAAGACCTCAGACAAAGTCATGAATCAAAAACACAAAGTACATTGCAGATGCTGTGGTCCAATCAACACGTACAACAAGCTGGAAGAACAGCAGGTTGGGCAGCATCCATGGAAATGAGCAGTCAACGTTTCGGGCTGAGACCCTTCCTCAGGACGAAGAGGACTGCTCGTTTCCACAGATGCTGCCCGACCTGCTGAGTTGCTCCAGCTTATTGTATATGTCATGAATCAAAAGATTGAGCATGGTGCAACTAGTGTCCTGAGCTGTGAATATTGCAATGCAAGAAGTATAATAGGGAAGGCATATGGGTATGAGCTCAGGGTTTGGATCAAAATCTGGAATTATTATCTTGTGGCTATTAGTGAGACTTGGTTGCAGGTGGGGTGGAACTAGCAGTTCGGTATTCTGGGGTTCATACTTTAGACATGACAGAGTGGGAGGGATTAAAGGAGGTTAGTGGCAGTACTAGTCCTGGAAAGTGCCACATCAGTGCTCTGACAGGACAGACAGGAGAACTCAACTGCTGAGGCATTATGGGTGAAACTGAGAAGTAAGAAAGATATGACAATGTTAATGGGGTTACATTACAAACCATCCTACAGTCTTAGGAACAAAATTGTAAAGAGATTGCAGACTGTTGCAAGAAACATAAATTTGTTGTAGTAGGTGATTTTAACTTTTGACATTTTGACTGAGAATTCCATACGATAAAAAGACTAGATGGGATACAGTTTGTCAAATGTGTTCAGGAAAGTTTCCTTCATCAGTACATAGAAGCCCGAATGAGAGCAAACGAATCTGGATCTACTGTTCAGGAATGAGACAGAACAGGTGACAGAGGTTTGTGTAGGGGAACACTTTGCATCCAGTGACTGTAAACCCATTAGTTTTAAAGTAAATATGCAGAAACATAAAGTAGGTCTGGTCCATAGGTTGAGATTTTAAATTGGAGGAAGGCCAATTTTGATGATATCAGAAATGATCTGCCAAGTATGGATTGGGACAGGTTGTTTTCTGGCAAAAGTATACTTGGTGGCGGGACGCCTTCAAAACTGAAATTTTGAGAGTACAAAGCTTGCATGTGCCTGTCAGAATAAAAGGTAAAAATAAGTGTAGGGAACCATAGTTCTCAAGAGATGTTGAGGCACTGGTTAAGAGTGAAAATGAGGTGTATCACAGGTATGGGTAGATAGGAACAAATGAGTATAAGAACTGCAAGAGAACACTTAAGAAAGAAAGCAGGCATGAAGTTGTCCTAGCAGACATGGTGAAGGAGAAGCCTGAGGGAAGAACAGCAAAGGACAAAACTGGTCCTCTGGATGACCATATGTGGAGCAAAAACAAATGGGGAGATCTTAATTGCATTCTTGCATCTGTAGTTACTCAGGAGATGGATACAGAATCTATAAAAGAGAGGTAAAGTGGCATCAACTTTATGGACCCTGTACAGATTACAGAGGAGGAGATGGTTACTACACTGAGAGAAATCAGGGTGGATAAATCCACAGGGCCTGACAAGGTATTCCCACAGAACCTACAGTAGGCAAGTGCAATAATTGCTGAGGCCCTAGCAAAGATATGGTATTGGAGGATAGCCAATGTTATTCCGCTGTTTAAAAAAAGCTCCAAACATAAACCAGGAAATTATAGGCCAGTGAGTCTGACATTGGTTGTGAGAATGTTATTGGAAGGTATTCTAAGGGACCGGATATGTAAGCATTTGGATAGACATGGACTGGTTAAGGGTAGTCAGCATGGCTTCGTGTGTGGTAAGTTATGTCGAACCAATCTTATAGTATCTTTTGATGAAATTGTCAGGAAAGTGGATGAAGGCAAGGAAATGGATGTTTTCTACGTGGGTTTTAGAAAGGCATTTGATATGAACCCCTGGGAAGCTGGTCAAGAAGGTTCATTTGCTCAGCTTGCAGGATGAGATAGTTAATTGAACTAAACATTGCCTTTGCGGGAAAATCTAGAGAGTGGTCATAGACTGGAGGCCTGTGATGAATGGTGTGTCACAGGGATCGTTGCTAGGTCCTTTGTTGTTGGTCATCTACATCAATGACCTGGATAATAATATGGTTAACTGGATCAGCAAATTTGCGGATGACATCAAGAACGAGGGTGTGGTGGGCAGTAAGGAAGCTTATCGTGGCTTGCAGAGGGGTTTGCATCAGCTGGAAAAATGCCTGAAAACTAGCAGATGGAATTTAATGTAGACAACTACAAGGTTTTGCACTTCAATAGGACCAACCAGGGTGGGTCTTACACAATGAACGGAAGGACACTGAGGAGTGTGGTAGAACAAAGAGATCTGAGAATACAGGTTGATAATTCAATGAAAGTGGCACCACAGGCAGATAGGGAACAAAGAAAACTTTTGGCACATTGGCCTTCATAAATCAATGTATTGAGAACAGAAGATGGGATGTAATGTTGAAGTTGTATAAGACGTATGTGAGGCCTAATTTGGACTATTGTGTGCAGCTTTGGTCACCTGCCTCCAGAAAAGATGTAAACACATTTGAAAGAATACAGAGAAAATTTACAAGGACGTTGCTGGGTCTGGAATACCTGAGTTATAAGGAAAAATTGAATAGGTTAGGACTCTACTCTTTAGAACATGGAAGACTGAGAAGAGATTTGATGGAGGTGTACAGAATTATGAAGGGGATGGGGGGTAAATGCAAGCAGACTTTTCCCATTGAAATTTGGGCAGGACGACAGCCAGAGGTCATGGGTTAAGGATGAAAAGTGAGAAGCTTAAGGGGAACATGAGGGAAACTTCTTCACTTGGAGGGTTGTGAGAGTGTGGAATGAACTGCTAGCAGTGGTGGTGCATGCGAGCTCAATTTCAATGTTTAAGAGAAGTTTGGATAGGTACATGGATTGTAGGGATATGGAGGGCTATGGACCCTGTGCAGGTCAATGGGAGCAGGTGGTTTAAGTGGTTTTGGCATGGACTAGATGGGCTGAAGTTTCTGTTCTGTACTTCTCTGTGACTCTATGACTGTATGTGTATCCTTGAATACCAGTGATTCTTGGGTGGGGGGGGGGGAGTAGCTGAGGTAATTGTACTACTGTTAACTGATATTCCTCTTCTACCTCCAACCTCACACACGTCCCTCTGAATGTAATTGATCACAGAGAAGCCCAAGTTATCTGCTCTATTTTCAGCTTCCCCTTGGTCTGGAGAGCCTTAACCAACACCCAACCCCACACCACTGTGCTCTTTTCTGATTCCTCCGCTGAGACCTTCAGCACGCTGTAGGAAATATTTTGTTGATTATTGTATAGAAGACTTTTCCCACTTTGCACCTCCCAGCAGCCACAGTGTACTTCCCATGCAAGAAATACAAGCTAACCCCATGTAGCATTGGAAAGTAACCGTTTTGGATCCGTTGTTGATCTATGCAACCAATGATAACCACAGTTAGATCTGGCTACGTACGGGTCACTATAATGAGTTATCAACATGAAGTCGGTCCGCTGACTGCATTACAGTGAAAACCAATCCTGTTTTTGCAATCCAACTAACCGAATCCATTAAAAGTTGGAAGCAGGTACAATAAGACCAATGGGTCTTCTCAGTGCTTATTTCCTCCACTCGACAGAAAAGTAGTGTGCAGAATCCATTCTGCACGCACAACACGTAACACCTTGAAGTGAATGGGCTACAGCAGTAGGAAACCATGAACTTACACAGGAGATACCTAATAAAGTGGCCACTGAATGTATATTCTCTCCACACCATTTTATACTTTGGGGATCGAAACTGAGACGTATTTTATTGAAATTATTAAATGAATGTAACTGAAAAGCTATTACAAATTACTGGCGAATTCTCTTTTATGTTTAAGAAATGTTTTAGATTTGTCACAGTTTTTGCTAATAATCATCTGTACTTGCAATTCTCTTGTCAATAGCTTGATATTAAAATAAAACTGGATATCAAAAAAGTATATTGCACTGTACAATTACATTCAGCATCTTTATTTCTTGTACTGCTCTGTCAGTGAAGGCTTTAGTCTCATCCTGACAAGATATTGATCTAAAGCTAATGTTTCTTGAGCAGATAAAGGGAAACCAAAGTATTAACTAGAAAATAGATTAATCATCATGTGTTTAATAACAGCATGTGCATGTTGTATTGTATCTTTTGCAGAATTCCTAACAAGATTAGTGAGAAATATCCTTCACTTGAGTTGATAATTATAGCTCTGTTTTTTACAAATAAAGAATTCACTTTGAAGGTTCACCGACTGTGAAAAAATATATTTACAGCTATCGTATGTAATAGCTTTTATTTTTAAAGTAATGCTAAAATAAGATTCTGAGTATACTGAATTGCAATTTGCTGGTGATAATTATTGCCTATCTTACAATCAAATATTTTGATCAAATCATGACTGCCTGCTTAGTTATGCAGCAGTACAGTCATATTCAGATAATAAGCAGTTTGTAAGCAATACATCTTTACTTTACCTGGTATTTGCATCAATTCATATGTATGTAGGTTCATTTATTCTGCTATTAGTAGGTGGATCTACCTGACAAGCATGCAACATCCTTAGATCTTCACAAGGATACTGATGGGAAAATGTGGCTGTCAAGTATTCATTTCGATAATACAGTGAATTAAGTGATTCAGAAAAAAATGTAGCTCAAGTGGTTGATGGTTGGGATGAGTTGTCCTCTGATCTTGACAACT
The DNA here is from genome assembly GCF_030144855.1 of Hypanus sabinus. NCBI lineage: Eukaryota > Metazoa > Chordata > Chondrichthyes > Myliobatiformes > Dasyatidae > Hypanus > Hypanus sabinus. Next base: position 19,837,707 of record NC_082710.1, on the reverse strand, counting down.
TATTTGCAAATGTTTCATCACCATAGGAGAGGCATCAGTAAACTGTTAATTTATGCTGATGTCCTCCGAAAACTTGGCCTTTATATGCAGTACTTATCAATCCACTGGTTGGTCGTCAGTTACGGAAACTCAATTGTGATTAGGGAGGGGAGTTCTGAGAGTCCTGGTTATCGGTGAACAATTCTGTTCCAGAAATGTAGACCTTGATCCTATTTAATAAGCCAATGTGGGCTAAATCCCAGACCACAACACACAGAGTTCACCATGTAACTAATCAGTGATGAGACCTCCTCCCTACATCACAAATGAGATTTCGTAATGACAACCAGTCAGTTGATAGATAAGTACATAAAGGCCAAGTATTCGGAGGACATGCCACAAGTGAACAGTGCGCTGATGATGTCTCCTTGTATGGTGATGAAATGTTTGCAGATGGATTGCCAAGACTAAAGAACAACTCAACCCAACCAAGAATAAATGGAAGTTGGTATTGTAATGAGAAAGTACAGAAATGGTTATGGATATGCTTTTTCCTTTGGTCCCTCCTCACTGCAGGTTGTAATGAAGATAGCACTCAGCATCAATACCATCTCCATTCATATACACTCAAGACATACTGAAGATGCTGGAAATCTTGAGCATACCAAATGCTAGATTAACTCAGCAAGTCAAGCAGCATCCATGGAGGTGAATAATCAGTTGATATTTCTGGCTGGGAACCTTCCAAAATGAAGGATCTCAACTTGAAACGTTGATTGTTTACCCTCCGTTATAGATGCCGCCCAACTTGTTGAGATCCTCCAGCAGATTGTGTCTGTATCTCCATTTACTTGCCTGAGTTGTCTGCTTTTGGACCCAGCTTGACATTCCTAGTTGCTTATTTTGCCATCTGACGTCATTAAAGTGGACATGCAGAGTAGGATCCAAGCAACTCTGTGTGCGATAATTCTACAGCAACAATCTAATTTCTGAGGACATATGAAATTTTGAAAAATCAAAGGAATCCTTTGACAGAATATAAGAACAACCCACCTTTTGGGTTTCCTGTTACTTAAGTTTGCCCACACCCCTCACACACCTTTCCACTTCATTGCGTATTTTTATGAAAGAAATCCCAAAAAAAGTGATGGGATCATACCACAAATAACTGGACCAATATATCAGCTGGCTGGTAAAACTGGGGAACAGCGTGCAACATGGATGCTCACAGCTGACTTGTGAAAGACATCGTAATCACAAGTCACAGCGAGTTCCGTGTTACTAACTAAGATTGTATCATCTCCTCCTTTATATAAGAATGTAATGGATGCTCTGATAAACTGAAGGCTAATATAGAGTTGCATGTTTAATGCGGTTAATTCCATGCCTGAGTAGTTCTGAAAGCAGGCAAGGTTGGATCTAGATTCAAATGAATATCAGAATGAAGACAAGAATAATAAATACAGATAATTTATTTATCAATAGCAGAATGCATACTGTAGAATACTTGAGCAAATGCCCCGCATCAATCCAATGGGAAACTAGAGTTTCCTCCCTTCTGAAATAATTCATGGTTCAATCCCATGTCCCACTGAACTTTACGACAGCTGAGGCTAGCATAATGGAAAAGCTATCAGATTTGAAAGCGATCCGAACTGTATAACCCTATAAGAAATACAGCGCACCCCTCAAAAACATTGAATTAGCTCTGTGGTTTACTTCAGTATTTGAAGACTATATCTTGTTAATGTGACAGCTCTGTGGTGTCATGAGCTCCCAGCATTCATTAACTCAGGGCTATCATTCACAGTTTTATTGGAAACTATGGGTTAGATACGCTCTTCTTTGCAGCCCGATGTCAATGGACTGCAATGTATCATTGTTTCTTGCCACCCACGCCCCACAACACTGAACACCTTATCCCAGCTCTCTATTCCCTGCACCTTGCAAATGGTTGCCGAGGGGAAGTGCAGCTGAGCCTTCTCATATAAAACATCTGAGTTCAGAGCAGGAGTAGATCTCTCAAGTACAGTATGCTCCACTGTTTAATAACATTATAGACAAACAAGTACATTATAAAAAGTATTAAATGATGCTGTGCTGGACACTGTGATGTTTAATGTGATAAGGCGCTGATAATCATACAAGTTAACCATCAATGATACTCCAGGAGGGAACACATCAATTAGGCTGCAGATAGTTAGATATCGGTTGCTCTCTGAGCTGCTACGGCAGATCAATTACTGTAGAGACTTTAGACATGTTGAGTTAAAAAACAAGCTGTAGTTTGGCCTTAAGAAGAGCACATGAAGAAGATAATGTCTTTATTTAATGTTTTGGAACATGATAAGACTTATGAGCAACCCATTTCATTTTCCTTCACCGATCCTAGAAAGGTGCCAAACTTTGCTTCACATTTGAAGAAAAAGTAGACTCACAGGAAGACTAAATGTCTGTGGGTCTTCAATGGGGCACATTCATATGCACGCTTCATACATGGTGACTGAGTTGCAAAAGTTGCAAAAACTAACCTACTTGCATTTTAATATATTGTATTCATTTATTTTCTCTGTTTATTGAGACATTTCTTTTCACTTTTTTAAGGAAAACTGAATAAATTGATTGCTTTGCAAGGCACCTGTGTTCAGTCCACAGAAGATTTAACCTTGAACTCATTTGGTTGCTACTTTAATTCTTCCCCATCCCATCGTCTCTATCTGAGGATAATTACATTATTACAATAGGTTATTACACTATACTATTAGTATTATTACACTATTACAATAGGCTATTACACTGCACTATTACAATTATCACACTTTTGCACTGCTCTAGTACAATAGGCTCAATGCCAGTTTGAACAACAACATCTCAACTTGGTGAAATTTGGCGTGGTGATGGAAGACCAATTAGGAATATGAGCAGGCAATTCATTTGGTAGGAAGTTACCTTCAAACAGAAGCATAAATAAGAAGCTGCTGTAGTTTTTGCCCAGTATTTTGAACAGATAAAAAAGGATTCTAACCTACACTCAACTGGAGAGCATGCATTTCTTCTAAAGATAAATAGAATTTTAAATTGGAAAACACTCTCCTTGGAGGATAATGTTTGCTGAGTTATAGTTAGTTGTTTGGAGAAATGGTCAATAAAACACAAACATATTTTAATAAGAATTGTATGAGAAATATCAGTTCCAGGTCAAACAGCAATTCTATCTCTACAGAACCGTGAGAAGAAATATTGATGATCCTTGCATTGTGTAAGGATTCACTACTTCTGTTTTATACTCACTTGCTGACCGCCGTGGTATGGAAATGAGTACAGAAGCTTTTTATGATCAAAAAGGTTTGTTCGCCCTCAAGACCTAGCAAGTGGGTAACTCAAGGGAGAGCAATCAGCAAATTAAGGCCCAGCAGGCAAACACCGAACTTGATCCCTGCAACATTTCATTGTACATTTTGCACTCAACCAACCACAGGAATGTCCTTGGGCATCAAGGACCCTGTGAATGATCTGCTACCGACGCAATAGGGCAGCATTTCGCCATTCGGCCCATCAGCCATTCAGCAATTTCTTGGTTTATCTTCCACCTCGATTCTATTTTCCTGCCATGTTTTTTTAACATCCAGAAATCAATTAATTTCTGTTTTGAACATGTTGAATGACAACCCTTCACTAAATCCAGCAATTCTCCACCCTCTGGCTGACAGAATTTCTGTTTGTCTCCGTTGCTAACCATCTGTTCATATTTTGAGCCTGGCATCTCAGTTCTAAACTCCCAAGCCTGGAGAATACGCTCCCTGCATCTACTCTGTCAAACACTCTAAGAAATGTTCAAAGACTCTAAGTATGTTTCAAAGAGATTAATAATATCCATTCTTCTTACGTATAGAATAGCAGCCTAGATTATTCACCTTTTCCTCATATACAGATGCAACAGTGCGCGGTCACATGTATTTCTACTGAAAGCATCAAATATTAGTAATGCAGACCCAGGAAATGTGTTGGAGCAGACGTTTGATTTGAAAATGACATTCCTTCATTTGACAAACACTAAACTCCTGAAGCAGCCTCTCCGTCTTGAGCATTGTCATGGGATGTGACTATCAGATGCAAGATGTTCTCAAAACTTCCTTGAAGAAATGAAACATTCTGGTTGACTGTTGGGAACTACCCTTCCCTCCCTTCCCCACCCCTCATGACCAAACAACAGTGGAGATAGGCTTCAAGGATGGTGGTGTGAGTCTTGCAGCCATGCACTTGGAGCAAACACTAGCCCTGAGTAAGCATGAAGCACAGACCAGCTCATGTACTACCTGCCCACCACTCTCCACCTGACCCATCCATGGTTCCCTCAGGGACCTCATCAACCTTTCTGAATTTACAAAACTCAAATAGAAGTAAGTCATCCTCAATCTGTGTAACAAGATCCCCAACTACCTGACAAAGTGGAATGTGTAACAAGATCTTCATTACAGAGTTTTCACATCCCATTTCTTCAATTACTTGTCCAAGTGAAATGTCTTTGTTTGTGGTGGAAAGAGAGGGGAATATGATGCGATGCATGATCTTAGACCCCCTTCAATTCATAGAGTTTAGGGTGAGAAAGCACTGGGTTGGTCAAAAGAGGATAAATTGATGATAACTTTATCTTTGACAATTTGCAAAATATGATCACGTCAATGACAGTTCCAATAAATAGTTCAACGTCATCTTCTTCAGGTATTATAAGGACCAAGAATTAAGAATTAGCTTTATTCACCATAGATACACTAATGTATATTCATGGTCTTCTGCTGCTGTAGCCCATCTATTTCAAGGTTCGATGTTTTGTGTGTTCTTCTACACACCACCCTGTAGTACATGATTATTTGAGTTGCTGTCACCTTCCTGTCAGCTTGAACTCAGTCTAAAGTTCAGGAGTACAAAGCTCGACGTAAAACTTATTATCAGAGTATATACATGTCACCACATGCGACTCTGAGATTCTGCAGGTATGGAGTCATAGAGTCATAGGAAGACAGCACAGAAACAGCCCCTTTGGCCCATCTGGTCCATCCATGCTAAAACCATTTAACCTACCTTCTCCCAATGACCTGCACCGAGACCATTGGCCATCAAATGCCTACTATCCACGAGCCTATCCAAATTTCTCTTCAACATTGAAATCGAGCTCACATGCACTACTTGTGCTGGGAGCTCATTCCACACTCTCACGATCTGAGTGAAAAAGATTTCCCTCATGTTCCCCTTAAAATTCTAACCTTTCACCCTTAACCCATGACAGTTCCATTCAAACTCAGTGGTAAAAGCCTGCTTGCATTTGCCCTTTCTATACCCCTCATAATTTTTTTATACCTCTATTAAATCTCCTCTCAATCTTCTATATTCTAAAGAATACAGTCCTGACCTATTCAATCTTTCCTTATAACTCAGGCCCTCTGGACCTGGCAACATCTTTGTAAATTTTCTCTGCACTCTTTCAACCCTGTTTACATCTTTCCTGTAGGCAGGTGACCAAAGCTGCACACAATACTCCAAATTAGGCCTCACCAACATCTTATACAACTACAACAGAACATCCCATCTCCTGTACACAATACATTGATTTATGAAGACCAATGTGCCAAAAACTTTCTTCACAACCCTATCTATGTGTGACACCACTTTCAACGAATTATGGACCTGTATTCCCATATCTTTTTGTTGTACCACACATCTCAGTGCCCTACCATTCACTGTATAAGACCTACCCTGGTTGGTCCTACTGAAGCACAAAACTTCACACTTATCTGCATATTCAGCAAATCTATAGAATAGTAACTGTAAACAGGATCAATGAAAGAGCAAGAGCATAGGAGACAACAAACTGTTGAAATGCAATTATGAATAAATAGCAATAAATAATGAGAGCATGAAATAACAAGATCAAGAGACATTAAAGTGAGATCATTGGTTGTGGGAATATCTCAATATATGAGTGTAGTTGTCCTCTTTTGTTCAAGAGCCTGATGGTTGAGGGGTAATTGTTCTCAAATGAGTCCTGAGGCACCAGATGGCAGCAGCAAGAAAAGATCATGGCCTAGGTGGTGAGGATCTTTGATGATAGAAGCTGCTTTCCTAAGAGAATGATTCACGTAGATGTGCTCATGGTTGGGAGGGCTTTATGAATCCACTATCTTTTGTTGGATTTTCCATTCAAAGACGATGGTGTTCCCATACCAGGCTGCAATGCAGCCAGTCACTACACCTTCATATACACTACACATCTACAGAAGTTTGCCAAGGTTCTTGATGTCATGCCGGATCTCTGTAGCCCTCCAAAGAAAGAAGACGCACTGTCGTGCTTTCTTTGCAGTTGTATTTATGATCGGTCCAGGACAGGTTCTCTGAGATAGTAACAGCCAGGAATTTATTGACCCTCTCCACCTCCAATCCTTCAAAGAGGGCTGGCTCATGGCCCTCTCTTGAAGAATGACATTTGTGTGGTGCTTCTGTGCTGATGAAGATTGTGGAGGAAATGTTTTTGCCAATCCGAACCAACTGAGGTATGGTCATTCTCCTCAGAACCTCTCTACTTTACAATTGCCCAGGTATACCTAATAAAGTGACCACTGAGTGAACATTTAAGTGCAACAAGAAACAACAACATTCAACAAATACAAAGAATAAGTTATAACGCATTTAGCACATAGGACGTATCAGTATGCTTTTCCTTGATTGGTGGATGGAGAGGCTTTAAGTGGTGCTGGTTGCCTCTGAGTTGTGCCTGTTTGACTGGTGCTGGCTGTCTGGCCTCACAAAGGCCAATGGGGCGGGCGCTTATAGTGTTGTCCGAGTACTGCTGATGTGATATTCTGCAGCAGCATATGGATTAACCTATGTTTAGGTCAACACCCACAGACGTTCTCAGTATGCGTCCTACCATCCTGCTTGATTCTTTCAGCTCCAAAGCAATTCCTCACATATAGTTGTGCCTTTAATTTTGCTTGCATCATTCTCTGACTAAGAATTCAAATAAAATGAAATTTTGAGGAAAGAAGTGGACATGAGGAGAAAGAAAATGTAGATTTCGAATACTACATTTGGAGCTGCTGTTGACCCTGATTACACCTGTGTTCCCTAGCAACCATGCCTACACATGAATTGTAACACAATAATGCAATTTCTCAAATATCTAGGTGGATAATAGTCAATAAATTAAACATGATGAAAAAGGATTACACTGCTTATTCTTTCAATAACAGTCCAAGGCACCAAATGATGGTGTAAATAACCAGGTCTCATTATATATTAACACTCAAAGGAATACATCAAGTTGAATTAAATTGAAAACATCCACACACACTTCTTTAAATTGAATCATTATCCCTGATTCTGGTATAAACCTCTATCTAGGAACCTTGTTGCAGAGCACCATTAATTGTGGAAATCTTCTGTGGGCTGTGAGCTGTGAGGTGGGACTCTGAGGTTATCTCCATAGCTACAGAAAGGACTGAAACAGTAATAAGTTGTTGAATGGTTACAGCCTGCTCTTCAGCAGGTGCAAATAGTTTTGAGAAATGCTTTCTGGCAGGCTAATATGACTGTAGAAACATTTTGATAAGTCTTGGAAGTATTAGCAGTACGAGTTATTTCAGCTGCTGTCAGGTTTCTTTTAACTTAGTCAAAATTTCTTTTACTTTCCATCATATTAAGGCATGTTAGTGCCTAGCTATGTAGATGAACCCCAGCTTGACAAAATGCACTTTGAGGTGACTTCTCTGAGATATCGCAATATTATTAGAGAAAGTTAAAGCAAAGGTGGAAACCATTATTTAGAGTGAAGAAGTGAAAATCATTCTTCTCTTCTGGAGTGAGATATTTATGAAATGATCTTATATTCAGTACTACACTTAACTCATCTTCAATTCCAAATTGTCTTTTATACATTAAAATGTGTAAACCTCAAGAACACCCCTTTGTGCAGTAAAGTTTTCTCAAAACTTTTAAAGTGGATTTTTTCTTGTTTCCACACGAGGCCATTGCTATTACTTACAGATCAGTAGGACCCTTCTGGCCTTTTGAACTGTGCTGTCCAGCAACCCCTGATTTAACCCTAGCCTAATCACTCCAAGGACCCATTAACCTACCAACCAATGCATCTTTTGACTGCCAGAGGAAATCCACACAGTCATGGGGAGGACATACAGACAGTGGCGGGAATTGAACCCGGGTCGCTGGTACCGTAAAGCATTGTGCTAACCACTACACTACCGTGCCGACATATGTGACACTAATTCTGGAATCCATTTTGGTCCTGCTATAGTGAAATGTAGATACTAGTTAAATTAATTTAAATAGAGAATAAACATCGTTTTGTTCACATAGAACTATTAACCTTCAGCTGAAATACTCACATTCAGGTAGAGGTTGATGCAAAGATCAGGATGGAAAACTCCGTCACTGTAGGACTTTTCTTCTGCCTATACTGGATAAGTTTATAGTGAAAATACGCGTGTGTGGACCGATATCACTCTTTGGACCAGATGACATTCCACAATGGCACAGTGAGCTGTGATGACTGTGGCAATCACAAGGCTGTAGGTTGAGTGTTAGTGTTTTCCTTTTCCTAGACAGACGGCCTGGCAGGGCTAACAAGCCCCATCTACCCGGGTTTGGAAACAGAGTTGTCCTTCTCCTAGGCTGGCCCTGATGAGCCCAGCCTACCCGCCCAGTTATAGTGCTGGGCACTAAGTTGCCCCATGACATAGCAAATTCAGTAGGAACAGGGATGCCACATGAAGATGTTGCTATGGGCACAGTAGTGTAGGAGAGGCTATATCTGAGTGACCTCTTGAACAACACGCCAAACAGTGGTGCTGCGGCGATCACTACAGCTGGAAAGGAGAGTCTATGAAGACGATTCATCTTCCTTAAGTGAGCAGGATATCCAGCCCCGGATTCACCTGTCCCCAGAAAACATAGAGGTTAATAGATCAAAAAGGGGACTTTCCTCTGTGCAAAACAAACTTAGATGTCATTGACTGTATGCCTTGACCGCACATTTATATTTTTAGATATTCTAAGGATAAGCACAACATACCATGGATTTAAGGACTGTAATTAGGGAGCAAAGTTATAATAAACAGATGTTAGGGATTTTTCAGGAATTAGGGAATTATGCAGATAGCAGGCATTAATACAAACGAGTCTTCAAAAATCTGTTTGAATGTAAACCATAAGCAGTAATCAGTTTTGATTTAAAGAATAGCTTTGTGAACAAACAATGTTATTTACAGAACATAGGCTACTGATCCAGAGCAGGAAGCCACTTGAGAGATACAGTCTACAAACTGACGTGATCATGAGACACTTCCGTATACATTGATTGATTGTCTATCAATAAACCAGACATCAGACGCCTTCAGCAAAATTCCAGAATGGGCTTATTTGGTCATTAAGGATGTCAAATATGGTCATCGGCATGTTTGCTCCGTATATCAGTAATTGGGATGTTTGTGTGCCCAGAGTGTCAGCCCTTACAACACTAATCTGGATGGTGCATTACTTCTGAAGAGACCCTCCCTCAGCAGGGCACCTATCTGTCGGAAACCCTTGTTCTTCTTAGTTATAGCGATTGCAGCTTGGGAAAATGCTGTAGGAGTAGGGTATGGAAGCAACTAGTAGGGTAGATTATAGATGGTACATACACAGCTGAATGCTGCTGGTAGAGGAAAGGATGTTTGGGATGATGGATGGGCTTGCTTGACATTTGTTGGATTTGTACTCAGCCAGAGAACTGGACAGTACTCCTTCACGCTTTTGAGCGCATCTTGAAGGTGGCAGAAAGGTTCTGCAGTGTGAAGAAGTGAGTCGGCGACCACAGGGCATCTCTTGTTTAAGCTACTCTTGCAGTAACAGTATCTTTGGGCCAGTGTAATTAAATTTAAGGTCAATCGTAACTCCAATGGCTCAAATTGCATTGGTTTATTATTGTCACATGTATAAAGATACAGAGGAAAGCTTCTTTTGCATTCCATTTATGCAGATCAAGCCATTATACAGTGCTTTGAGGTAGAAGAAGCTAAAACAATAACAATACAGAATAAAGTGTAAAAGCTACAGAGAAACTACAGTACAAGTACTTCTGGTATTGAGCATGGTGGGATCAAATGATCATAACATCATTGGGTGTTATCAGAATCAGAATCAGACTTTAATCACCTAGTACCTGTACACATACAAGGAATTTACTTCCGGCAGATGTTGTCTCTCTGCTCATAACAATAATAATGATAAATATAAATGAAAATATAGATTATACATACAAGTAGTGCAATCTTCTCTGTAGCTGTAGCAGATCGATGGCAGATTCTTGTGTGGTTCCAATATTTCTTGCCACGTTTTAGCCCATACCTGAACTTATAAAGATGGATGGACCTAGGACACTGCTCTTAGGAACTCCTGCAGTTGACCTGTCATTGACATCCACCAATCACAGTCATTTTACTTAGTGGCAGGTATATCCCCCAACCTTCGGCATTGCTTCCTTACAGCAGATGAGAGTAAGGTGAAATATATTCAAGAATGATGACGGACCATCACGTGCTCAGATTGGCCGTGCTGCTACAGTGATGAACGTTCTTCAACTGAGATACTTTGGTTTCCAAAGCACTTTGGGGCTTTCTAAGTTGATGAGTGGGCAGATAGGGAAATAACAGCATCAGAGGTTGAATCAGCCAGTTAAATGATAGATAGGAGAGTGTTCAAACTCAGATCTGGCTCAAGCACATGGTGTCATATGGGGGTGATGGTAGCAGGCCCAAATGCAAGGCACAGACACTGGAGTAGTAGGAACTGGACTATGTTTATTAAGAAAGCTAGAGAAACCAAGGAGTGAGAACAAAATGATAAAATGAACGTAGACGTAGAGTGACAAACCAGAAAACCTGGACGTGGACTTGGGACTGAAACTGGACAGGGAACTCAGGTCATGACTTGGAACTTGGGTTTTGGCAGGCACTCAGTACCTGGATCTAGACTTTGCTCTTGACTAGAACTCAGACCTGGCTTGGACTTGACTTGGACTTGGAACTCGACTCTTGACTTGGACACAGAACATTGAGCCAGGGCTCCTCCTTGGACACAGGACATAGAGCCAGGACTCTTCTTAGACACAGGGCACAAAACACCGAGACTGTTTCCCATTCAGGGTAGCAGCAAACAGCCGGACCTACCCAGCAGAGGAGAGAACAGAGAGAACAGAGAGACAAAACCACACAACGATAAACTGTTCTTTATTTTGACACAAAAAAGCTACAAGTCGCGGCAAGCCCTGGACATGGCCCAGGTACTACATACAGTGGCTCTAGTCTCACTCCAGCAGGTTAACTTGACAGGGATACTGACAAGGACAGTCCAGCAAGGAATCACTGGACCCCAGAGCTATTTATGTTGCCAGTCCGAGATGAGAATCAGGTGCCTCAATTAAAGTGCCCAACAAGGGAAAAATGGAATAACCGGAGTGCGGAATCCACGGACCGGATCGTGACACATGGGGATCGGAGCCATGCCTTCCACGTAGTGGGAGAAAGCAGCTGCTTTCCATTGGTTGAAACTCAAGCTGCATCTTATTAATGTCATAGGGCCAAGTGATAATTTATGTCTGTGGCAGCACCCTAAATTTAGAGAGCGAATCACCTCTTGCCACAGCCAGTCACTTTACAACAGAGATCACTGAGATTGGAACATGAAATGGAGCCTTTCTGTTTTAATATAATAGGTGTTCTAAGGTCTCCAAGTGGGGAAGAGTCGAAGATGCTTCCCATATTTTGGATGAACCTGCACCCACTCCACCCACAGTTCATCTCATAACTCACTCGTCTGGGAATTTTCTTGGAGGCCCCCACTCGCCTGCTGTAACTTTGCCAGAGGTACAATAGAAATGGCAGAGATTCCAGGTCATTATTAGCAAGAGACAGCTGAGCAAATAAGTCATTGTTAGACTAACCGACATTCTTTTATGTCTACGTTATAATTACTGCATCCTCCACATTAATCAAAGACAAATAAAGGACTCAATCCTGGTCATTGTGCCAGGCTCATACTCTCTGCAGTCATAGACTCAGCGTCCTTTGGTCCTCATTATGAGATGATTAGAGTACAGGGCTAAAGATGCCTTACTGCAGTTATTCAGGGCCATTTGTGTTAACATCGGGTGTACTGAAGTTAAAATAAAGATTAGCTTTATTTATCATATGTACTTCAAAACACTGAAACATACAGTGAAATGCCTCATTTGCGTCAGATCAAATCAACAAGGATTGCGGAGGCGGCCCGCAAGTGTGGGCGTGCTTCTACCACCAACATAACATGACCACAATTCGCTAACCGCAGCACACGAGTTTGAAGCAAGCACAGAGCGATCCCACACCGTCGCAGCGACAACATACAAACACAGACAGCAGTGAGAATAGAAGCCGAATTGCCGGTGCTGTAAAGTGTTGTGCTACCGGCCTGACAAACTACCTGAAAAGAAATATACTTGCTAGCGGGGAAACGCAACAAAGGTTTACTAGAGTGCTTCCAGCGAACGCATGTTTGCCGTACGAAGAGAGATGAGAAGACTTGGCACGTTCAAGTTCAAAGAGCAGCTATTATCAAAGATTGTATAAATTATACAACCTTGGGATTGGTTTGCTTACAGCCAGCCACAAAGCAAGAAACCCAACAGAAACCAGTTAAAAAAATTAAAGACTAACACCTTATGTGTAGAGAAAGGGGGAGAAAAAAATACAAATCCTGCACACAATAGAAGTGAGCAACTACATTCCAAACCAAATGAGTCCTCAGACCTGAAACCTGGAGCAGCCGGGGGTAGGCCCAAAGCCTCAGCATCAGCCCATCATATTAGCAGGCACGGAGCACAGTAGCCGAGGGCAGTCTTCAGAGATGCAGCACCACGGAGAGAGGACTGAACACCAGTGTGTGTATATCGCTTATGTTGGAAGAAGCAGAAGAGATTTCGTTCAAGCACATAGAATTCTTCTTGAGATGCGCAAGGTGGATTCAGGGAGAATGTTTCCCCTGGGTATGGGGAACCAGTGTTCATGATGCACCATCAATAACTCTCTGAGACGTGAAGGCGAGATATCGGCTTTTATTGACTGGAAGAAGGAACAAGCAGTGGTTGACCACCATACAACGTCCTGGAGACAGAGAGGCCGGGCTCAGGCCTCAATCGCCTTTATACCGGGGTCTGTGGGAGGAGCCACGGTCAGTGGGAGGAGCCACAGGAGCAGTCAGCAGGGGGCGTGTCCAGACAGGTTTATGTAGTTCACCACAGTTCACATGCCTTCGATTAAAGGGTCGGCTATCTAGGACTAAGATAAGGAGGTACTTCTTCTTTCAGAGGAAGTTCTCTATAATGAGAGATACTGGTGGTTCCCCAATTAAATTCATTTGAAACAGACATCGACGGATTTCTGGACATTAGTGGAATTACAGAATATGTTGTTGCTGCATGCAAATGTGATTGAGCTGAAAGATTATTCATGCTTTCGATGAACGGTGGAGCATGATTGAACACCAGATTGTCTACCCTGATCTTGTTTTATGAGATTTATTAAAGGAGATCTATCTCGTTTCAGACCAGGAATTGATTGTCCTGGTAAGGGGTAAGTCAGGTTCAATTCTTCATCAAACTGTGCCATTAGAAGAGATAAGGGTAAAAAAAAATCCCCAGGGTGGACCCGTGTTCCATCATGTAAGAGAGATAATCCACAGTACATATGTCCAAAATAGCTCCCTGCCAACACAGCCCAGGATAATGTTCTCAGCACCAGAAAAGCCATTCTCCATCTGATTTGCTGGGGGGTGGGGGCAAGTGGAAATTTGCTTTGGTGGGAATTATAGAACAAGTAATAAAGAAGAACAGCACAGAGCGAAAGAAACTGAGGTTTGTGATAGAGGACAGTGAAAGTTTGCTTGTTCCAAGAAGAAAAGAAAACCTTTACCATGAAGGACCTTCTGAAGCCTTTCATGTTTAATATAGGTTTGAGATTCCATCTGGACAGTTACTAATTAGAATCGTTGGAAGTTATACCTTGAAAGTGATATTTCAGACCCTCAGAATGTCATCCATTCAGTAGACAAGGAGTTCAATATGAACAACCCTTTCTGTCCAACTCCTTGACCCAAGCCCTTGCTCTCATTATTCCCATATCCACACTAATATCAAGTTTAAAGATATCCATGAGTGAAATGTCACAGTAACTGTGCAAAAGGCTTAGGCACACACATATATAGCTAGGGTGCCAAAGACTTTTGCACAGTACTGTATTTGTCAACGTGGAGAGGAGAGCGGGTTTGTAAATCTGGCAGAAACAAAGGGTGTTGGGAATGGCGAGGTTGGGAGCATTGCGGGAGGGGTGTGGGACAGGTGGCAGAGAAGGAGAGTGAGGGGTGGGGTTTGGTATGGGTGCAGACACACACAGGCAGGGTGAGTTACTAATCATTACAAAACAATTTATTTATTAATCGTTACAAAATGTCTCACTGGTGCTTCCCTCTCACTCCCGCTTTTCTCACTCTCAGTCCACCATAGAGACCCATATCAGTGTCAGGTTTATCATCACTCACATAGGTCATGAAATCTGTTTTTTTTTTGCGGCAGTAGTACAGTGCAACACATAAAATTACTACAGTACTATGCAAAATTCTTAAGCATCCTAGCTATATATAGATGACCAAGACTTTTGTACAGTATTGTATGATGAGCATTTCTAGGCTGTGTTGTGCTCTTCTGGAAATTAGACCTAGTGTAATTGAGCTAAAAGCCAATGCCTGCTTAGTCATCACCAAGACTTTGAGTGAAATTGCTCTTGATTTGCCATGCAACAACCATTTAGTGTACATCTGTCCAAGTCATGTTGCATTGAAAACCCCTCTTGACAGCCATTCTAGAATTTTCCACCTTTAGATTTACCTTTGTCTGCTGCTTTGTTCATCTATAAGGGATATTCATAAGCAACTAGGCAGTGACATTCATTAAAGTTTCAGATGGATTCTATTCTTCTAAGTTAGGCATATAGGATAAGCCTCCAGCCTGTGGGGCCCTCTTTAAATATGGAGATTGGCATTTGACAATCGCTTTGGGAACCAAACTTTTTAAGCTGTGTCCTGAGTGGGGAAACCATAGTACTTTTCTTGCCAAAACCTCAGAGAGAGGTTCCAGTTTCTTCCTTTTTTAGGCTTAAATGCTGCAGAAAAGCTTAGTGGCTATATTTCATTAGGACTTTGAGGAAACTTGGTATGTCACCAAAGACACTCGCAAATTTCTATAGATGTATTGTAGAGAGCCTTCTAACTGGCGGCATCACTGTCTGGCATGCAGCTTAGGGCTACTGCCCAGGATTGAAATGAGCTGCAGAGAGTTGTAAACTCCATCATGGGCACTAGCCTCCGTAATATCCAGGACATCTTTTCAAAGAGTGATACCTCAAAAGGCAGCTTCCATCATTAAGCATTCAAAGTACCTTTATTATCAAAGTATAGATTCATCTGCTGTGACAATGCAAGAAATCTCCCCCCATCTCCTGTCACCTAGGTCATGCCTTGTTCTCATTGCTAACAACAGGAAAATGGTACAGGAGCCTGAAGGAGTGATTCAGGAACAGCTTCTTTCCCTCTGCCATTCGATTTCTGAATGACTCAGCCCATGAACTCTACCTCATTACCTTTTTGTACTACTTATTTAATGTAATTATTTTATATATATATATATATATACTTACTGTAATTCAGGTTTTTTCTCTATTATTATGTATTGTATCGTACTGCTGCCACAAAGACAACAAATTTCACAGCATATGCTGGTGATATTAAACCTGATTCTGATTCTGAGGTTTTCACTATTGGGGGATCTACCTTTTCCTCCTGCAAAAGCCTCCTTAAGCCACTTCCCCTTTCAAAATCAGAATCACTGACTTATGTCGTGAAATTTGTTACTTTGCAGCAGCAGTACTGTGCAATACATTAAAAACACTATAACTTCCAAGAAGAAATATTTTAAAAATTAAATTAAGTAAATAGTGCAGAAACAGAGCAAAAATACCGAGGCAATGTTCATGGGTTGGATCATTGTCCCTTCAGAAATCTGATGGTGGAGGGGAAGAGTTATTCCTAAAACATAAAGTGTGTGTCTTCTGGCTCCTGTACCTCCCCCAGGAGAGTACGTCCTGGGTGATGAGGATCCTCAATGATGCATGCCACATTTTTGAGGCATTGCCTTTTGAAGATGCCCTCAAATCTGGGGAAGGGAGGCTAACGGCCATGATGGAGCTGGCTGAGTTTACAGTCCTCTGCAGCTTCTTCCAGTCCTTTGCAGTGGCCCTTCCATACCAGACGGTGATATAACCAATTAGGATGCTCTCCAAGCTCCATTTGTAGAAATTTGCTGGATTCTTTGGTGACATGTCAAATCTCCTCAAACTCCAAATGAGATAGAGCCACTGGTGTGCCTTCTTTATAATATGTTGGGTCCAGGATGGATCTTCAGAGACGATGACACCCAGGGACTTGAAACTACTCTCCCTTTGCTTCACCTGTCAGCAATCCTTCCTTTGCTGAAAGTATTGGTTCTTCTCATCAAAATCTCTGCTTGCACCTGCCAGGCTCTGCTTCAAGTGGAAAAATGCATAGATTTACAACAACCAACTGAAAAGTTATATCAGCAGAGTATATATTTTAATGAATGGCAATTCCACTCATTGATCTGAGAGTAATGTTAAAATAGCTTTTCTCTTCTACTGTAGAGGATGGTAGTTGGATCAATAATATTCACAAACACAATTCACCTTTAAAGCTGGGTTATGCAGACATAAATAAGACATTAGACATGATGAATATTTTTCTCAAATGCCAATATTATTTATTATGAAACATGGGAAAACAAAAAGGCTTTTGAGTTATTAATGATTAAATTTGGAAGCCAGCCTCATTTAAACTTGGTTTGAATTCTGCACATTCGGTTTCAATTTATCAACAGATAACCACCTTTCTGTGTCAAAGAGCCACTTTAATTTAGTCAGTGGTCAAAATGCCTTTTTAAAATTACACCTTCAAACTTGAGTGAGGAGAATCAAATTGATCAAGGAGAGGTTGGAATGGATATGTCGACTAATATTTCAGTTGGCAATTAAGGAGATTTACAGCTATTTGAAACAATACAGCAATTTGTAGAATCTAGGGGGAAAAATACAGTGACAAAAATAGGTGGAAAAAGTTGAGACTGAACGGTGGTGATTGTTTCCCCAGCAGTCTGCAGAGAGACTAATGGGATTAGCCTGTGGTCTTGTCCTTTACAGTGACCGGCCCATCATTACATCTGATAAAATGTGCCATTCACCATTACTTAATCATGGCTTTGAGCAGGATATAATGATTGATATATTGCAGCCTCTCAGCAATGATTGGTAAGTAATTCCATAAGTTTTTCTGGATTTATTTTTCAGGATGAATCCCTGACAATGTTTTGTGCAAGAATATAAATGCTTTCTCTCAAGATAAGTACTGGCAATTTGAACAGCAGATATCACTGCACCAAGAAGCAAACTAAGGAAACATATCTGGCATACTCAGCTTGTCTAAGATTTAGTAGATTATTTGTTCAAGCCCCACTCTGGGATTTGAGTATATGGTAAGAACTGAAACAGTGGTCCCACTGAAGTGCTCAATTGTTGGAGGTGCCATTATCTGATTGAGATGTTAGGTCAATGGGATCTCTGTCTAGCTGCAAGAATACTAGACTATTTTTTAAGAAGAGAGAGTCCCTCAAGCAGCGTTGGCTAAAAAAGATTGGCATGATACTGTGCACTGTAGTTGCACTGAGGACTGTGCTAGGACAAAGGGATCTGGGAATTCAGGTCAAAATTTTACTGAAAGTAGTGGCACAGGCAGATAGGGTCATAAAGAAAGTTTTTGGCACATTGGCCTTCATAAATCGAAGTACTGAGTAAGGAGATGGGATGTTATGTTGAAGTTTAAAAGAGGTTGGTGAGGTCTAATTTAGAATATTGTGTGGAGTTTTGGTCACCTACCTACAGAACAGAGATAAATAAGTTTGAAAGAGCAGAGGGAAAATTTACAAGGATATTGCTGGGACGGAAGGACCTGAGTCATAAGGAAAGATTGGTTTGGTTAGGACTTTACTCTTTCAAATGTAGAAGACTGAGAGAAGATTTGATAGAAATATACAAAATTATGAGTGGTATAGATAAGCTAAATGCAAGTAAGCTTTTTCCATTGAGGTTGGGTGGGACTACAACCAGAGGTCATGGGTTAAGAATGAAAGGTGAAAAATTTAAGGGGAACATGAGATGTAACTTCTTAGTTTAGAGGTTTGTAAGAGTATGGAACAAGCTGCCAGCACAAGTGATGCATGCAAGCTCGATTTCAATATTTGGGAGAAGTTTGGATAGGTACTTGGATGTTAGGGGTATGGAGGGCTATGGTTCAGGTGCAGGTCGATGGGACTAGGCAGCTTAAGTGGTTCGGCATGGACTAGGTGAGCTGAAGATCCTGTTTCTGTGCTGTAGTATGCTGGAAATCCAGTGCAAAACACACACACACACACACCATCTATGAAAGGAAATAAACACTTGAAGTTTCGGGCTGAGACCCTTCATCAGGAGAACGAGTAGAAAAGTAAGACATGAGACACTCTCATGTGCATCAGCCAAATATAAGACAATGACAACATGTTAATTGTCTGACATTAACTCTTCAGCTAAGGAATTTTACCTAATGTGACTGAGATCAAGGAAGATTCAAACTGGACTTATTTTGTCATGAAGGACATCAAATATGGTCATAGGCCTGTTTGCTCCATCTATCAATAACTGCGATATTTTTGTGCCCAGGAAGTCAGCTCTCACAACTCTAATTTTGGATAACACAACCAAAATGTTGGAGCATGTCACCAGGTCAGGCAACATCTATGGAGAGGAATAAACAGTTAGCATTTCCGACCGAGTCCCTTGACTAGGACTTGAAAGGAAGGGTGAAGAAGCCAGAATGAAAAAGAAGGATGGGAGGCAAAGGAGTGAAAGGTGGCAGGCGATAAATGAGGCTGGATGAGGGGGAAGGTACGTGGATGGGGGAGGTGGGATGAATTGACAAGTTGGGAGGTGATAGGAGGGGAAGAGGTAAGCCCTTTTCAGCACCTCTTCAGCCCTGATGAAAGGTCACCTTCACTAATAGGGAACATCCTTCCATCAGCCTGATTGCTGCCACTGCTGTATATAAGCATCCATCGGGTGTCAAAAGCAAGATAAATATCACAGCTGGAAGGCAGGAAGTGAATGCAGAAGGTAATTAATTGATTTTTCCGACAAATTTGACTTGGGTTGATCAGCAAGCTTATATCCGCTTTGTGGCCACATAATGGTTAACAACTGAGAGTCAAGGTCTGAGTAGATTGATGACTGGGGTCTCAGGGTTGCATTTCCTCGTATGTTATACTTGGCCGAGTTGTTTACAGGCAGCACAGATGGCTTGTTGTCAAATTTACCTTGTCTTTCCTTCCTTCTTATTCCGATTCATTGATATATCACATGTACATCAAAACGTACAGTGAAATATGCCATTTGCATTAATAACCAACTTAACCTAAGTATTGCTTGGGGGAGGGGGGCGCAGCCTGCAAGTTCCACCAAGCATTCATGCCTGGAACTCTTTGCCATGTTCTTCTGTTCCCTCTCCCCACTCTGAAGCGGCTTGCTATAAAGCTATTTACAATGTCATTAAGAGCTGACATCGCAACTCTTAATGCACTGAGCATTGCAGCCATGGGCTGTATGTAAGATTATCCCTTGTTGCTTGGTAACATTGTGGCCAAGATGCAGAGTAGCATTGACTGAAGGTATTATTATTACTGCTGGCTCAATGTTCACTTTAATTTGCAATGACCTGTGTGTGCAAAAATCTTGTGCTGTGCAATTTTTTTTGCCCAGTGACAATATCATGTGCGCTCTGAATTTTATATATAGAGGTATTCATTTTAACAGCTAGCAAAGCACTGTCAATAAGAACTTTGATCTCCTCTGGGTTTGATCACTTTTGCTCTCATTCATCTGCACTCGCACAAAGCATATGTCGCAGGCCTATAGCGGGTAATGAAGGATTTTCTCACCGGAACTTTTATACACTGTCCATATATGATTTGCTTACTGAATGATGCTTTAAAGAGTCAAGTTCCCAAACCTCACTTCACTTCTTTTCACTTGCAAATTCTTCAACAAATTTTGCATCATGACAATGCTCACAGGTAACTCCAGTTTCTGTACTGTACATAAATACTTCTTGTACCTGCATGTTCCTGACACCATGAGCTTCCTGTGTAGCAGTTTCTACTCTTTCATTAAGTCATTCCTCTTTAAATATGCTTCACACCCTTTTACTTGTTTGGAATTCAACATGGTGAATCAATAATATCTTCAATAAAACCAGTAGAAGTAAGCAGAGTTCTAAAATCTGCAGACAAATCATCACAAACTCTACGTTGTCAACACCATCTGCATCAGAAATCAGAAGAGAAAGTGTGATTGTGTTTAGTTGTGGAATATATTTAACATGCCAACGAGGTAGAGAGTGACGACCTTTAGTGCGCAGCTTAAATTCTTTTGTGCATTAGCAACGAAAGACGTGTGTGCATGCACATGCGCACATCTGAGATGAAACATTGCTGCTGGCCATGCCAAGCCTGACACTGACTTTCATACCAATGCCACAAGTGTGTACTACTGACTCAAATATTTCAGCTGCTGGCTTTTCACTAATTAGCTCAGATCTAGATACCTGTAGTTGATATACTCTTCAGCTTCTGGCAAAGCCTTTGCATCATGAGCATCATCATGATGTTTTTGCTCTGCCAAAAGGAAGAGCTGCAGGAGGGGAGGAGGAGGAGAGAGCAAACAGGGATGCAAATTAAAGAAGAGCAATTATAAATAAGGTCTGCTAGCAGGAATCTTTAATCCCCCTCTTGCCTAAATGAACCTCTCTGACTCCCTGACATCTTTGATCAGCTGTAGTGTGGAGATTAAAAATGCTCAGGAGAGAATTAAGCTCCCATCAGCGTCTCATAGAGTGCACCAGGGGTATGATCCAAAACAGCAGAATTAAAATGAGTAATCAGGAGGAACGGACAAGGATTTGGATCTATTCCATTTTATTTCTCCATTCCTACTGACACAGGAGGGTAGTGTGAACGCTGTTCATAGCCTCTACTATGTAGAGCGGTAGAGGGATCAGATTTATGGCCCATTTATCAAACTGACCTTAAATGTTAAAGCGTTACCAACTTAGTTGCCTGAACATCTGTTGCAGTTCTGTTGTAATTCATGGAGCCAGGTACCATAGATGTCACTGACTTTTAGACAAGGAATGTATTTGTTTCAGAATACGTAATCTGCAAAATCCTTATGTGTGTATTGGGTATGGTCTTCCATAATGTGTGGCCCAGAGTTAGAAAGAAAACACAAATGTAAATTAAGATCCTATTTCCTTACTTATTCTTATGACAAATTCTCCAGAAGCTTTTTTTGACCATAGAACATAGAATAGTATAGGACAGGTACAGGCTTTTTGGTCCACAAAACTGGACATGATCAGTCTTTATATACAAGCTATCTTATCTGTTTATATTTCTTGCATTTTTTATTATGTGTTCTTTATCTGTTTTTTTTTGTGCTGCACTGGATCTGGAGTAAAAATATTTTTTCTCTGCTTTACACTTGTGTTCTGGACATGACATTAAACAATTTTGAATCTTTTTTTTTGAAAACTTTTTTTATTGCATTTTTAAATAGTTACAAAGCAAAGTATGAAAAAAAAATGTATATAACCCTTACCCCCTCCCCCCTAACTGCCCTATAGAAAAAAAAGAGAAAGAAAGAAAAAGAAAGAAAGAAAGAATGCCTGGTTGTTGGAAGATCTCCACATGCTCCATGGAATTCGTAATAACTTTAATATGTATATTTATTTCTTTCCCCTAATAACCAATTGTTTCATCTTCAGAGCATCTATATATTTAATCATGTCTTTTGTAAATAAGGGCTCCAAATTTTCAGAAATGTTTCATATTTATCTCTTAAATTATAAGTAATTTTTTCTAATGGAATACAGCCATAGATTTCTTTCTTCCAAAAGTCTATACTTAAATATGTATCCGATTTCCAAGTAACTGCAATAGCTTTTTTGGCTACTGCCAGTGCAATTTTTATAAATTCTTTCTGATATTTATTTAGTTTGAGTTTTGGTTTTATCCCTTCAATATCACCTAGTAAAAGTAATATTGGATTATGAGGAAATTGTGTACCTGTAATTTGTTCCAGTAAAAGTCTTAAATTTGTCCAAAAAGGTTGAATTTTAGAGCAAGACCATGTCGAATGTAAAAAAGTACCAGTTTCCTGGTTACATCGGAAACACTGATCCGATAAATTTGGATTTAATTTTTTTATTTTTTGTGGTGTAATATATAATTGATGTAGAAAATTATACTGCACTAATCTTAACCGAACATTTGTTGTATTTGTCATACTATCAAGACATAGTCTTAACCAATTTGTTTCTTCAATTTTAATATTCAAATCACTTTCCCATTTTTGTCTTGACTTATGGACTCCTTGTTTAATTGCCTGTCTTTGAATCAAATTATACATACAAGATATAAATTTTTTAATATTTCCTTTTTGAATTAAAATTTCTATTTCATTAGATTTCGGCAATAACATTGTTTGACCTAATTTTTCTCTTAAATAAGCCCTTAATTGAAAGTAACAAAATAAAGTGTTATTTGATATTTTATATTTATTCTTTAATTGATCAAATGACATTAATATACCTCCTTCAAAACAATTCCCTATATAACTAATCCCTTTTTGAATCCAATTATATAAAAGTTGATTGTCCATTGAGAAAGGAATAAGTATATTTTGAATTAAAGATCTCTTTGCTAATAAAGATTTTTTTGTCTCATCATCAACATTTATCTTATTCCATAAGTCAATCAAATGTTTTAATATAGGAGATTCTTTCTTTTCCCATATCCATTTAGATTCCCATTTGTATATAAAATCTTCTGGTACGTTTTCTCCTATTTTATCTAATTCTATTCTAATCTTTCTCAAAAAAAGATGCAATAAATCTAAGTTGATTTGCTTTATAATAATTCTTAAAATTTGGAAGTTGTAATCCTCCTAGATCAAATTTCCATGTCAATTTTTCCAACGATATTCTTGACATCTTACCTTTCCAGAGGAATTTCCTCACATATTTGTTTAACTCTTGAAAAAACTTCTGGGGTAATTGTATTGGTAATGATTGAAATAAATATTGTAGTCTAGGGAATATATTCATTTTATAGTATTTACTCTACCTACTAATGTAATTGGTAATGCCATCCATTTTTCAAGATCTTCCTGAATTTTTTTCAAAAGTGGTAAATAATTTAATTTATATAAGTTTTTTATATCATTATCAACTCTTATACCTAAATATTTTATACCATTTGCTGGCCATCTAAATTGAGTTATTAATCGACATTGATTATAATCTCCTTTAGTAAGAGGTAAAATTTCACTTTTATCCTAATTTATTTTATAACCCGATATTTTCCCATATTCTTCTAATCTATAAGATAATTTGCGTAGTGAATGTAATAGATCTGTTAAATAAAGTAGAACATCATCAGCAAATAAGTTAATCTTGTATTCTTCCTGATTAACTCTGAAACCCTTAATATCTGGGTCCATTCTAATTAATTCAGCTAGTGGTTCTATTGCCAACACAAATAAAGCAGGTGATAATGGGCAACCTTGCCTAGTTGATCTTGTTAACTGAAATGATGTTGAAATTTGACCATTTGTCACTACTTTAGCTTTGGGATTAGTATTTAAGGTTTTAATCCATTTTATAAATGATGTTCCTATTCCATATTTTTCCAGTACCTTAAATAAAAAATCCCATTCCAATCTATCAAATGCTTTTTCTGCATCTAAAGCAACTGCCACACTCATTTCCTCCCTCTTTTGTGCTAAATGGATTATACTAAATAACCAAGTTACATTATCTGCCGATTGTCTATTTTTGATAAATCCTGTTTCATCCATATGCACTAATTTTGGTAAGCATTTAGATAATCTATTAGATAAGATTTATCTAGTCACGTGATGACGTAGGATCGAGACGCTGGAACCTAGCCCTCCCGTAAAAAAGTTAATAAATTAATGTTTAAGTGAAGAAAAGTTAACTAATACTTTTTTGTTACTTATAAATTACTCTGGATTGTTTTAAGCTATGCCTCATAAACAGAGGACGAAGAAAATTACTACCGCGAAGACCGCTCAAGTTGGAACAGAATCAAGGCCTACTTCTACTGAAGAACCACGGACTCAGGTACAACACACCACCGGTGAAACAGAAAAGGAGACCGCGGCAGCATCGGCCATTTCTAAAGGGAACGATCAACGAGAACTGCGCAAGCGTAAAGGAACGAGCATGCGCAAAAGAGAGCAACTAGAACTACAAATCCCAGCAGCGACTGAAACCGACAGTGAAAGTGAGTCTGAGAGAGAGCCGGACTCTCTGGGAAAATCAGACGAAGATGGAGAAGATGAAAGTTCCTCTGAAAAAACAAAAAAGATTTTGAGGCAAATAATGCATAAATTAGAAAAATTAAATGCATTAAAAGTAATTAAAAGTAACCAAAAAGTAATTAAAGAAAAAATAACAAATATGGAGGCTATGTTTGATAAAATGACAAAGAAACAGGAAAAAATGGAAAAGAAAAGAAAAGAAAATTACAGATTTGGACGTCAAAATGGAAGAAATGGATGGAAGAATGAAGAAGATGGAAGATGATAATGATGCCTGGACATCAGAAAGAAAACAACTCGTGGGAAAAATTGATAAGCTTGAAAATTTTAGTAGACGCAACAATATTAAAATTGTTGGACTTAAAGAAGGTACCGAAGGAGAAGACCCAATAAATTTTTTTCAAAAATGGATTCCTGAAAAATTGGAAATGGGAGAAGAAACTTTAATTGAGATTGAAAGGGTGCACAGAGCCTTAAGACCAAGATCTCAAGATGATCAAAATCCGCGATCAATTTTGATAAGATGTTTAAGATACCAGGATAAAGAAAAGATTTTGAGGGCGGCTGCCCAGGGTGCTAAAAGAAGAAAAGGTCCGTTGATGATAGCAGAGAAACCAGTTCTTTTTTATCCTGATATAAGTTATAACCTTTTGAAGAGAGAGAAAGAATTTAATCCAGCTAAAAATGTTTTATGGGAAAAAGGTTATTAGTTTTTAATGCGTCACCCAGCAACATTGGTAATTTTTTTGGAGGAGGGAAAAAGATTTTTTTCTGATTATCAAGATGCGGAGGTGTTCGCACAAAAACTTCCATCTCTTCGCTAATTAAACGTAGAGATTTCTAAATGTAATGGTTAAAGACGAAGACAGAAAGCAAATGGAACTGATGGACATTTAAGGATGATATAAGGGAGAAAAGTAAAATTTTAGAAATATTAATTGAGAATAGTATGTTTTTTTATATGTATATACTTTTTAAGTTGCGGGGGGGGCTGGGGAGCTTTGAATCGGTTACTACGGGATTCACGTGTGTAATCATGGCAATTGCCATGACCCGTATAATAGAGGGGGGTAATGTTGTGTTTTTTTTTTCTTTCACAACATTAGTAGGGGGGTATTTTTTTCTTTATTTTCTATTTTTCTTCTATTCTTTTGCCTGGATGATTGGTGGGGACACACATAGCAACATGGAGACTTCTAAAAAGATTTCCCAGGATACAATGAAAGTTGAAAGATTAGGTATTATTATAGATTGGAGTAACATAAATAAAAATAATGACTAATTTATTGAATTTTTTAAGTTTTAATGTTAATGGGCTTAAAGGACCAATAAAAAGAAGAATTTTAACATATATTAAAAAAATGAAAATAGATATAGCTTTCTTACAAGAAACTCATTTAACGGATATAGAACATCAGAAATTAAAAAGAGACTGGGTTGGAAATGTTATTGCAGCTTCATTTAACTCAAAGGCAAGAGGAGTTGCAATTTTGGTTAATACAAATTTACCAATTAAAATACAAAATGTATTAATTGATTCAGCAGGAAGATATTTAATTATACATTGTCAAATTTTTTCAGAACTATGGACTCTTATGAATATTTATGCACCAAATGAAAATGATGTAAAATTTATACAGGAGGTCTTTTTGAATTTGGCTAATGCACATGATAAAATATTAATAGGTGGAGATTTTAATTTTTGTTTAGATCCAGTTTTAGATAGATCAACAAAGGCTATTACAAAATCAAAAGTAGCAAAATTAACTCTATCATTGATGAAAGATTTAAATTTGATTGATATATGGAGAAGAATCAATCCAAAAGAAAGGGTTTATTCATTTTATTCAAATAGACATAAAACATACTCAAGGATAGATTTTTTCCTATTATCAACAAATACTCAAGATAGAGTGAAAAATGTGGAATATAAAGCAAGAATATTGTCTGATCACTCTCCTTTAATAATGGACGATGATAATGATAGATAAAGAGGAATCAATTTATAGATGGAGATTTAATTCAATTCTACTAAAACGTCAAGATTTTTGTGATTTTATGAAAAAGCAGATTCAGTTCTTTTTAGATACAAATTTACATTCAGTTGATGATAAATTTATATTGTGGGAAGCAATGAAAGCATATTTGAGAGGCCAGATAATAAGTTATACTTCTAAAATTAAGAAGGAATATATGATAGAAATAGATCAATTGGAAAAAGAGATTATAAAATTAGAAAAAGAATCTCAAAGAAATATGACAGAAGAAAAACGAAGACAACTTATTAATAAGAAGTTAAAATATAATACACTCCAGACATATCGAACAGAAAAAGCAATTATGAGAACTAAACAGAGATATTATGAACTAGGTGAAAGATCACATAAAGTTCTTGCATGGCAGTTAAAAACAGATCAGATTTCTAAAACAATAAATGCAATTCGAACAAAAGTGAATGAAATTACTTATAAGCCTCTAGAAATTAATGAGGCTTTTAAGAATTTTTATTCTGAGTTGTATAAATCAGAATCAAAGAATGATGACGTTAAGATAGAAGAATTTTTTATCACAAATAACTCTTCCAAAATTAAATACAGAAGAACAGAAGGGATTAGGTATGCCTTTTACATTGAAGGAAGTTGAAGAAGCTTTGGGATCACTTCAAAGTAATGAATTTCCAGGAGAAGATGGTTTTCCACCTGAATTTTATAAAAAGTTTAAAGATTTATTAATTCCTCCTTTTATGGAGTTAATATATCAAGCGGAAAGAACGCAGAAACTTCCAGAATCTTTTTCAACAGCTATTTTAATAGTATTGCCAAAAAAAGATAGAGACCTTTTAAAACCAACATCATATAGACCTATTTCTTTATTAAACACCGATTATAAAATAATAGCAAAAATCTTAACAATTTTGAATCTTGAATAGAGAATTAAATTAAATCTATTCTGCCTGTGTACGATCCACAGTGACAATATTATCATGGTGTTCTATCACGTAATTTTAAATCTAAGTTTGTAATTTATAAAAAATTGATTTTCTTTTATTGAGGCCTAAAGAAGACATGCTAGCAGCTCTGCTTGTTAGGAGTCTGAGGAGATTTGGTCTGTCACCGAAGCCTCCTACAGATTTCCACAGATGTACAGTGGAGAGCATTTTGACTGGTTACATCTCAGTGTGATATGGAGGCTCCAATGCACAGAATCGAAAGAGGCTGCGGAGGGTTTTAGACTCAGCCAGCACCACATACTTAACTACCATCAGGGACATCTTCAAAATACGGTGCCTCAAGTAGGCCACATCCATCGTTAAAGGACCCTCATCATCTGGCACACGTCCACTCTCATTTCTATCGTCAGGGATCAGGTACAGGAACCTGGAAGACCACACCCTCAATGATTTAGGAGCAGTTTCTTGCCCTTCATCATCATATTTCTGATCAGTCCATGAAGCAATGGACACTAACCCATTATTCACTTTTTGCACAATGTATTTATTTTGTAATTGATAGTAATGTTATGCCTTTGTGCCATACTCCTGTGCTTAACAAGAAATTTTACCTCATAGAAGACAGTGACGATAAACCTAATTCTAATTCTGTGCAACAAGAAGTTGGAAATAGAACTTTGAGCTTTCAGTGGAAAACAGAACCAGTCCAGTTCCATTGTCGAAACTTGGTCTGTTTAAATCCTCTGACTAAATTACAGCATTAGCACTCCTGATTAATAATATCTTTTGAATAAAATAGAAAATGCTAGAAACATCCAGCAGGTTAAGGAACATCTGCAGAGCATTTCCAGTAAGTACATTCTGTTTTGATTCTGGAATCACAGCATCTGTATTTCAATGCTAAATTTCTAAGTTTAGATATACAAGGCAAGAAGCAGTCAAGTATGTTTTGTTTTGTATCAAGTAACAGTAAAAAGAACCTTAGAACATACACCTTATGTTATCTGTGCTGCTAAAGCTGTAATTCATAATCCAGACAATGGTATCCATTTACAGATTCTCACAGTTAGAATTCACACCAGATGTGTGGAGGGACTGCAAAATAATGTCAGTTTTCATTGACGCTAGGGACAAGCATATAAATTGGAAACGTGCAGGAATTATATTTATAAATGGGGCTCCATCAGATACATGGACATATGCAAAGGTTATCTAGCACTTTCTTATGAAATTGTTCACTAGATGTCAATTTCCTTTTATTTCTTATTTTGTACTTCAGTTTAATTCTTTTGGTCCAGCCTTTTGGCCCCCTGTCTTAATATCTTCTCAGTGTTCATGTGTGCTTTACAAAGCTCATGCAAACTAATGTTTCACAGTTCTAGAAACAGGTTATTACTGGTGACAGTTCCATGATTCATGTATATTTACCTACTGTGATATCTGATGGATAATTTTACAAAGCACACGCTGATGAAAATGAATTGTGACAAAATCCACAGATATCTGCTCTAGCTCAGCTTTTATTTAATCAAAAATGAAAGGTCTTTGACCTGAAATATTAGAATTCCTATTTTTTTCCACAGGTGCTGCCTGACTGCTTGAGTATTCCCAGATTTCTTCTTCCATATTTTTAATTTTTAGGATCTGTAGCATTTTGCTTCTCCATAATTTAAAAAAAGCCTCCATTGTTCCTGAAACACATTCACCCCCATCAGAATCTAATTCTAGTAGTAGCATTTGGCACTTCATCTCACGGCAAGCTGAGGCAGGGAGCATAGATTATATCAATCTCAAAGCAATCTTAGTACCTATTACAACTCAGTTATGAATCCCGCAACCTTTACCCCTATACTCTAAAACATGGTAGTCATTTTATCCTATTTAGGAACTTAAACTTGAAGTTGAACTTGGCCATCTCCTCTCTGGAGACCTTTGTCACATTCACTTTGTCAGGTATCTAGTAGAAAATTGATGAGGAGGGAGCACCCAGAACCCACAAAGAACTGCAGCCAATCTGGCTATTGTGCGCTCAATTATTTAAATCACGCTTAGATTAATTGTGAAGATTACAGCCAGCTGGTCTAGTTTAGCAATGGAATTTGTTCTTTTCCATTCCCAGTCACTCTAGGTCCCACTGGTGAATCTATATGTGATCATCTCAGAAGCAGAGCATTGTATCACAGCATTACACAGCTTCATACATTTTTTTTCCACTGTAATGTAAATTAACCCCAGGCACTTAATAATGACTTTTCAAAATAGTCCACACATGTTTATCATCTGTTCTAAAAGGGTGGATTTCTGCAATGGCCAGCAGTTTTGCAGGTCTGTAATTAGGGGTTATTTAAATATTTCTATGGCAGACAGAGTGCCTAATCCTAATAATTCACTCCTTCACGTTCCTACCCAATGAAAGAGGCTTAATAGCACATAATGGAGCCAAGGGCTGATGGACTAGCCTTACTGTTACAAAGGTTTCAGGGTACCTATCTCTTTTAATTAATTTTTGACCAATTTAATTCGCTGTCTTTAGCCTTTCTTAAAGGTTCATAAGGAATCAAATGACAAGCGGCATGTGCTCTATCAGAGTGAAATTAGGTTTTTCTCTCTGCACATCCTGATTGGTCATGAACACAATGTGATCATGGTAACATATCTCGGAAAGATAGAATGACAGAACACGATCATTCGTGTTCCTTTGAGATTTCTCACTGGTGATTGTCATATTCATTTAGATCTTTGAACGTTAGCAAAAGAACTGGTATATCTCAGAATCTTCACTGGGTGTGTTTGCTCATACTTTATAATAGAGTTATAATATGTTCTTAAACCATTTCGTCAACAAGTAAAGGGCAATAGCAAACCAAAACAGATGATAGCTACCCCATTGAAGAGCAATGTACGACAGATAACACCTGAATTTCTTTTCAAAATCAAAATTGAATTGGCTGAAGTGTAAAGCAGACTAGATTACTCAGAGCATTGTTCTTTCATTAAGCAACAAGTTCACCCCTGTCTTTCAATTTTTTATCTATTGATTAACCAAAAGAAGGTATTTCAAGTTAATTTTCTATCACACTGACTTATTTCTCAGTGCTGTTGAGGTATATATGGATTGAAATTTTTTTCTTTACGGACAAGTGAGAGAGGGAATCTGGGTGAGCTTGTGGACGAGGAGTTGGAGGGTGGCAGAGTTCACAGAGGGGGAAGAGTGCGGGGGTTTAACTGAACTCTTTCCAAAGGAAGAGTCAGGCATCCCTTGAAGAGACTTTGCAGTAGTAGTAGTATCACAAACACAAGAAAAGCTTCAAATGCTAGAAATCCAAAGCAACATACACAAAATACTGGAGAGAATCAGCGGGCCAGGCAGCAACGATGGAAAAGAGTAAGCAGTCAATGTTTTCCACAGGACTGGAAAGGAACGGGGGTCCTCAGATTCTCAACTTAAATCCTTACCTGCCTGTCACCTCCCTCTTCTCCCCCTTCCCTTTCTTCCATGGTCTTCTGCCCTCTTCTGGTAGAATAACCCTTCTCCAACAGTTTATCTCTTTCAACTATCAAATTCTGGGACTGTTGAGAGCCACAGGGATTCATGTGATTTAGACAGAGATAACTATACGAAAGTTTGAAACTGTAAATAGTGTGAATTGTGGAATACCACAATGTTACAATAAATTCATGCTGTTAGCAGATGACTAGCACTTGGGTCTTCTGGATACCCTTATCAAACAAAAGAACTATTTGTGCTTTCTGATGGAGAAATCAAGAAGCTCTGTATAATTTTCTAGTTATGGTGGATAAAGAAAGTCTAGATGTGGGTACTGTGGCTCCTTTCAGATGGGGTCATCAAATTATCAGCAGGGCCCAATCGGAGTCAGTGCTATCAGACAGCCTACACCTTCAAGATTTTTTTGTATGTTTCCATTGTCACTTTTGTCTTCTGACCAGGGATAATTAGGTGGTAGTAATTTCGCTAACACCTGCCATTTCACAGGTGAAGTGGAGATGCAGACATCTTCGTAGTTCCTTGCTCAGATGATGATATAAAACAATATGTGACAGTGGATGGACCATGAAGTCTTGTATTTGCCTCTGGATATGGCAGGAGTGCACTTTAAACCCTTTGTCAGGAGAAGGAATTTGTTGGACTTTATTTTCCCCACTTAATCCCTGCCAGTTTTTCATAATCAGGGACTGTATCTTCTCCGGTGATGACACTTCAGATCGACTGTCTTTGAGATAAATGCAAAAGTTTTGTAACACTGGCATAAGTTTGCTTCATAACAGCACACAAACCTTACCTTAACCAACAATAGACCCAATGTCAGTGCAAACTTATGTCAAGCAAGACAGTGCTATTGCCAATCACTTCTCTCTATCTTTCTTGGGCAGATCTTCATCTTTCCTCCAATAATCATCCTGAAGTGGGGTTACTCTACATGACAAATTAGGGACAGTTCATCCTGTATAACCTCCATTCCAGAACCAATTTAACATTGAACATAGAATATTACATCTCAGTACAGGCCCTTCGGCCCACAATGCTGTGTCAACCTTTTAACCTACTCCAAGATCAATTTAGCACTTCCTTCCCATATATCTCTCCATTTTCTTTCATCCGTGTTCCAATCTAAGAGTCTCTTAAGCATCCCTAATTTATCTACCTCTACCACCATCCTTGGTACCCATGCTCCCATCAGAAGTTTGGTTGTTCGTTATATGATAGGATAACTGTGCAGGAGAGCTTTTAAAGTGGAAAAACCATTGCATTGAGTCAGTTCCATTCTCTCAACCTCAGAAGATCAAGTCCAGGGGTACATGTAGTTGGCATGTACTGGGGTCTTCCTTGATTGCAGTGGGTGAGCAAGATTTCTTCTGTGCCCTGTCATGCCCTTTGCCCTTGATGAAGTGTTGCAAGACTGTCTTCCATTCTGTTGGATCTCATTCATGTGGTCTGCTGGAACTGACTTCATATGCTATGAAAGGCATGCCCTTATATCACCAAGTTATGAGGCTCGAACGGTACTCGCTGCTACCCTAACCTACCATATACCTGGCACTCTCTGGGTAATCAACTTACCTCCAATCAACTTAAAATCACAACCCCTTGTATTAGCCATTTATGCCCTGGGAAAAGGTCCCTGGCTATCCACTCTTATCTATGCCTCTTATCATCTTTATCAAGTCACCTCTCATCCTCTTTTGCTCCAAAGTGAAAACCCTTTGCTACCTGAACCTATCCTCATAATACACACTCTATAGTCCAGGCAGCACCCTGTAAATCTCCTCTGCACCCTCTCTAAATCTTCCACATCCTTCCTATAACGAGTGACCAGAACTGAACACAATATTCTAAGTGTGCTCTCCCTGTCATCAAATTCTGATGGGCAGCAGCTGTGTCTGCCAGCCTCCTCATTGTTGTCTATTCATTCACTGAAATGTACAAGTAACCAGGCCTTGCAACAATATCGGCTAATTAAGAAATGTCTACCAACATGTGCAGGAAAAATTTACAAGAATATTGTCAGGGCTTAAGGACCTGATTTATAGAGTAAGGTTGAAAGGTTGAATAGGCTAGGATTTTGTTCCCTGGAGCATACGAGAATAAGGGGAAATTTGATAGAGGTATAAAACGTTATGAGGGGTTTAGACGTTTTGAATGCATGCAGTCTTTCACCCCTCAGGTTGGGTGGGACTAGAAATGGAGGTAATAAGTTGAAATATTTAAGGGGAAACTGAGGAGAAACTGCTTCACTCAGAAGTACAAGTGTGGAATAAGCTGTCAGTGGAAGAGGTAGATGTGGATGTAATAGTAACATTTAAGAAGTGTTTGGAGAAATACATGGATAGGAAGGGTTTGGAGGGACCTGGGTGCAGGTAGGTGGGTCAGAAGGTTACCAAAATTAGGTCAGCATGGTCTAGAATCTGGAATCCATGGACCCCTTGGTTAATGTGTAAAGCGATGTGGCATAAAAAAGGTTGGGAACCCCTGCACTAGATAGACTGAAGAGCCCATTTACTCAGTACTCAGTGTCTCCATGTCCACATCTATGTCTGTCATCATCTAATGGAATAAATCTGTTAACAGTCTGGAGAAGTGGATCATACCCAAATCTCAGAACACACTTCTCAATAAAGGCAAACACTGGGGATAAAGATTACACATTACTCATGTCTTAGTTTACCAGAAGCAGCAATCACTGTTCGTATGTACTTACATCTGAGGTAAGGACTAGCTAAACTAGGTGGCTCAAAGCATTGGAGAGGTACTGCACATGTTGTCTCCAAAAAAGCCTTCAAATCCATAACAGAATAAACCGAACAATGTCAACATTATCTGCCAGACCAACACTGAGTCTCTAATTATAGTGAAGTTGGATCTAATTTACCAGTAATGCCTTTTGCATGCTTGGCATCAGAATGCCCACACACACTCTGTTTTGAGCGCTCTCATTCATCCGATGGAAAATTTGAAGATGTTCTCAAGGCATCCTTGAGAAAAGTGCCACACCCCAACCAACACGTGACTGCTCAAAATTGTGAAGGAGCATTTGGGGCGGGACTGAACCTCAAGTCATCTTTGCTCAAAGAAGATGACAGTTTAATAGTAGGTTATAATCAAGAGCAACTTATGAAAGTGTATAATATTCTGATCTAAGTTAAAATACTCAAAAGCTTCTGCAAATTTACCATGGAGAGCATTCTGAATGGCTGCATCACCGTCTCATATGGCAATGGGGGGTGGGGAGCTACTGCACAAACTTGAAGCGAGTTGTGGAAACTTGCAGAATTAGTCAGCTCCATTTGGGTGCTAGCCTCCATAGTAACCAAGACATCTCAAGGAGCAGAGCCTTAGAAAGGTGACGTCCATCATTTAGGACCATCACCATGTAGGACATGCCCTCTCCTCATTGTTACCTAAAGGCACGCACTCAGTAACTGGCTCCTATCCGATTTCTAAATGGACATTGAACTTATGAACACTACCTCACTACTTTTTTTTATTTGCTTTTTGTTGTACTACTTATTTTAATTTAACTATTTAATAAACATATAAATACTTACTGTAATTCTGTTTTATTTTCTCTATATTTATTTATCATGTATTTTATCGTGCTGCTGCCATAAAGTTAATGAACTTCATAACATATGACAGTGATATTAAACCTGATTCTGATTAAAATTCACCCTGAAGAATTGTGTGTATTTTTGGCCATGAGGAGAGGATGCAGGAGGACAATATTTCATCTCAGATGTTGGATTTGTACAGAAAAACCAAGAAAAGTTGGGGTTTTTCATCTGAAAGAAGGTAACCAAGAACAAATTTCATTGAATGCAGATAGTCATCTGCATAGTAAAAGGAAATAGAGAAATACATCTTGTTCAGCTGGATGGACACACATTTCATTAGGCAAACTGCACCGAGGCTTTAATTACATTCAGTCAGCCCCGACGGTAAAGTGCAACTATCGATGCCATGAAGATCTTTCCATAAAACTGATCGATGTCTGTTCAATGTCGAAATGTTTTGTATGCTGACATTTGGAATTGTAAACATTAGAGACATATACCTAAGCAAACATATGGTAATGTGATATAAATGTTTTAAAGCTTAGCTTTATTTGTCATAAGTACATTAACATATTGAAACACACAGTGAAATGCATCGATGGTGTAATTTTCGGCCTACATAGTTCGATGCAGCCCATAAGCATTGCCACTCTTCTGGTGCCACTATAACATGCCCACAACTTACTAACCCCAAACCGTACATCTTTGCAATCCAAGTGGGAAACTGGAGCACTTGAAGAAAACCCATGCAGTCTCAGGGAGAACGTGCAAACTCCTTACAGACAGCAGCGAGAGGAACCGCTGGTTTATTGTGGATGAATATTGTTGCTTTGTAACTTGAAAACATTAAACTAATTTACAGGAAGACACAGGAGTCCAAAAAGCAGATCTAACTTCGAGTTTACTTTAAGCCAGGTGCTCATGTAGTATGTGGTAGCGTGATGACATACATAATTCATGTATTTATACAGGTAACCCGTAATGAATTGTTTTAATGAGAAAGAATGCTCAATCAAACAACATATATACAAGATTACTCAAATATTATCAAAATATAAAATACACAACAAAACACTAGGATCAAATGAATAGTCTCTATTTAAATTAGTTTTTACTATACCTTTATCTGAATTAAATAAATCTCTTTGGACCTCTCTGAATTAACTTCTTGATAGTTGACTTGTCCTAATTTTCACTGTCACACTCCTTCAATGGTGGGTCAAGTTGTGGGTGATTCTGCTGTAGGCCAACATACTACCAAAAGGCTACAGTTTCTTAGTCCTCTCTCTAGCTGGGTGGAATTTTAGCAGTTTCACTCCTGCAAAATTCAAATGCAAACTTCTTATTGTGATTATTGCCACTGAAACAACTATGTATTTTTGCCGTCATCTGACATTTTGAAAGTGTAGATAGACATTTTTTATTTACAGTCCTGAGTTATTGTACTCCCTCAGGAAACTTGGTGCCGGTGATACCTTTCAACAGATTCAGAACATGTTCTCAGTGACAGTGTTATATTATTGCTCTAAATCATTTTCTTCAGGGTCTATGGTCATTACCATTCCTCAGGTTCCTGTATCTGTCTTGAATGAATGATCACCTAAGGGTCACTAGTAAACACAATAGTTGAAAAAAAAACATTTTACCACTGATTTTAATGTCAATCTGCAATTTTCAATCTCACAGTTATAGGAAACTTCAGCAGTCCCACAGAGATGTGCTGGTGCTTCTGAGCAGTGTTGTAATCTTGGCAATTTCTGCAATTCATTTTAGCCTCTTCATTTTTATTGGAAAATATATTTGTTTGGATTGACATCTACTAGTCTTGATTTGGTTGCACTTTCAATTTTTTTAACCACCTCTTGGATATAGTTAAATCAATTGCTGCTCTTGGAACTGGAAAGTCACCCTGATACTGGATGCAATATCCAGTATCTCATAATATTTATTTCTATTTTTTTACTTGTAGTGTTAGGTACAGTGGCACAGCTGGTAGAGCTGCCATCTCATTGCTCTGGTAACCCGTGTTCAGTCCTGAGTTACAACACTTTTGGCGTGGAGTTTGCACCTTCTCTCTGTGACAGAATGTGTTTTCCCTCGCTGCTCCGGCGTCCTGGCACACCCTAAAAGTTGAGAGGTTAACACTTTCGTTCATTATGTGCTGTGTCATATGACGTGGGTGATCATAGTCTTATCCATAACCATGATTGCTCTTGGCAAATTTTTGTACAGAGGTGCTTTGCCATTGCCTTTTTCAGGGCAGTGTCTTCACAAGATGGGTGACCCTAGTCATTATCAATATTCTTTAGAGTATGTCTGCCTGGTGTCATTGACCACATAACCAGGACTTGTGGACGTGATACGCTCCAACTGCTGATAGGACTATCCACCACCTGCTCCGACGGCTTTACGTGACCCTGATCAGGGGTGGGGGGTGGTTAGGCAGGTGCTACACCTTGCTGAAGGGTGACCTGCAGACTAGCGGATGGATGGAGTGCTTTATACCACCTTTACTGAGACCTATCTCTACCCTGCTACCCAAGGAAGTTTAATTGACCACTTTAAATGGTCCCTAATGGTCGAATTGGAAGGGAGCCAATTGAATAATGGGGTGATTTCAGATTCACTTGCGGTTTATTGATCACACATACACCGAAACATAGTGAAACATGTTGTTTGTGTTAACAGCTGACATCCCCAAGCATGCGTTGGGGGCAGTCTACAAGGATCGCCGCACATTCTAGTGTCAATATAGCATGCCTTTAGTATTCATCAGAGCAAAGCAAATCAAGATAACAGTAAAACATTTGTGTTTCTCACCCTCCCACCCATCCATCCAATTAGGCAGGCCACAAACCCCGGGACAGACCATCTCCAAACCTTCAGTCTTGACTTGGATTCATATGTTGAGGTTTGGGATCTATTCTTTTCTAAAACTGCAGTATGTTTTCATTTTGTTTTGTGATGTCACTCTCAAAATATTAGGCATCCTTTTTCATATACAAAATTAGACTGATGATAATGAGGGATATTTATGAACTTAAATATTATCTTTTTAACATGTACAGTTTTCCCCCACTATCTGAAGGTAGAGCATTCCTATGAAACCTTTCGTAAGCCGAAATGGCGTAAAGTGAAGAAGCAATTACCATTAATTCTCATGGGAAAAATTTTTGAGCGTTCCCAGACTCGAAAAATAACCTACCAAATCATACAAAATAGCACATAAAACCTAAAATAACACAAAAATATAGTAAAAGCAGGAATGATATGATAAATACACAGCCAATATAAAGCAGAAATAATGTACGTACAGTGTAGTTTCACTTACCCGAATCGGGAAGTCAGCGAGCACACTGGAAGGTTCACGCATTTTTCTATCGTACAGTTCTTTGTAAGCACTGAGAACATCCTGCAAACCTGCCCTAAACCTACGTGCACCTTTAAAAGTAAAGTCATACCTTTCTGCAATCATTGCAGCACTGTCAATCGTAGTGAAAATCTCACGCTGTTCAAAGCTATGGCAGCTTGAAACTGAGTGTTTCGCTGAGAGCAAAACAAACGCTGAACGCTATTTTCACCTTTTGCCACTCTCGCTGCTCGGGGTGCACACTGCCTCTATAACGGCTCGCTGCAAAACAAATGCTGAACACTATTTTCACTTTTCATCTTTTCTTGTAAAAGTGAAAATCCTCTTCGGATATCCTTCAGTTAGCAAAAACAGGTACTAAAGTAGGTATTTTGTAAAACCGAAGTGACATAAAGTGAACTTTCGTAAAGCGGGGGACACCTGTACCTTCTATTTTGTCTTTTCCTAGGTTATGTCTAATTCTCATATGTCAGGTTATTTTGTCAGAAGGATAGGATTGTTTGGTCAAAGACCATCCCCACAGATCTATTAACGCAAATTCTCCAGGGGAATTATTGAGCATAATGAAACAAGTTGTTCCTCCCACCCACAAATGGCCTACTTAAAAGTGGCAAACCCTGGGGAAGCCCAAATATGAATCGATTGAGTCTGAGACATCCATTTCTTAATTCAATATCCTGGGAGTAGTGTTGTGATGAAAAGCTGAGGCCCTGCAAATTCAATAACATTAGTGACTGATACTAATACTTCTGCTAAATTTTTATGGCTATACAATTATTCATAAGAAAGGTTTTGATTAATATGAAGAGAACAACATACGTAATAAAAATAAGAATGTTTCTAATGGTTTTTTGTATTTGAAGCATAACAAACTATTGCCTGCAATTAGTGTAAAGTGAGAAACAGGCAGAAATCTTTGCAGGATAAACTCCAGTTCTTGCTCTACCCAATGGGTAGAGCAGTTGATGGTT